>NW_006439187.1:1092706-1111329 GCF_000325575.1 Pteropus alecto
AACAGACTTAGTTGCTCAGTCTTTATGTGTAAAAAGGCCTATTTGTTAATTGTCATAACTGTGGCCTGAGGGGTAAGATTCTAATACAATACACATTATCTAAGGGCTGACTATAATATTCTTCTGAGGCTTAAGAGAGCAGGTGTTATCTTTATGTTCTCCATCTGCCATGATTCAGAACACTGTTATCCCTGGAAAGAGAGCTTTACATGATCTGGTGCCCTGGCCTTTACATATGGTGTTCTGGGTTTTGTGGCTGCTGCTCAGGAGATGCTACTTAACCCCCTGGTCACAATGGCCGGTGGGAATTGTGTTCAAGAGTTCAAATGAATTGTAGCAAAAAAAGAAACAGTTCTTAACAGCCTTATCACCCAGGGTTCATCAAAGATGTAGCAGAGAGAATTCCTCATTTTCCAGTTTTCCCCCATGAAAATTTATATTTGCATTCTTAAAAAGTTGCTGTATGAGGGTCTCTCTTCCAATTGTCCTGAATTTAGGTGCTGATGGGGATCTTCCATATTGGGACACTGACAAATCTTAGCATACATCAACTACCAGGAGCCACTAAAAATGAAGTAAGCTGCTTAGACAATCACAAAGATTTGAGGTACAACCAAGATTTGAGGTACAACAATAAGTTTAATCTTCTACATGAGGCAACTCCTTCAAAACTCAGAGAGCTGTGTGTTTAATCCAATGCATAGACATCAACACAGAGACTCAGGTAAAATGATGAAATAGATAAATATATTCCAAATTAAAAAAAAAAAAAACGAAAAACAAAAAACAAGATAAAACTTCAGAAAAGAATCTAATGGAATGAAGATAAGTAATCTGCTTAATAAAGAGTTTAAAGTAATAGTCATAAAAAAATGCTACCAAGATCAGAAGAATGGTTAACAAAGTGAGAATTTCAACAAGCACAATGTAACAAAGTACCAGATAAAAGTTGTGGAGCTGAGGTATATAATAACTAGCTAAAAATACAATAGAAGTGTTCAAAAGCAGACTAGATGATGCAGCCAGCAGAAAGGATAAGTGACCTCAAAGACAGGCAGTGATACTCATCCCATCAAAGCAGAAAAAAGAAAAACTATATATAAAATAACGTAAAGATAGCATAAGAGACCTATGGGACAACATCAAGGAGACAAATATTTGCATTATAGGAGTCTCAGAAGAAGAAGAAAGAGAGAGATAGGAGCAGAAAAATTATTGGAAAATATATGGTGGAACACTTTCTTAATCTGATGAACGACACAGATGTCAAGTTCCAGAAGCCTACAGATTTCCAATAAAGATAAGCCCAAAGTGACGCACACCAAGACATATTATAATTAAAATGTCAAAAGTTAAAGATAAGGAGAAAATCTTAAAATAAGCAAGAGAAAAACAACTCGTTATGTATAAGGTAACCACTATGACTATAAGCAGACTTTTCAGCAGAAATTTTACAGGTCAGAAGAAAGCATGATATAAGTGCTGAAAGAAAGTAAACAAAAACTTCCAACCAAGAATACTCTACCTGGCAGAGTTATCATTCAGAACTAAAAGAGTGATAAAGAGGTTTCCAGATAAGCAAAAGCTAAAGGAGTTTATGACCACTGGACAGCCTTCACAAGAAAGGCTAAGGTGCTTATTTAAGCTTAAACAAAAGAGCAATGAGTCACATGAATTATATGAAAGTGTAAATCTCACTGGTAAAGGTAAACATATAATGAAATTCAGATAATCTAATATTGTAAAGATGGTGTAATAATTACTTATAAAGATGGTATAAATCCTTGGGGGACAGAGGGCAGACTAGGTAAAAGCAGGGTTTACGTCCTCCCAGGTCTGCATCGAAATTACAATCAATGTGTAAATAATCAACGTAGAAAATAACCAAAAGTCCAGGTGATCGGAACACCTAAGTCTGATAATATAAAGGAGCCACATCAAAGCCGGTAGGAGGGACAAAAGCACGAATTAGGCTGGACCTGCACCTGCGGGTGGTGGAGGATCACCAGGAGGGAGAGCAAGGCTGCAGAAGCTCCTCTGAAGGAGAGGGGGATCCTGGCCTCATTCAGGGGCTCCCCAGCCCAGAGTCCCAGCCCAGGGAAGAGGAGATCCTAATAACTCTGACTGTAAAAGCCAGAGGGTATTCTGGCAGTCTGGGCAATACAGAAAGAGACTGAAACCCTAGACGCCCCTTTGAAGGACCTGCACACAGGCTTTCTGACATGTAGACACTCGCTCAGGATTCATACTGAGATGCATTACCTGGTGCCTGAATGAGGACTGGGAGGGCAGCCACCATTGTGCCATAGTCCTGACCACCTACCGGGCAATCTACAGACTGCACAAGCTTGACTGTGCAGACACCTCCCACAGGGCCATTAGGAAGCTGCTGGCCTAAGGAGATCAGCCCACCCCACACAACCTGCAGAATGCCTAGTATTTTTCTTGTTGGATGGCTGCACGCATTGCACCAATTAGGGCCAAGCATTTGCAGCTGGTGGCCAGCACTGTGAGGATGCATTCCAAAATAGTTTCAGGCAGATCACTGCTGCCAACACGAACTTGGGTGGATATCGGGGATTGGAGGACAAATCCCAGACAGCAGCTGGTCTTGCTGTGATCTGTTACTTCTGCAGGAACACACAAATGGTTATTGAAATTGTAGCAAGACTGACGCTGTGTTGATCTAATTGCCATTGTTTCCCTGAGACACTACTCTACCCTACCCTAAAATTGCCCTAGGTGGCCTATTGACAGTGAACTGCCACAGCCCTGCCCTTGCCCCCCTGCCCCTCTCCCCACCCCATCTCCTAATCCACACAGCCAACAAGCCTTGACTAGCACAAGGCAGGCACTGCAAAGAAGTCAGCGGCAGGCAGACCTCTGCTGCCTGCAAGAGTTGAAGTATTGCCTCTGGAGACTGTGGGAGTCTGTGGGAGTGCCCCAGATGGCAGCTGGTCTCACCGTGATTGGAGACTACAGCAGGAACACTCGAGCACAGAAGACATAGCAAAACTGAGATTGTATTGGCTTGATGGCCCTTGTCTACCTGAGATCCCACTTCTTTTAAGCCACAAAGTGCCTGCAGCCCATTGACAGAGAGCCTCCCATGCCCTACTTGGCTCTGGGGTTGCACAATCTGTGCAGGCAACAGACCTTGGCTAGCTCAGTGAGCACATTTCAGGGAAAAAATAGTTGTGGGAAGACCACTGCTGCCTGTTCGAGCTGTGATAACACTTGAGGGGATCATAGGGTCTGTATTGGCCTGGCAGCATTATCTCCCAGATCTGCTGTCTCAACCAATAAGAAAGTGCTTGCCGCACATCAAGAGGCAGCTGCCCCAGCCCAGGGGTGGCACATTCAGGAACAAGGTGGGCAGCAGCTGACCTTACTACGAGTGGAAACTTCTACCTGGAACCACAGAGACAGTGCTGATGTGTAAACTAACACTGCAGAGGCAGGGGGAAAGTTACTCAAAAGACCCAAGACACTTCCAGGGTCCATGCACCACCCAACACGCATATCACATAGAGGCATTTCCAGTTTCAGAGACTTACCCGGTAACTGACAGGCAATGTTAGACCTGGAGGATGACTGGTCCCTCTTGAAAATGCCCTAGGTCAGGGATAGTGGATAATCAGGTCGCTGCCAATGGCATTGTCTCTTGCACTTACCTATAGATCCAGCATAGGCAACAACCATCCACAGAGGAACGCTTTGTAGTTCACACTGGATAGCCCTGAGCAATCAAAAGCAGCAGCTGAACTTGGCCTACTGGGAATCCCCTCCCAAGGGGCCATAAAACCAACACATCTGGAGGCTGGCACCAGCCTACAACAGAGCAACACCTGACCAGCCCCGTTAGCAGTACGCACAAAGGGTAGTTGTAAAAGGTACACACGCCTCTTAGGGCAAATCTCACTCAATGGGGTCAGCCTCCTCACAACACACAACTCTTACTCTGTGGATGCATGTAGCCAGTTCCCGCAATTAGTCAGCCTGAGTGTTAATCCTATCCACTGATGTACTAACAACAATAAAGGTTTGGCAACAACAGAAGATCACACGCAACCCACACAAAGATCACATCCAGAGCCCCAGGATAGGGGATCAGGGGGAGTGTGCCACTGGGCCACACAGGATGCCTTCCACATTATGCCATCTGGCCAAGACTGAGAGATGAACTAAATATTCCTGACACCTAGAAACGAACACAGAGAGGCTAATAAAATGAGAAAACAAAGAAACATGCCACAAATGAAACAACAGCAGAAAACTCCAGAAAATAAGCTAAATAAAATGGAGACAAGCAAACAACCAGAGTCAGAGTTCAAAATAATGGCCATAAGGATGCTCAATGAACTTATGAGGAGAATGGATGAACACAATGAGAACCTCAGCAGAGAGATAGTAAGCATAGAAAAGACATAGAAACCATACACTAAATACACTAAAAGAATTCAATAGTACATTGGATGAAGCAGATAGAATCAGTGAACTGGAAGACAAGGTAGCAGAATACACCCAATCAGAACAACAAAAAGAAAAAAAAAATTTAAAAATGAGGATAGTTTAAGAGACCTCTAGGACAACATGAAGTGTAACAATATCTGGATCATAGCAGTACCTGAAGGAGAAGAAAAAGAGCAAGGGATTGAGAATCTATTTGAAGAAAACTTCCTTAACCTGGTCAAAGAATTAGACATACAAGTTCAGGAAGCACAAAGAGTCCCAAACAAGAGGAATTCAAACAGACCCACACCAAGATACATCATAATTAAAATGCCAAAAGTCAAAGACAAAGAGAGAATCTTAAAAGCAGCAAGATAAAGGAAGCTAGTTACTAACAAGGGTACCCTCATAAGAAAGTCTGCTGATTTTTCAATGGAAACTTTGCCAGCCAGAAGGGATTGGCAAGAATCCCTTCTTGTTTTTCAAAGTTATGAAAAACAAGAATCTGCAACCATGAAAACTCTACCCAGCAAGGCTTTTGATTAAAATGGAAGGTGAGATAAAGAGATTTCCAGACAGGAAAAAGCTTAAGGAATTCATCACCAATAAGCCAATATTAGAAGTGTTAAAGGGACTTCTGTAAAAGAGAAGGAGTAAAAAAGAAAATAGAAATAACAAATACGAATAATAAAATGACGATAACTAAGTATCTATCAGTAATCACTTCAAATGTAAACGGATTAAATGTTCCAATCAAAAGACATAGGGTAGCCAAATGGGTAAGAAAACAAGACCCATGCATATGCTGTCTACGAGAGACCAATTCAGGTCAAATGACACTTACAGACTTAAAGTAAAGAGATGGAAAAAGATATTTCATGAAAATGAAAAAAAAAAAAAGCCAGGTGGCTATACTTATATTAAATAAAATAGACTTTAAAACAAAGGCTATGGTATGAGACAAAGAAGGGCATTACATAATGATAAAGGGATCGATAAATGAAGAGTACATAACCCTAATAAACATATGTGCACCCAACAGAGGAGCACCTACATACATAAAGCAATTATTGACTGAAATAAAAGGAGAGATCAATAGTAATATACTCAGAGTAGGAGACTTTAACACCACATCGACATCAAGTGACGGATCTTCCACGCAAAGAATCAACAAGGAAACAATGGGCCTAAAAGACACACTAGACCAAATCGATTTAATAGATATTTTCAGGGCATTTTACCTCAAAGCAGCAAAATATACATTCTTCTCAAGTGCACATGGAGCATTTTCAAGGATAGATCACATGTTAGGACACAAAACAAATCTCAATAAATTTAAGAAGATTAAAATCATATTAACCATCTTCTCTGATCACAATGGTATGAAACTAGATATTAACTACAAGAAAGAGCTGGAAAATACACAAACACATGGAGGCTAAATAACATGCTAATAAACAGTGAATGGATTATTAATGAGATCAAGGAAGAAATCAAAAGATACCTAGAGACAAATGAAAATGAAAACACGACTCAAAATCTATGGGACCCAGTGAAAGCAGTTTTAAGAGGGAAATTTATAGCAAGACAAGCCTACCTCAAGAAACAAGAGAATGCGCAAATAAACAATCTAACTTTACACTAAAAAGAACTGGAAAAAGAATAGCAAACAAAGCCCAAAGTGTATAAAAAGAAGGAAATAATAAAGATTAGTACAAAAATAAACGAAATAGAGTCTAGAAAAACAATACAAAAGATTAATGAAATCAAGAGCTGGTTCTTTGAAAGGATAAACAAAATTGACAGACCCTTAGCCAGACTCATCAAGAAAAAAAGAGAGAGGACTCAAATAAATAAAATCAGAAATGAAAGAAGAGAAATAACTATGGCTCTAAAGAAGTACAAAGGATCATAAGAAAATACGATGAGCAATTATATGACAACAAATTGGACAATCTGGAGGAAATGGACACATTCCTAGAAACATACACTCTTGTAAGACTGAGTCAAGAAGAGACAGACAATCTGAACTGATTGATTACCACCAATGAAATAGAATCAGTAATCAGAAACCTCCCCAAAGGCAAACATCCTGGACCAGAAGCCTTCATAGGTAAATTTTGCCAAACATTTGAAGAAGAATTAACACCTATTCTTCTCAAATTTTTGCAAAAAATTCAAGAAGAGGGAAAGCTCCCTAATTCCTTTTATGAGGCCGCCATTACCTTGATTCCAAAACCAGACAAAGACATTACAAAAACAGAAAAATATAGGCCGATATCTTTTATGAACAGTGATGCAAAAATCCTCAACAAAATATTAGCAAACCAAATTCAGCAATACATTAAAAATATCATAGACCATGATCAAGTTAGATTTATTCTTGGGATGCAAGGTTGGTACAATATCCGCAAATCAATGAATATGATACACCATATTAACAAATCAAAATAAAATTCCATATGATCATATCAATAGATGAAGAAGAAGTATTTGACAAAATCCAGCATCCATTTATGATAAAAACTCTCAGCAAAGTGAGTATAGAGGGGACATATGTCAACATAATACAGGCCATATATGACAAACCTACAGCTAACATCATACTTAATAGGGGAAGACTAAAAGTGTTTTCCTTAAAATCAAGAACAAGACAAGGATACTCACTTTCACCACTTCTCTTCAATCTTGTATTGGAAATCTTAGCCACAGCAATAGACAAGAAAGAGATATAAAAGCTATCCAAATTGGAAAGAAAAAAGGAAAACAGTTGCTACTTGCCGATGACATGATACTACATATAGAGAATCCTAAAGATTCTACCCAAAAAAACCTGTTAGAACTGATCTGTAAATTCAGTAAAGTAGCATGTTACAAAATAAATATTCAGAAGTTCCTGGCATTTTTATACACTAATGATGAACTTTCAGAAAGAGAAATTAAGAAAAAAATCCCATTTACAATTGCATCGAAAACTATAAAATACCTGTGAATCAAATTAACCAAATATGTAAAAGATCTGTTCTCAGAAAATTATAAGTCACTGAAAAAAGAAATTGAAGAAAATACAAATAAATGAAAGCATATACTGTGCTCATAGGCAGGAAGAATCAACATTGTTAAAATGGCCATACTACCCACAGAAATCTATAGATTAAATGAAATCCCTATCAAAATATCAATGGCATTTTTCAGAGAGCTAGAACAAATAATCCTAAAATTTATATGGAACCATAGAAGACCCCGATTAGCCATGGCAATCTTGAGAAAAAAAAAAAAAGTTGGAGGTATCATACTACCTGATATCAAACTATACTACAAGGCTATAGTAATCAAAACAGCACAGTACTGACATAAAAACAGACACATAGATCAATGGAACAGAATAGAGAGCTCAGAAATAAATACACACCTACGTATCATTTAATCTATGGCAAAAGAGGCAAGAATATGCAGTGAGGAAAAGATAGTCTCTTCAATAAATGGTATTGGGAAAATTGGACAGATACATGCAAAAAAGAAGCTGGAACATTTTCTTACAACGTATACAAAAACACACTGAAAATGGATTATTAAAGACTTACTTGAAAGACCCAAAACCATAAAACTTCTAGAAGAAAACATATGAAGTAAACTCTCTGATATTACTAACAGTAATTTATTTTTGGATATATCTCCCTGGGTAAGGGAAAAGAAAGAAAAAATGAACAAATGGGACTACATCAAACCAAAAAGTTTGTGTATACCAAAGAAATCAACAAAACAAAAACACAACTGACCGAATGGGAGAAGATATTCACTTATGACACATCTGATAAAAAGTTAATATCCAAAATATGTAAAGAACTCATACAACTCAACAACAACAACAACAACAAATCCTATTTAAAAAATGAGCAGAAGACCTGAACAGATATTTCTTCAAAGAAGAAATACAGATGGCCAATAGATATGTGAAAAGATGTTCAAGGTCATTAATCATCAGAAAAATGCAAATTAAATTCATGATGAGATATCAACTCACACCTTTCAGAATGGCCATCATCAGTAAATCAAAGAACAACAAGTGGTGGCAAGGATGAGGAGAAAAGAGTACCCTTGTACACTGTTGGTGGGATTGCAAAATGGTACAACCACTATGAAAAACTATTTGGAGTTTCCTCAAAAAATTAAAAATAGAACTAGTTTTTGACCCAGCGATTGCATTTCTTTGTATTTATACAAAGAAAGCCAGAAGACTAATTTGTAAAGATCTATTCACCCCTATGTTCACAGCAGTGCTAGTCACAATAGCCAAGATATGGAAGCAGCCTAAATGTTTATCAACAGCCAATTGAATAAAGAATTTATATAATGGTATATTACTCAGCCATAAAAGATGACATCCTACCATTTACAATGATTTGGATGGACCTAGAGGTTATTATGTTGAGAGAAGTAAGTTAGAGAAAGATAAATACGATATGATTTCACTTATATGCAGAATCTAAGGAACAAACTAATAAAAATAGACTCACAAATATAGAAGACAATCTGGTGACTGCCAGATGGGAGGGAGGTTGGGGGCTGGGAGAAAGTGGTGAAGGGTTAAAGAGTACAAATTAGTAGTGAAAAATGGTCACGGGGATGGGGAGAGCAGCATAGGGAATGCAGTGAGCAGTAATGTAATGAATAGGCGTAGAGCCAAAAGAGAGAAAGAGTAATCAGGGAGATCATTCCATGAAATAACTAAATGTCTAAACAATGTACTGTATACTTGAAACAGATGATAAAATAAAATTCAAATAGTTTTTTCAAAAAAGAGAGAAATTAAAAAGAAACCAACCTTTAGACAAATATGAAGGTGAAATAATTTATGACAAGCTAAGAATATACAATGGAGAAAGAACATTCTCTTCAATAAATGGTGTTGAAAAATCTGGACAGCAACATTTAAGAGAATAAAACAGGACCACTATTTTACATTATACTAAAAGATTAACTCAGAATAAATAAATACTTGAACATAAGACCTGAAAGCATAAAACTCCTACAAGAAAGCATAGGTGGTAAGCTCCTATAGTTTGGTGATGAATTTTTGGACTTGACACCAAAAGCAAAGGCAACAAAAGTAAAAATATATTACTGGAACTATATCAAACTAAAGAGCTTCTTTACAGCAAAGGAAACCATCAACATGAGAAAAAGGCAATCTACTAAACGGGAGGAAATATTTGTAAATCATATATGTGGTAAGGAGTTAACATCCAAAATATATTTAAAAAAAAAAAAACCCTCACACAACTCAATAGCTAAAAAGAAATCTGATTAAATCATGGGTAGAGGAACTAAATAAACATTTTTCCAAAGAAAACATACATATGGCCAATAGTTACCTAAAATTTGCTCAACATCAGATAAATGCAAATCAAAATCACAATAAGATATCACTTCACACATGTTAGAATGGCTATCATCAAAAAGACAAGAAATAAGTGTTAAGAATGTGGACAAAAGGGAACACTTGTATACGGTTGGTGAGAATTTAGTGCAGCCACTATGAAAAACAGTATAGAGATTTCTCAGTTAAAAATAGAACTATCGTATGATTCAGCAATTTCACTTCTGGGTATTTACACAAAGAAAACTAAAACACTAACTTGAAAAGGTATATGTAACTGATTTTCATTGCAGCATTATCTACCATAGCCAAGACATAGAAACAACTTCTGTGTTCATTGAAGTATAAATGTATAAAGAAAATGTAATAGATATACTCATATACACATGCATATATGGGAGATTATTTTTTCATTAAAAAAGAATAAAATCTTGTCATTTGCTGAAACCTGGATGAATTTTGAGGGCATTGAGCTATGTGAAATAGATCAGACAGAAATAAGTCAGACAAAAACACCATATGATCACACTTATTGTGGAATCTAAATAATAAATAAATAAATAAATAAATAAATAAATAAATAAATAAATGCTTGAACTTATAGATACAGAGAACAGACTGGTGTTTGCCAGGGCCAGGGGATGGTGGGCAAATGGATGAAGGTGACCATAAGGTACAAACTTTCAGTATTAAAAGAAATAAGTCATGGGGATATAAGGTACAGCATGGTGACTATAGTAAATAATACTGTATTGCATATTTAAAAGTAACTAAGAGAGTAGATTTTAAAAGTTTGTATTACAAGAAAAAATTGTAACTGTGTGGTGATAGATATTGATTTATTGTGGCGATTATTTTGTAATATAAACATATCAAACCATATGTTGTGTACATGTAATGAGTATATTACATGTCAATTATACATCAAATATACATATAGAACAACATATATATATATACATATATATGTGTGTGTATAGATAGATAGATAGATAGATAGATAGATAGATAGATAGACAGAGATAGAGATAGAGATATATCTTTCAACTCTACCACGTTTAAAAAACCTCTTTAGTCAAATAATAATCCTACTGCCTGGCTGGCAGACAGGGGGAAAAAATATTTGGTGGATCTTTTTCTCATTGTTCTAATCAGAAAACTAATCATATATTCAATGTACAAAAGAAGGAATGCACAGAAAATGTAAAATGTTATAAGGAAATTATGTGTAATTTCACCAGAAAAATATTTAATATATTTTTTCCAGTCATTTAAAGACTCTAAATAGTGAGCATAAAAATGCCCACCTCAACAAATTCTTTTGCATTGTTGAACATTACAAATTTTAAACTAAAATAATTTGTTAATTTTATAAGAAAAACTACTCTTTATATACTTTTTTCATTTGGGGATTTTGTCAAAAATTTAAGAGTTACTGAAAACTAATCAAAAACAAACCTCAGTTCTTGAAATTATTTATCTTAAAAACTATAGTTTAAAATTTTCCCGTGGTCAATAATTAATATGCTTTTTTAAACTTTATTTTTGTTTTTATTTTTATATTTCATTGTGTGTTTTTTATTACATTTTGTATTTTATATTAGTTGGTATATTACAGAACCTTTCTTTATTCCCTGTATGGTCACCTTTGACAGTAGAAAGGTCCATCCTATCCTGATATTTGTTAGTAAATGGCAATGAATTGAGTCTTTCTTGATCCACTGTCCACTCAGTTATTGTTAAAATTCTCTCCTCAAATTTTAAGTTTGTAATTTCACAAACTCCTAATCTAATCTATCAAGAGTTTTCAAGTTTGTTTTTGTAGCTGTGTGCATGGTTTGGAAGGATTTCTTGGTCTTATTGCGTAGACATTTTATATAAGTAGAGAATTCCTTTTACTAAATACTCTGAAATACAGAAGACAATAAAGAGTTGTGGTTTAAAACACAAGTTTTGGGAGTCACAAATATCTAGCATCATCTGCAAAATTGAAATAATTAAATTATCTGATCAATTCATCATACAATTACAATAAATACATTGCTTAAGACTACTATTATTATGCATAAATTGAATACTCTTTTTTTCCACTCAACATTTTTTATATGGAATAGTCCCTGGTAGCAAATATTTTTTAAGAATATGATCTTAACTGTGGCCTTATGTTCCATTGGATAACTGTACCTTACTTTATTGGACTTGCAGTCAAATATTTAGTTTCTAATTTTTAATTTTTATAAATAGCACATCAATAAACATCCTTTTCTACAAAATGATAATTAAAATCTTCTTTATTTTATCAAGCTAGAATCCTAGGAGCAGTGCTATAGTTCGAAGTATGTCAACATATTTATGGTTCTAGATACATATTACCAAATTTTCTTCAAGAAGTCTGCACCAATTTATACTCCACAAAAATACATGAGATTATTATCATAACCCTGTCATTATCCCCTGCAGTATTTGGAAGCAGTATTTGCAATTGGAGTTTTTAAAAATCTTATCACTAACCAATCATGAACACACTCTATGGTCCAGTGTGTCCCTTCACAATGACTCAGGAGTCATCTTGAAAAGTCACTTCCCAGACAAAGTTGGGAAAAATGTATGCCAATAAGTGCGATAAATGTAATGAATTGGAGCAAAAAGTATAATTAAGTTCATGAGTTCCTATTAATTTAAAAATTTCTTTGGTCTCCTATGCCAAAGAACTGACTCATTGTTTTGAAAACCGGTAAATAGCAGGAAATAATTAAGCATGTATGCAGCATTTCCAACTCAAATTGTACTTTAGTGTGAGAAAATAGTTGGTGAGGGTAAATTTATCTATATTGAGGTATTCTAGTTAATTAATGAAGAAATAGTAAAATTAGATTATCATCATTTATAACCATTAATGAATCAATGGGTCTAGGTAATAACTATTAATGTCTGCTAATATCACAAAATAAGAAGGAAGTAGACATTACATATCTTCTAATAAAGTTCATAACACATACTATAAAGAACCATAATCTGCTCAAAATATTTTAATTATTTACTGGATTACAAGAAATACAGTGTATAGAGCACCATGTTAAAAATTCTATGTGTAATTCTTAAAAAATCCAGACTTTGAAAAACACTACAGAACAAACAACTTGGTTTCTTCAACAAATTTGCAAGGGAAAGGGTTAGATATGGAGGAACATCTCTAAGTTTAAAGTCATCTCAACCAATTTCAATGTGTGAAACTTACTTGGTTTTGGATTCCAATTCAAACAAACAAACTTAATTCTTTAGCAAATAACAAAATAGCAAATTCAGAAAATCCAAGCTCTTATTTCCCCATAGGGAGAAAAAAAAAAAAAACTAGCAGTAACAGTCTGAGCAAAGATTGTTGAAGCTCTAGAAAACAAAGCTTTGTAGTAACAAAGTGAATGTCCAATTAAGAAAAAGCAATCTTCCAAAGAGTAGTAAAGTTTTATGGTATTTTTTTTTTTATTTACTCCTGTTCAATTTTCTTCCTGGTGCTACAACATTCTACAATAATAACATTGCAAGTTCTGGAAAGAGCACTTATGCTAAATAAATACGTAAATGTTAAATTGCAAAAGAAATCATAAAATGATGTTTGTTTTCAGGTGACACAATTTTATATGTAAAAAATCCTAAAGATTTTACCAAAAAAAAAATGATCATTAGAACAAATAAATAGAACTCAGTTGCAAGATACAAATAAACACATGAAAATCAGTAGCATTTTTATACAGTAGATAAATAATTTAAAGATTAAGTAGAGCAAACTATTCTATTTATAATAACATCACAAAGAATAAAATACTTAGAAATAAATTAAACCAAGGATGTGAAAAACGTACAAAAAACTGTTCAAAGAAATTTAAAAGTACAATTCTTTAATTATAAATAATTATTTATAGTAAATAAATAAGTAAAAAGATAATCAATGTTTGTGGATTAGAAGACTTTCTAGTTATTAAGATGATAATAGTATTAAAGTGACCTATAGATTCAATAAAATCTCTCAAAATTCCAATTGCGTTTTTGTAGAAATTAACATATCCATTCTAAAATACTTATGGAATTTAAAGGGACACCAAATAAAACAATCTTGAAAAAGAACAATAAAATTGAGAGTCACACTTCCTGATTTCAAAACTTACTATAAAAGTATAGTAATGAATAATCTTTACTAGTATAAGAAATAAAACCTCACATATATAATCACTTGATTTTCAACAAGGGTTCCAAGACCATTCAATAAGTAAAGGATAGTCTTTTTAACAAATGTATGAAAACATGATATCCACATACATAGAATAAAGTTGAACCTGTAGCTTACATTATTTGCAAAAATAAAATCAAAATAGATCAAAGGCCTAAATGTAAGAGTCCAAACTATAAAACTATAAAACTCTTAAAAGAAAACATAGGGGAAATATTCTTTACATTAGATTTGGATATGCTACCAAATGTATTAGCAACCAAAGAAACAATAAGTAAATTCAATTTCATCAAAATTAAAAATTTTGCACTAAAGTATACTATCAGGAGAGTGAAAAGGCAATTTATGGAATGGAAGAAAACATTTAAAAATTATATAAATTTGATAAGGCATTATCCAGAACATGTAAATAACTACTACAACTAAACAACACAACACAACATCATTAAAAAATTGACAAATAACTTGAAATGGTATTTCTTTAAGGAAGATATATGAATGACCAATAAGCACATAAAAAGCTGCTCAACCTCACCAGCCACTAAAGAAATACAAATCAAAACCACAATAAGATACAATTTCACATTATTAGGATAGTGGAAACTAACTAGTGTTGGTGAGAAGGTGGAGAATTTAGAACACTTGTGCATTATTAGTGGGAATGTAATTTGTGCAGACACAGTGGAAATTAGTTTGGTGATCCCTCAAAAAGTTAAACAGAATTACCATGTGATCCATCAACTCTATTCCAAGGTAGATACTCAAAATATTCAAAAGCAGGAACTTAAATAGATACACCTATACCAATGTCTATAGCAATAATATTATTCACAATAGCTAAAAGGTGGAAACAACTTATATGTCCATCAACAGATAAACAGATAAACACACATGGTATATATGTATGTATGCATGTATGTATGTATGTGTATACACACATAATACACACACACACACACACACACATATATATATCCCTATATGTATACATACATACAATGATATACATGGCCAATGGTTATATACATACAATGTAATATTATTTAGCCTTGAAAAAATAAAATTCTGATATATGCTACAACATGGATGAACCTTGAAAACATTATATTAATTAAAATAATCCAGACACAAAAGAAAAAAATATTGTGTGAATCTATGTGAGTACCTAGAATAGACAGATTCATAGATACAGAATGTATTGAAAAGGTATCAGAGGCTAGAGCAAAGACAGGAATGAGGAGTTACAGAGTTTTTGTTTGGGATGGTGAAAACATCCTAGATATGGATAGTTACAATGGTTTCAAAATAGGATAAATATACTGAATATTGAATTGGACACATAAAAACAGTTAAAATAGTAAATTATATATTAAGTATATTTTACTACAATTTTGAGGCAATCAGGGAATTGTGAACACTGAATATTTGACAGTATGAAAGAATACTAGGAGGATCAGGTCAAGGTGACAGAGAAGGTAAATGCTGTGTTTGCCTCTTCTCACAAACACATCTAAATTACAACTAAACTACAGAACAGCCATCATTGGAAAGTCCCCTGAAGTCTAGCTGAACAGAAGTCTGGTGTGAATTCCAGGTCTGGCTAGGATTCAGGCTCACGGCTAGGAATAGGACCCCAGATTTAGAATGTTACATTAGTGTAGTAGGGCACCTGCGTCTAGCTCATGTGAGCATGATTCAGCGTATTGTATCACACATGTGTGTTAGAATGCCACTATTGTACTCTGACATATGTGGAGCCCATGCAGTCCCCTAGAGCAGAAGCACGCTCCCCACAATAAAGTTGGTGCCTGTCTTTTATTCTCATGTTGCCCCTCATGCATTCTTCCAACTGGGCGTCTCACCACCGAAACCTTCCCTTCTCAATCAGCTCGGTGCTGACACATGGTGTAGCCAACAGGAGGAGGTGAATATGGCATACCAATGCTCTAGACGATTCTCGGGTGGAGGATACCTGGGTGGAGGACATGTGGCATCTTGCCTCTCAGTGGTATCCCATGCCCCGTATCTGGCTACCTGGTCGCCACTGGAGGACTGGGAAGGAGTGAAGTCATGTTCGGAGGACGTCCAGAAAGCCCTGGAGATGTTGGAGCTGAAATCCTGACCACTCACTGGGAGGCAGCAGGTCGCATGGCCTGGATGTTCTTGGCGGTGTTGCGGCAGGCTAGCCTGGGGGTTCAGGCTCAGCAGATGCAGCAGCTACAATGTACAATGACAGGAAGAAGCGCCTGAAAGGCAGCTTGCAGCAGCAAAATGCATGCTTCAGGGCCCTGAGGAGTTGCTGCCATCGTCCTGGTCTGGGATCCCTCCAGCAACACCGCGGCAGGTGTGGCCGGTGATATGGCAGCAGATTGAAGTGGAACAGCCGTTGGCCCCGGGGATACAAGCTGGCGGCACACCCCCACCCAGGCTAAAAGGCATGCCACCTTGATCCAGTACACAGATGTGGCAGAGAGCCAAGGAGATGGTTCCGGGGTGGCTGTTGTGGCTGTGGTATGAAGGAGCCAAAGGGAATGAATTATCTCCAGAAGAGATGGCTCAGGTGGCCTCCAAAACGGTGATACCATCCCTCAGGCAGCGCCTCCAGAATGTGATGTATACGGTGCGTGGTGCAGGGATACTCCCTGATTAACTGGCTCATGTCCACTGCACGAAGAGTGTGAGCCAACTTGGGGAAGCTGCCAGAGACAGTGAGCAGATGGACCACGTACTTAGATCTGGTCTAGATAATTCTGGAAATGGGAATGCAACAGATGATGTTCCATGCCCAGTATACTAGCCCCAATGAAGAAGTATTTACAACCGATATGAAAGACTTGGTTTTGACTTCTGGCCCTGCCAGTACTTTTGGCACCACGGTGGCACTGCTGCCCCTTATGTGAATGGGTGGATCCACAAGGTGACATCCACCATAGTTAGGGTAGGAGACGTGGAAGTGAAAAGCAAGGAGCATTCCACCCAAGTGCACACCATACTGCTCCATGCTCTTCCAAATCGGTCAGTGCATGGATGGAGGAGTGGCTAAAAAGGGGGAGTGGAGCAGCCTCCAGCTTGTTAGGCTATGAAAGAGAGCCATACACAGATGTGGTTTGATCTCCTTACAGCAGGTGTCGCTGTAGAAAAGATTGAGCAGCAACATAATGAAGTGTTGGTGGTGCTGTGGAATCAGCTGCACCCTGACCAGCAATTCACTCTTATTCCTGGGAAAGCCATAACCCATGAGGTGTGGCTGGCCAATTATCTCCCAAATTAGGAATATGGCCAGGACACCCGGTTGGTGGGGAAGCCGGTTGACCTGAGGCCACATGTGGAACTGACTATACATTGGTTCCCCCGTAATGTACAGAGAGTATTAGACTTTGTGAATATGGGTGCTGACAGTACCCTGCTTTATGGGAATCCGGATAAGTTTCTCGTACCCACTGCAACCATAGAAGGCTATGGGGGTTGAATCATTCATGTGTGGCAGGTCCCTGTGAAACTGGGTATTGGCAGATTGCCTCCTCATAGGTACCAAATGTACATATTCCCCATACAGGAGGACATTTTGGGTATTGATGTTTTGCGAGGCTTAACTGTGAATACCACTGCTGGTGAATTTTGCCTTCACATCCAGGCGGTGATAACTATTATCTGGAGATGTCCACACCATTCTTCGTTGGTGTTGCCCCAGGCTACCCGGGTAGTGAGCACAAAACAGTATTGACTACCTGGTGGCCATGAGGAAATAGGACTCACCATTATGGAGCTGGAAGAAGCCAATGTTATTAATTCTGCTCATAGCCCGTACAGCTCCCCTGTGTGGCCAGTGACAAAGCCTGACAGCTTCCGGTGCATGACGGGTGACTATCAGGAGCTGAAAAAAGTTGTGCCACTCCTGCAAGTTGTCGTGCCTATTGTCATGGACAATATGAACTGATTGTCACATGAACTTGGACGATACCATTATGTGGTGAACTTGGCAAATATCTTTTTCTCTATTGCCATAGCCCCAGAAAGTCAAGAACAGTTTGCCTTCACCTGGGAAGGGTGACAGTGGACATTCCTCATCCTTCCCCAGACTCTGTGTCATGGTGTCATGGTGTCATGGCTCAAGATTTAGCCACGTGGAAACGACTGCCCTCAGTGCACTTGTATCATTACATTGATGACATAATGCTAACCTCTGATTGTATTACAGAACTAGAAGCAGCAGCAACCAGCCTATGAGAAGCTCTCGCAGACTAGAGTTGGACAGTCAATGAGGACAAGGTCCAGGGACCTGGGTACTCTGTCAAATTCTTGAGAGTTGTTTGGTTGGGTAAGACAAAAGTAATGCCGGAGCAATGATTGATAAGATACAGGCATATCCCCAATCTGAGACTATGAAGCAGCTCCAAACCTATTTGGGACTGCTAGGGTGTTGGAGAGTGTTCATTCCCCATCTGGCCCCCTTGATGCGACCCTTGCACTATCTAGTGTGACGAGGGACCAAGTGGGATTGGACTCCCAGACAGAAGAGGTTTTTAAGGCTACAAAGCAAGCTATAGCACAATCCCAAACATTATG
>NW_006439187.1:1111403-1125315 GCF_000325575.1 Pteropus alecto
AGAAGCATGGTTCCCAGATAGTGCTGATAGGCTTCTACTCCCAACTTTGGAAAGGCACAGAAGCATGGTATTCTTTGATAGAGAAGCAACTGGCTGCCATATATGCAGCCCTTCAGGCCAGTGAGTCCATCACTGGCCCTAATCCCATAATCGTGCAGTCCACGTACCCTGTGGAGGGGTGGCTATGGCTCTGGGTGAAGACACCCAATACAGGAATTGCGGAGACCCCTACACTGACCAAGTGGGGAGCATACCTGGAGCAGCTGGCCCAGGTCTCTGTGAGCCCCTTGTCAGGTCAACTGCACTCTCTCTTGTCAGGGACGAGTGCAGTTTCAAGAAGAGCCCCTGACAGCCTGCTGACATGGGAGACTTACCGAGTTCCTATGTAGAGGATGGGGCTCTCGTCCCTGAGGATACCTGGTACACAGACGGCTCTTCCCATGGGCAGCCCCTGATGTGGGCTGCCATGTCATTGCAGATGTCCACAGAAACCTTTTGGTATGAAACTGGTGCTGGGAAGTACAGCCAATGCGCAAGAGCCTCACGTTTTGTAGTTGGTACTCATGAATGAAACTGGCCCAGTGCACATCTGCACCGACAGTTGGGCTGTGTATTAAAGTCTAACTCTGTGGCTGTGCTGGTGGGCTGTCCAGGAGTGGATGTTAGGTCACTGCCCCTGTGGGGCCGTAGATTTTGGGAATACCTCTGGAAGCAGGGTCTTCAGCAGGGGGTCACCATATACCATGTCCCCAGCCATTGGCCATTACAGGACCCAGGCAATGATGCAGCCGATGCACTGCACAAGTTCGCTTCACTCATGTACTGCAGGTTCCAGCAGACATTGGCCCCTGGCTCCACTGAAAACTGGGGCATGTAAGGGCCCATACCAAGGAACAGATAGCGAAGCAATGGGGGCTATTGTTGACCTGGGCACAAGCACAAGTTGCTGTGTCACAATGCCCCTGGTGTGCTGAGCAGCACCCAGAGAGACAGCGGGTAAAGAGTACCCTGGAGGTGGTGCTCTGTGGGGCTAAGCCACTTCAGGAATGGCAAGTGGACTATATAGGGTCTTTGCCCACAGACTGAGGACACCACTACGTGTTTACAGGTGTGGACATAGCCACGAGCCTAGTGTTTGCATGGCCAGTGGCAGCTGCTGATCAACGCCATACTGTGATCCCATTGGAGCACCTCCCGGCCACCTATAGTCGGCCCTTATTAGTCACCAGTGACAGAGACACTCACTTTACAGGGCAAGAGGTGCAGACCTGGGCCCGCATCAATGATATGCTGTGGTAGTTACATGTTTCTTATCACCCACAGGCAGCTAAAATGGTAGAACGAATCAACGGCTTATTGAAGGACAAACTGCAAGCCTTGGGCCTAGGCTATACACCTTCTGAATCAGCAGCCTCAGCAAACAGGGCTGTTTCCCTTTAACAGGGTTGTAGCAGGCTTGCTGAGGGCTATCAAAGTATGCCCAGGCACCACCTCTAAACAGCTCTTACCCCGGGCCTAATGGGGAGCTTTGCTATTGCTGGCCCCAGAAATTTTGGTAAACAGGCCACCTGGTTGTAGCCTTAAACTATACAGGTAACACAGGAGCCGTGGATAGCCCTGGTGGAGCCCTGGGGTCAGGGCTTACACAATAGGTTGTGGGTAGAACCCTGGATTTGTATTTGGCCCATGCCCTTGCAAGTGTCACTCCCAATGACTGCAGAACATTCATTGTTAGTGGGGAGATTTGTCCTTGGTTTCCGGCCCATTCCTCTCTATACTGTAACGATGGTGGAAACTCCCTGGCCTGCTACGCTTGGAGAAACTTAGTATCACAGGCTAGGGGCAGCTCCTCTCCTGGCCACCCCTTTGTCTCAAGATGGGCAAGTGGTCTGTGTCCTCCCAGAAGGACAAGACTTGCTCCTAATGGTCTCTTTGTCTGCTCTAGTCTATCGCCCAGGTTGACAACAGGGAACAGTGTCGTGTCCTGGGCTCATGTGTTTGCTGCTATCCACAATGTTTCCCACTGTTGTGTGTGTACTGAACTGCCAATGGAAGCGGCTGATAGACAGCTTTGGCACATTACTCCAGCCACAGCTGAGAATTGGATGTGGCTGCGTACCTGGTACACCACATCTGAATGAGACCAGTGACGATGGGCCGCAGAAGCGCTACTCTGCCATGACCATCACAGCTTCCCATCCCTCATAGTCTGTGCCATTTCCAGTGGGTGAATATAGCTAGTGTGAGAACATGTGGAACTGTGGGAGCAGGCCTCCACTGCATAGGGCAAGTGAGATCTCTACACAACTGTATTGTGGGGTGGATACTTCCCGAGATGTGTGCTAACACCACCCTTGATAATGTTAACAAGGTCTAGTGGAATGGGGAATGTTATATTGGTACAGAGCCTTCCGACTGGCTACCTACAGAGCATCTCTGGGTCTGCAGGCATTATGGCTGGCCCTACTTGCCCACTGACTGACTTGGCCATTGTACCTGGGGACGTCCATATTTAGCTGGACACATGTTACCCATTTTGCCCCGATTGCTTCATAATTGGGATCCCTTATATCACCGCTGGCACCAGCAGAAATGGGCAGCATGGTGGTTCTACCCTCTGACGTTATTAATTCCAATGGTGGAATCCATAGATATAGACTTCCAGGTAGAAGCTTTAGCCCAGCACACCGCACAGGCATTGAATGATACGCGTCAGGCTATAACTCTTTTAATAGATGAAACCACACAAATGCGGAAAGTAGTTCTGCAAAACCGTATGGTCCTTTACCTCCTAACTGCTGCTCAGGGTGGCACTTGTGCCCTACTCCACGTAGAATGCTATGTCTACATTCCTGACCATGCAGACCAGGCACAAGCAGCCCTCCAGGAAATGGATGCCAAAGTCCAAGCCATCCATGCCCTGGGAGAAGACCCCTTGACAACTTGGTGGAGTTCCTTGGGGTCCTCCTGGCAGTGGGCAGTAGCCACCCTAGCCCTTGTAGCCTGTAGCCTGTAGTGTTTCGTTGTTCTTTATATTGTTGTTGTAGATTGCTGGTCCAAGGTAGCACCCTCTGTGCCAGATCCTGCAAAATGACCCTGTAGGGGTGGAGTGTGAGCCCCAGGTCTGGCTTGTCTCAGGTCTGGCTGTGATCCAGGCTCGCGGCTAGGACTAGGACCCCGGATTTAGAATGTTACATTAGTGTAGTAGGGTGCCTGCACCTAACTCATGTAACATGATTGAGCTTATTGTATCACACATGTGTGGCAGAATGCCACTATTGTACTCTGACATACATGGAGCCCATGCAGTCCCCTAGCACAAAAGCACACTCCCTGCAATAAAGTTGGTACTTGCCATTTCATTCTCATGTTGGCCCCTCATGCGTTCTTCCAACTGGGTGTCTCATCACCAAAACCTTCCCTTCTCTATCACTTCGGCACTGACAACTGGGGACACACATAAGAGGCCACCTCAAAACTGGTAGGAGGGGCAGAGATCCTGAATGAGCTGGTTCCACCTGCATTTGGCAGTTGAGATTAGGAAGGTTATCTCATCTGTGGAGTTACCCCTAAAGGAGCAAGGGGTCCCAGCCCCACACAAGGCTCCCCACCTCAGTGCTGGGAAGAGAAATCCCCACAAGAGCCAGATATGAAAACCAGTGAGAGGAAGGGCCACTGGAGTCTCAGGTATTCCTATTATGGGGCCCGTGTGTGAACTTACTCGCTGATGGACTCGCTCTCTCTGAGCTCCAGTGCTACAGCAGCAGCTCGAAAGTTGCCAACAACATACAAAGAGGAACTGAATTGTCTAGGTTCAGGGTGAGGGCTGTAAGGGAAGCTTTCTCCCAGACAGAAGTGCTGGCAGAGAGCAGTGTTCCTTTGCTGAGCCTTCCCTCACCCAGCTTGCAGACCCAGGTAGCTGCCATACTGAGTCTTCATCAACCTGGCTAACACTGGTTGCCTCACACTGACAATTCCCTGAGACCCCACCTGACCCAAATTGTAGGCCTACCCAAGTTACTTCCAGTGGATTTTCCATATAAACAGCCTGTCTTAGTTCATGCAGCATACTTTCCTAAAATCTCTCTAAGGTTCACAAAACCCAAACAAGCAGCATCTGGCCTCTACATGCCCCATACCTCTTGCTGAGTAGCCTTAAGTTCAGCACTAGCAGCAGCCAGCCTCAGTTTGTGAGTTGGCCTCTAAGGCATATCCAAGCCCAGCGTGCATCGGTGTATTGCTTGGTGGTTCATACCAGGTGGCCCCGGGCAAGGCACAGGCTGCTGCTAGACTTGACCTGCAGTGGGGCCACTCCCAAGAGGCCTCAGGCTGCACCCCCGATGGCTGGCTTTGGACTAAGCCTAAATACCACACAGGACCACCACCTAGAATAACACACCCAAAGAGAAGACTGGGAAGGTAACAGAGCCCTGTTAAAGTAAATCTTGTTCTTTAGGGTCAGCCGCTGAATAATAGCTCTCCCACTATAGTCATAGACAGTACTCACGCCAATCAGTCTGAGGGTCAATCTCACCCACTAATGTGCCAACAGCAATCAAAAGTCAACTACAACAAGAGTGCACACATAACCACACAAGGGACATATCCAGAACATCCCGCTCAGGTGATCAGCAATACTGTACCAATGGGCCACACAGGACACCTACTATATTAGGACACTCTACTAAGACCAAGACACATAGCAACTCTACCTAATACTTAGAAATAAGCACAGGAAGGCAGCCAAATTGGGATGACAAAGAAGCATGACCCAAATGAAAGACCAGAACAAAGCTACACACAAACAATAAATAAACAAAATGAAGGCAAGCAATCTACCAGATGCAGATTTCAAAATATCGGTTTTAAGGATATACAACAATCTTAATTAGAACTTCAAGAAAGAGATAGAAAACATAAACCTGGAGATAGAAAACATTTTTAAAAAGTTGAAAATGAAGAATACAATAACTGAAATGAAGAATACATCAGAGGGAATCAATAGTAGATAAGATGAAGCACAAGCTCAAACCAGCTATTTGGTAGATAAGGAGGCAGAAAATACCCAATCAGAACAGGAACGAGAAACATGAATCCAAAAAAAAAAAAAATGATAGTTTAAGGGGTTTATGAGACATCAAACATATCAACATCTGCATCATAGGGGTACCAGAAGAAGAATTGAGAGAGCAAGGAATTAAAAAAACCTATTTGAAGAAATAATGACAAAAACTTCCCTAACCTGGTGAAAGAAATAGACACACAAGCCCAGGAAGTGCAGAGAGTCCCAAACAAGATGAATCCAAAGAGGCCCACACCAAAACACATCATAATTAAAATGCCAAAGGTTAAAGACAAAGAGAGAATTATAGAAGCAACAAGAGAAAAGCAGTTAACTACAAGGGAACTCCCATGGGACTGTCAGCTGATTTCTCAACAGAAATTTTGCAATCCAGAAGGGATTGGCAAGAAATTTTCAAATGATGTAAAGCAAAGACCTATAACCAAGATTATGCTACTCAGCAAAGGTATTATTTATGATCATTGGACAGATAAAGAGCTTCCCAGACCAAAAAAAAAAAAAAAAGCTAAAGGAGTTCATCACTACCAAACAATATTACAAGAAATGATAAGAGAATTCTTTAAGAAGAAATTAAAAAGAAAACATTAATATGAGCAATAAAATGGCAATAAGTACATTAAAATCAATACTTACTTTAAATGAAAATGGATTAAATGCTCTAATCAAATGACATAGAATGACTGAATGTATAAGAAAACATGCTATCTACAAGAGAATCACTTCAAATCAAAAGACACACACAGACCAAAAGTAAAGGAATGGAAAAGAGATTTCATGAAAATGGAAAACAAAATAAAACAAAGCTGGGGTAGCAATACTTATATGAAACAAAATAGACTTTATAACAAGAAACAGAGACAGACCCAGTGATACCACTTCTTGGTACTTATTCAAAAAAACCCAAAACACTACTTTGAAAGGACATGTGCATCCATATGTTCATTTCAGTATTATTTACACTAGTTAAGGTATGGAGGCAACCTGGTGTCTGTCAGTGGAAGAATGGATAAAGAAGTGGTGGTACATATATATAGAATGGACTATTACTCATAAAAAAGAATAAAATCTTGCCACCTTCAAGAACATGGATGGACCTAGAGAGTATTGTTCTTAGTAGGGTAAGTCAGTTAGATTAAGACACATGCTGTATGATTTTACTTATGTAAGGAATCAAAAGAACAAAATTAACGATGAAACAAACAGAAACAAATTCATACATAAAGAGAACTTTTTGAAGGTTCCCAGGTGGTATGGGTAAAAAAGTTAAAGGGATTAAAAAATTTAAAAAATGTAGTTACAAAATAGTCATGGGGCTATAGTACATAGCATAAAGAATATAGTCAATAATATTGTAATAACTATGTTTGGTGTCAGAGGGATACCAGATTTATTAAGATGATCACTTAATAGGTTATAGATGTCTAATCAGTATATTGTACACCCAAAACTTTGATAATTTTGTATGTCGACTGTAATTAAAAAATAAAAAAAATATTGAAAATATAAAATGGAGTGAAGAATTTTTTTAATTCACTTTTCAAAATATTGATTTATAAAAATTAATGCTTCACAAGTAATACTAAAATCTCTTTTGATGCTCCCACTCCTAGTTTTTGTTCCCTCCCCTCTCTCCCTTCAAAAAAATGTTTTCTTTCTGTTTTTTTTTATGAATTTCTATGAACATGTAGAAAATGTATAGTATGCATATGGAATTTAAAATATATATATTTTATCTTATTAGACATATTCCTGTAACTAACTTTTTTCTTTCTAGAATGTATGTTGGAGATTTTTAAACTAAGTTCTATCTTGTTAAAGATCTCCATGTTGGATATCTAAACTTAGTTGAATCTCATTTTTTTAGCATTCATGGTAAAATAAAATCAAATAAACTGCAGTCTATGCAGCCAATTCACTAAATAGTCTCACATTGACTAAGAACAATAACCTTCAAGTCAAATGGCTGGTCTCAGATTTGAGGACCTTAGGGCAAGTTACTTAATTTCTCTGTGACTCAATTTTTTTCTCTCATCAAAATGAAGATAATAATACTTTCCTCATATGGTTTTTGTGGGGATTAAACGCAGTAATACTTGTAAAACCCTTAAGATAGTGCCTGCCACATGAGAATCATGCATTAAACATCAACTATTACTTACTATTCATGAATATTCACTTTATTTCTAGTTTTTAAATACTACAAAAAATGATTTACAATCTGACTAGATTGATCTTTAATGATTGAATACATTCAGTATATGCTTTTTTGAGTATGTGTATGAACAGGTTTTTTTCTTTTCTTTTCTTTTTTTTTTTTTTTTTTGCAGTACATACCAAGTGGAGAAGTTGCTGAGTTAAAAAAGCATACCTATATCTTATTTTGTTTCAATTTTTATATCCATGTTAACTAGAGAGGCTAAGAATGTCATAAATTTATTGTTATTTTCTATTACATTTTTTGTTATTTTTCTCTCCATATCTTTTTTTTTTCTTATTGACTTTGTAGTACTTTTAAAATATTTTCTGGATATTTTTATTAATTATATACGTTATACATATCTTCCTTTAATCTGTCACATGTTTTTTAAAAAACAAACATTTTAAATTTTGATATAGTAAAACATTAATTGTTTTCCTTGGTATGTTATGCTTTCTTTGTTTATGCAGTTCTTCACTATTCCAAGGTCATATCATATTCTTCTATATTTCTTTTTTTTTATTTTTATATTCACTTTTAAAACATTTATGTTGATGAACCTAAAAACAAATGTTTTGTTAATGGTATAAGCTTAAAATCTAACATAATTCTGTCATAGAATAATTAATTTTA
Organism: Pteropus alecto; assembly: GCF_000325575.1. Lineage (NCBI taxonomy): Eukaryota > Metazoa > Chordata > Mammalia > Chiroptera > Pteropodidae > Pteropus > Pteropus alecto. Next base: position 1,119,317 of record NW_006439187.1, read on the forward strand.
AAAATGCATTTATTGAATAGCTCATTCTTTCTCCTGATTTAACATGCATGTTGCATTTTTCTTACTAATATCACATTACTAATATATTATCACATTATGTAACACACACAATTGTATGTATTAACTGAACTCTCTAATGTTTTCTAATAATACCTTATTATTTTAATTACTTGAACCTCAAGTTAATTTTTTATAAAAGATAGGGGAAGACTAACCAATTTGTTATCTGCTTTGAAAATTATCTTGGCTATTTTTTGATATTTACTCTTTCTTTTGAATTTTAGGAAAAACTTGACATATTTCATAAACATCCTGCTCAGTTATGTTATATTATTAGTTCGAATAGTTTATCAGCCAATTCTCCTGGATTTCTCCATAGAAAAACACTTAATCTGGGTTCAAGATGGCAGTATGGAAAGACTCTGTACTCGGAAACCCCAATGAATAAAACAAATTTACAGCTACATATGGAATATTTTTTTCTCTGTAGAGGACCTTAGAGCTAGATGAAGAATGCCTTTACAACAAAAATATATATAAAAAAAAGAAATGCATCAAGACAGATAGGAGAGACAGAGACACAATCTCACCTGGGACACCACCTTAGGTGCAGCGACCCACAACTGAGAGGAATCCAAAAAAATGTGTAACTCTCCCTCGAAGAGTGAAGGGACTGTGCCCCACATCAGCATTCCAACCCTGGGATCTGGCACCAAAAGGATAAAATGTCCGTCTTTTAAAATTAATAGGAATTAAGTCCAGGAGAACTATAGAACAAAAGAAACATAGGGAATAAAGAACCTATTTTTAAAGGGCTTGTGCACAGACTTACTCACCACAAGACCTAGTCACCACAAGGTCCAATGTAAGCAACAGTTCGAAAAGTGCCTAAATGAGGAAACCCCACTTACTAAATTTAAAGTAACTACTAGAGAGGCAGGAACCTGCTCGGACATTATCCTGGGATGGAAGTGATAGAGAGAACCATATTTTCAATCTCACTCAAATTTGCTGGTATCTGAGTTGGCAGGCACCATTTTTGGTGCCCTACTTCTAATATGCTAGCCATAGCGGCTATGCTCTATCCACCATATACTACAACTGGGGTGGACTAGTGCCCCATGCCCCACATTCTCCATGTAGCAGCCACACCACAACAGAGTTGGGCAAGCACCATGCACCCATCTGAACCCATGCAGCAGCCATGCTACAACTGGCTGGGTAAGCAACCCAAGTTCCTACCGTATCCACGCAGCAACCATGTTGAAACCAGGCCAGGCAAGAACCCCACACCCCACACAGTATCCAAGCCACAACTGGAATGGATGAGTGTCTCATGCCTTTTTCATCCCTTGGTGTAGCCTTAGCTTCACCACAGCCAACAGGTGCATGCAGCCCACATGAGGAATCCTCCTCGAGCATTTGGCTCTAATGACTAGAGTAGATTGCACCTCTGGGCCATAAAGATCATTTCCTATGCAGGATTACTCTTTCAGGGCTAGGAGAAGTAGCTTTTTGCCTAATACATATAGACAAACACACTGAGTCAGACCACGTGAGAAGACAAAAGAATATGTTCCAAATAGAAAAACAAAACAAACCCCCAGAAAAGACCTTAATAAGACAAAGATAAGCAACTTACCTTATACATAGTTCAAAATAATGATCATAAATATGCTTACTGAACTTGAGTGAAGAATAGATGAACATAGCAAGAATGTCAACAAAGCGATTAAAAAAAAAAACATAAAAAGTACCAAACATAAGTGTGCCCTGAGCCTTTTGCTGAGCTGTACTGTAGGCCCAGTACTGGTGGGCAGCTGGCCTCAATTCACAGTGTGGCCTCTCCTGTGTGCCTTATGATCTAGCACAGGCAGATTCCAAACCATGGATAACTTTGTAGCTCCTAACAGGTAGCCCTTGGCCAGTTACAGGCAGCAAGTGAACTTCACCTGCACAGAGACCCTCCCAAGGGATCCCAGAACCAACACACCTGGAGGGCGGAAACACACCAGAACAGAGCACTACCTGAGTAGCCCCACAAGCAGCACACACAAAGGGTGATTTTAACAGGCACACAAGACTGTGGGGCAAACTCATACCATGGTATCAGCTCCCACACAACAACTCATACACTGTCATGACCAATCCTCAGAGCCAGTTAGCTTGAAAGTCAATCCCAGACCCTAACATGCCAAGAACAATCAACGTTTAACTACAATAGCAGGAACCACACAATTCTCACAAGGAACACTTCTGAAGCATCTAGCTTATGTGAGTAAAAAGACTGCACCACTAGGCCACACAGAGCATCTACTACATAAGGCCACCCTGACAAGACTGGGAGAAGTAGCAGATTTACCTAATACATAGAAACAAACACTGAGAGACAGCCAAAATGAGAAAACAAAGAAATATATCCAAAATGAAAGAACAGAAGAAAACTCGAGAAAACGAACTAAATAAAATGGAAGCAAACAACCCAACAGATACAGAGTTCAAAACAATGGTTATAAGAATGCTCAAGTAATTAGCAAGACCATCAACAAAGAGTAAGTATATATAAACAAAACCATAAAGACCATAAAAAGACCAGTCTGAAATAAAAAATACAATAACTGAAATGAAGAATACACTAGAATAAATCAATAGCAGATGAAGCAGAGGATCAAACCTTCAATTTAAGAAACAATGTAGCAGAAATCACCCAATCAAAACAGAAAAAAGAAAACAAGAATAAAAAAGAAGATAGTTTAAGAGACCTCTGGGACAAAATTAAGCATAACAATATTTTCATTATAGAAAAAAGAAAAAAAGAGCAAAGGATTGAGAACTTGTTTGAAGAAATAATGACAGAAAACTTGCTAACTTGGAGAAGGAAAGATATACAAGCCCAAGAAGCACAGAGAGTTCCAAACAAGATGAACGCAAAGAGATCCACACAAAGACACATTATAATGAAAATGGCAAAGATTAAAGATAAAGAGAGAATCTTAAAAGCAGCAAAAGAAAGACAACTAATCACTTACAAGGGAACTCCTGAAAGCTGTTTCCTGATTTCTCAACAGAAACATTTCAGGCCAGAAGAGATTCACACAAAATATTCCAAGTGATGAAAAGCAAGTACCTCTAACCAAGACTACTCTACACAACAAGGCTATCATTTAAAATTGAGGTTGAGATAATGAAATTCTCAGACAAGAAAAAGCCAAAAGGATTCGTCACCACCAAGCCAGTATTACAAGAAATGTTAAATGGACTCCTTTAAGTAGAAAAAGGGGAAAAACATAAATATGAATAACAAAATGGCAATAACTATGTAAGCATCAATAATCATTTTAAATACAAATGGATTAAATGCTCCAATCAAGACATAGGGTAGCTGAATAGATAAGAAAAGAAAACCCATACATATGCTGTCCACAAGAGTCATTTCAGATCGAAAGACACACACATTGAAAGCAAAGGGATTGAAAAAGATACTTTATGCAAATAGATATGAAAAGAAAAGCTGGGGTAGCAATACATATACCAGACAAAATAGACTTCATTATTTATTTATTTGTTTGTCTATTTTTTTGGTGAGGCAACCCTTGATTGACCTCACAGATTGCAAGGACCTTGTCATCTTACAATCCCTTTTTAAAAAATTTTTATTATTATTATTTTTATTATTTTTTACGCCTACAGCACCTGATCTTCCTAGATGGTCTCTCATCCATATACTAACCAGGCCCAACCCTGCTTAGCTTTCGAGATCAGTCGGGATCAGGCTTGTTCAGGGTGGCATGGCTGTAGACCAAAATAGACTTTAAAACATAGGCTATAGTAATGGAGACAAAGAAGGGCATTACATAATGATAAAGGGATCAGTCCACCAAAGGGATATAACTCTAGTAAACATGTATGCACCCAACACGGGAGCACCTAAATACATAAAGTAAATATTGACTGATATAAAGGGAGAGATCAACAGGAATACAGTCATAGTAGAGGACTTTAACAAACCATTGACAACAATGAAGAAATATTCCAGGGAGAAAATCAACAAGGAAGTAGTGGCCTTAATTGACATACTACACAACATGGATTTAATTGATATTTTTAGAGCACTTCAAACAAAAGCAATTCAAAAATATATTCTTTTCAAGTGCATATGGTATGTTGTCCAAGATAGGTCACATGTTAGGCCACAGAACAAGTCTTAGAAAATTTAAGTATCATCTTCAACCACAATTGTTTAAAACTAAAAATCAATTACAATTAAAAAAAAAAAAAACTCAAAAACACACATTAAAGCTAAATAACATTCTACTAAACAATGTATGGGTGGGTTAACGACGAGATCAAAGAATTCAAAAGATACCTTGAGATAAATGAAAATAAAAGCACAATGCCCCCAAATCCATGAGAAACAGCGAAAGCAGTCCTAATAGGGAAATTTATAGCAATACAGGTCTACCTCAAAAAACAAGAAAAATCTCAAATAAATAATTTACCCTTACATTTAAAGGAAGTAGACAAAAAAAGAAAAAAAAGAAAACAACGAAGGCCAAAGTGAGTATAAGGGAAAAAATAATAAAGATTAAAATGGGAAAAAAAAAAAAAACAAATACAGTCTAAAAAAAAGAACAGTGAAACCAAAGATAAACAACATCGATAAATCATTAACCAAATTCATCAGAGAGAGAGAAAGAGAAAGAGAGGAGAGTAGACACAAATAAATAAAAAAAGAAATAAAAAAGAAGTGACAACTGACACTGCAGATATACAAAGGATTTAAAAAAATACTACAAGTAATTATATACCAACAAATTGAACAGTCTGGAAGAAATGGATAAATTCCTAGAAACATAAAATCCTGCAAGATTGAATGAAAAAGAAACAGTAAATCTAAACTGACTGATTACTACTAACAAAATCAAATTGTAATCAAAACATTCCCAACAAACGAAAGTCCTGAATGAGAAGGCTTCACAGATTAATTTTACCAAACACTGAAAGAAGAATTAACACCTTAATTCTCAAGCTATTCCAAGAAATTTCAAGAAGAGAGGAAGCTTCCAATCTCATTTTTCAAGACCACAGTTATACTGATACCAAAGACATTACAAAAAATGATTATAGGCCGATATCTCTGATGACATAGATGCAATAATCCTCAACAAAATATTAGCAAACCAAATTCAGCAATATATTTAAAAAATCATACACCATGATCAAGTTGAATTTATTCCTGGAATGCAAAGTTAATTCAATATTCACAAATCAATTAATAAAATTAAAAAATAAAATGATACGGTTATATCAATAGATGCCCCCCAAAAAGCATGTAAAACAATCCAGAATCCATTTATTATTATTAAAAAAAAAAAAAACTTTTAACAAAGTGGGAATAGAGGGAACGTACATAAACATAATAAAGGCCATATATGAAAAACCCACAGCTAACATCATACTCAACCAGGAAAATCTAAAATATTTTTCTTAGGATCAGAAACAAGACAAGGAAGTCTACTTTCACCACTTTTATTCAACAGAGTATTCTAGTTATAGAAATCAGACAAAAAAAAATGAAAGACATCCAAATTTGAAAAGAAGTAAAATTAATATCATTTGCAGATGACATAATAGTATATATAAAGAACTATAAAAATTCCACTAAAAAAACTGTTAGAACTGATAAATGAATTCAGTAAAATAGCAGGATGCAAAATTAATATTCTGAAATCAGTTATGTTTTTACACATCAATAAATAAACTGTCAGAAAGAAAAATTAAGAAAACAATTCCATTTATATCACATCAAAAAGAATAGACTACCTAGAAATAAAATTAACCAAGGAGATAAAAGACCTGTGCTCAGAAAATTATAAGACATTGAAGAAAGAAACTGAAGAAGATACAAATAAATGGAACGATATACCAAGCTCATGTGTAGGAAAAATCAACATCATTAAAATGGCCATACTACCCAAAGCAATCTATAGATTCACTGC
>NW_006439187.1:1126361-1134858 GCF_000325575.1 Pteropus alecto
AACATTTTCCGTAATAATGGCTTGGTGTTGATAAACTCCTTTAGTTTATTTTTGTCTGGGAAGCTCTTTATCTGTCCTTAGATTCTAACTGATAGCTTTGCTGGATTCCAAAGTATTCTTGGTTGTAGATCCTGGGTCTTCACCACATTGAATATTTTGTGCCAAGCTCTTCTGTCCTGCATAGTTTCATTTGAGAAATCAGCTGCAAGTCTTATGGGTGTTCCCTTATAAGTAAATATCTATTTTTCTCTTGCTGCTTTTAATATTCTTTTTTTTTGTATTTAACCTTTGGTATTTTAATTATGATGTATCTTGACGTGGGTCTCTTTGGATCCCTGATTTTTGGAATTCTATGAACTTCCTGGTGTTTTATGTCCACTTCCTTCACCAGGTTAGGGGAGTTTTCCATCATTATTTCTTCAAATGGCTGTTCAAGATCTTGATTTTCTTCAGTTACACCAATCAGACAGATATTTGAACCCTTAATAGTGTCCTAGATGCTCCTTAAATTATTTTTATAGTCTTAGCATCTTATCTCTTGCCGTTCTGCTTGTGTGTCCTTTGGCTTTCCCATCCTCTAGATAGGGCATTCGATCCTTTTCTTTATACACTTTGTTTATTCCTTTGTTTATTCCATTTAACACACTTTTCATCTCAGATAATGTGTCTTTCATTTCAGACTGGTTCCCTGTTATAATTTACATTTCCATTTTTATGTTTTTTTTATCTCTTTGTTGAAGTTCCCACTGAATTCATCTATACTTCCAATAAGTTCATTGAGCATCTTTATAACCAATGTTTTGAATTCTGCATCTGTTAGATTACTTGACTCCATTATATCTGGACCTCCATTCTGTTTTCTCACATGGCTTCTGCTTCTTTGTCTTCTCATTTCAGCTGCCTTTCCATGTCTGATTCTATGTACTAAGCAAAGCTCCTAAGTCTCCTGATCTTATTAGTGTGGATTTGTGAAGTAGGTGTCCAGTGGCATAGTCCAGAGAGGGGTTCAGCTGCAGGCCAAATTTAACCCAAGCCTCCATCCCTCTGGGGCCACCTGTTTAAGATCCACAGATGCTGTGCTTAGAGTTGCCTCAAAAAGCCACACTAGAAACCAAAGTCAGTTGCCTCCAGTGTGAGTCTAGACGCTGCTCAGCAAGGAGCACCTGACTCACTGAGGATATACCAAAAGGGGTCACGAGTTGGGGGAGGCAGTGATTCAGGGAATCCTCTGGGCAGAGCGACCTCTGTTATCCAGTTTGATGACGTCACAACTATGGTGGCGCTGTGTCCAGCGCACTGGTACGTGGGAGGGCTCAACAGGGAACAATAGATACTGCTGGCACTTCTGTACAGAGCGAATCTCGCCTCGGCCCTCACTCTGACAATGTCTCCCTGTAAGTCCCTGGTGCCCAGTGCATGCAGCTGATTTGGCACTGGTGCTCAGAGTGAGCAGGTCTGTCACCGCGAAAATCCACTGGTAGATGCTGCCCCTTTGAGAGGCTTCTGCCCCTGCCGCTGCCTCAGCCTCCATCTCACTCAGCTGCTCAAGACCGGGCAGCCCTGCATCCTTGCCCCATTCTATCTTCTGCTATTTCATGGTGATTTCTCAGATCTCTCCCTAGTTGTATGACTTGTTCATCTAGATGCCAGGTCATGTTTTCTTGCTGCTTGCTACTTGTTTCCATCACGATGTTGATTTGGTCGCCAGAGGGATGAACAGAGCTTCTATCATCTACACCACTTTTTTCCTCCTCAATATTCAAATTTATAAAATACTCATATAACTCAACATTAAAACAAACAAACAAAACAAACAAACAAAAAAAACAATTCAATTAACGAATGAGCAGAGGATCCAAACAGACATTTCTCTAAAGGAAATACAGATGGCCAATAGGCATATAAAAAGGTGCTCAACATCAGTAATCATCAGAGGAATGCAAATTGAAACCACAATAAGATATCACCTCAAACCTATAAGAATGGCTATCATCATTAGATAAAAAAAAAAAAAAATGACAAGTGTGGGTGAGGAGATGGAGAAAAGGGAGCCTTCCTGCACTATTGATGGGATATGAAATTGGTACAGCCATTATAGAAAGAATATTTAGGTTCCTCAAAAAATTAAAAATAGAACTACATTATGACCTAGCAATTCTACTTCTGGGTATTTATCCGAAGAAATCTGAAACACTAATTTGAAAGAATATATGTACCCTTATGTTCACTGCAGTACTATTTACAATAGCCAAGATGAAGAAGTATCCTAAGTGCACGTCAATAGACGATTGGATAAAGAAGTATATATATATATGGAATATTACTTGGCTATATAAACGAAATCTTACCATTTGTGACAACATGTATTATGTTTAGTGAAGTAAGTCAGAGAGAGAAATAAATACTATATGATCTCACTTATATGTAGAATCTAGGGAACAAAATAAATGAATAAATAAAATGGAAAAAAAATCATAGATACAGAGAACAAACTGATGAGTGCCAGATAGGAGGGGATTTGGAGGCTGAGTGAAAAAGTTGAAGAGATTAAGAAGTACAAATTGGTAGTTCAGAGATTATCAGCTTAAATATTAAGAATTTCAGAAGAAAAAATATATAAAGAATAAGTGAGAGTGTCCAAAGTAGTTTGATAATGGTTGAAAATTTTCTAGAATTAGACAGAAATCTTTAAATTAGGGAAACACACTCTGTACACAGCAGGAAAAATAAAAATATATCCACACGTAGACATTGCAATGGAGAGAAGAGTAAAACACAAACAGATGAAACAAATCACCTAAAAATAACAGCAGTCTGGTTGACAGTTCATTTTTTTTTTATAAAAGAACTAGTTCAACGTGCTATAGAAAAATAATTGTAAATGTAGAATATTATGCCTTTAAAAGTAAATGTAGCATGATACTGGCATAAAAACAGACACATAGATCAATGGAACAGAATAGAGAGCCCAGAAATAAATCCACACCTATATGCTCACGTAATATTTGACAAAGGAGAAAAGAATATGTAATGCAGTAAAGACAATCTCTTCAACAAATGGTGTTGGGAAAACTGGACAGATACATGTCAAAAAAATAAATAAATAAAGAACCGGACCACCTTCTTATATCACATACAAGAATAAACTCATAATGGATTAAAAACTTAAATGTAAGACCCAAAACCATACAACTTCTACCAGAAAACATAGGCAGTAAATTCTCTGATATTGTAATTTTTTGATCTATCTTCTTTGATGAGGAAAATAAAAGAAAACATAAACAAATAGGACTACATCAAAATAATAAGTTTTTGCACAGCAAAGGAAACTATCAGCAAAACGGAAAGATAAACTACTGAATGGGAAAAGATATTTCCCTATGATACATCTGAAAAAAGGGTTAGTATTCAAAATTTATAAAGAACTCATACAAAAAAAATGTTAAAAATGTCCAATTAAAAACTGAGCAGAAAACTTGACTAGGTATTTCTCCAAAGAGGACATACGGATGGCCAATAGACATATGAAAAGATGCTCAAGATCACTAATCATCAGAGAAATGCAAACCAAAACCACAATGAGATATCACTTTACACCTGTCAGATTGACTATCATCAATAAATCAAAAAACAAGTGTTGGTGAAAATGTGGAGAAAAGGGAACCCTCATACACTGTTGGTGGGATCGCAAATTGGAACTATCACTATGGAAAAGAGTTTGGAGGTTCCTCAAACACTTAAAAATAGAACTACCTTTTGATCCAGCAACTGCACTTTTTGATATTAATCCAAAGAAAACCAAAAGTAGTTCATAAAGATCTATCCACCCCTATGTTCACGGCAGCGCTATTCACAGTAACCAAGATATGGACGCAACCTAAGCGTTCATCAATAGACAATTGGATAAAGAAGAGGTGGTACATATATACAATGGAATAATACTCGGCCATAAAAAAAATGAAATCTTACCATTTATAACAATGTGAATGGACCTAGAGGTTATTATGCTGAGTGAAATAAACCTGACAGAGAAAGATAACCACTCTATTATTTCATTTACATGTGGAATCTAAGGAACAAAAGAAAGGAACAAACTAAATGAAAACAGACTCACAATTAAGGAGAACAAATTGGAGATTACCAGAGGGGAGGGGGTTATGGGAGGCTGGGTGAAAAAGGTGAAGGGATGAGTAAGTACAAATTAGTAGTTACAAAACAGTCACAGAGATGTAGAATACAGCATAGGGAATATAGTCAATATTATTGTAATGGCTGTGAGTAGTGCCAGATGGGTGCTAGAGTAACTAGGGGGATCATTTCATAAATTATACAAATGTCTAGCCATTGTACTGTATATCTGAAACTAATAAAAAAATTTTAAAAGAGTAAATGTAATATGAAATATCATTATATATTTATAGAATATGCTTATTACTCTCAGATACTCACTGCAAGACCTATTAAAGGATATAATTAATCTAAAAGAAAAATAAATTCAAAAGTTAAGAATGGGATTCAAGAAAGTTGTTGAGCAAAGAAACTGACTATAGTGGTGGATATAATACATAAATATTTATTATAAATATTTTTAAATAGATTTCTTTTGTGTTTAAAACGTTAAAATTAAAACTAGACAGCAGGAGCATGAACACTATGAATGAAAAGATTTAAGGGATATGAGGTATACTAAATTCTTTCCTCCTACATTTTGTTAGAAAATTAGTAATGGAAAATATATATTGAAAATTTGAGAAGAACCACTAAAAGAATAGAAATAAAATACGTAGCTTACAAACAAGTATAAGATGAAAAAGAATAAAAAAAGATTAGGTAAATCCAATAAAGACTGCTAATGAAGGAAAACAGAGAAGTAAAGCAAATGGAACATGAAAATAACACCAAAAAAATGGTGGTAGAAATAAATCCAAATGTATATGAGAAGTAAGTTTCAGAATAATACTTTGTACATAGCATTAATGTCTATTATGTAAAATTTTAAGTCCCTAATAAAATATTTATAATGCACATATAAAAAAAAGAAAACTGAAAAAAAAATCACAAAAATGTAGAGATTTAACATTACTGATAAAACAACTTGGGTGGATATCGGGGACCTGTGGGCCAGTCACAGACAGCAGCTGGTCTTGCTGTGATCTGAGACTTCTGCGGGAACTGGCGAACAGTTACCAAATTTTCAGCAAGACTGAGGCTGTTTTGATCTGACTGGCATTGTCCCTCTGAGACCCCACCCTACCTTACCCACAATTTGCCCCAGATGGCCCATTGTCAGTGAACTGCCACAGCCCTGTCTTTCCCCTACCCTGAACTCCTAATTCATACAGGCAACAAACTTTGGCTAGCGTAGGGCGGGCACTGCACGGAAATCAGTGGCAGGCAGACTTGCAATATTGTGTCGGGGGAGTGCAGGGGTCTGTCAGACTGTCTCAGACTGCAGCTGGTCTTGATGTGATCTGTGACTACTGCTGGAACACCCAGGCACAGAAGTTGCAGCAAAACTGAGGATGTATTGGCCTGACAGACCTTATCTCCCTGAGATTCTGCTTCACCCAAGCCGCAAAGTACCTGCAGCCCATTGACAAGCAGCCTCTTGTGCCCTGCTTGGCTCTGGGGTTGTGCAGTCAGCACAGTCAACAGACCATGACTAGTGCAGTGAGCACATTTCGAGGAAAACAGTTGTGGATGGACCACTGCTGCCAGTACAAGCTGCAACATCTCTTGAAGGGGGAGCAGGTGTCTGGGGGACAGCCCAGACAGCAGCTTGTCTCCATGTGATCTGTGACTACTGCGGGAATGTGCAGACACAGTAATTGCAGAAAACGGAGGCTATGGGCCTGACAGCCCTTGACTTCCTGAGCTCCTGCCCCATCCAATGCACAAAGTGCCCAGTGCACATTGAGAGGCAGTTGCCCCTGCCCTGGGGTGGCACATTCAGGCTCGAGGTGGGCAGCAGCTGACCTTGCTACTATAGGAAACATGTACAGGGAGCCACTGAGATAACACTGGCATGTAAACTGACACTGCATTGAAAACTATGAAATACCTGGGAATCAAATTAACCAAAAAGATAAAAGACCTATTTTCAGAAAATTAGAAGTCATTGAAAGAAGAAATGGAAGAAGATGCAAATAAATGAAGCATATACCATGTTCATGGGTAGGAAGAATTAACATTGTTAAAATAGCCATACTACCCAAAGCAATCTGTAGATTCTATGCAATCCCTATCAAAATATCAATAGCATTTTTCAGAGAGCTAGAACAAATAACCCTAAAATTTATATGGAGCTATAAAAAAAAAACCTGAATAGCTACAGCAATCTTGAGAAAGAAGAACAAAGTTGGAAGTATCACACTACCTGATATCAAACTACACTACAAGGCTACAGTCATCAAAACAATATGGTACTGACATAAAAACAAACATATAGATCAATGGAACAGAATAAGCTCAGAAATAAATACATACCTACATGCCATTTAATCTATGACAAAGGAGGCAAGAATATAAAGTAGATAAAGATAAACTCTTCAATAAATAGTGTTGGGAAAATTGGACAGATACACGCAAAAACAAAAAAGAAGCTGGAACACTTTCTTATGACGTATACAAAAATAGACTCAAAATTGTTTAAAGACTTAAATGTAAGACCCGAAACCACAAAACTTCTAGAAGAAAACATAAATAGTAAACTCTCTGATATTGCTAACAGTAAATTCTTTTCGGATATATCTCCTCGGGCAAGGGAAACAAAAGAAAAATTAACAAATGGGACTACATCAAACTAAAAAGTTTGTGTACAGGAAAGGAAACAATCAACAAAACGAAAAGACAACTGATTGATTGAGAGAAGATATTTGCTAATGACACATCTGATAAGGGGTTAATATCAAAATATACAAAGACCTTATACAACTCAACATCAAAAAAACAAACAATCCAATTTAAAAAAACGGGCAGAAGCCCTGAACAGATACTTCTCCAAGGAGGAAATACAGATGCCTAATATACATATGAAAAGATGCTCAAGGTTGCTAATCATCAGAGAAATGCAAATTAAAACTATAATGACATATCACCTCACGCCTATCAGAATGGCTATCATCAATAAATAAAAAAATAACAAATGGTGAGGATGTGGAGAAAAGGGAACCCTCATACGTTGTTGATGGAATGGGATTGCAAGTTGATACAGCCGCAATGGAAAACAGTCTGGAAGTTTCTCAAAAAATTAAAAATGGATATACCTTTTGACCCAGCAATTGCACTTCTGGATATTTAACCAAAGAAAACCAAAACAATAATTCATAAAGATCCATGCACCCCTATGTTTACAGTAGCACTATTCACAATAGCCAAGATATGGAAGCAAACTAAATGCCCATCAACAGGTGATTGGATAAAGAAATTATGGTTCATATATACAATAGAATATTACTCAGCCATTTAAAAAAAATGAAATCCTACCATTTTCAACGACATGAATGGACCTAGAGGTTATTATGCTTGAGTGAAATAAGTCAGACAGAGAAAGATAAATACCATATAATTTCATTTATACGTAGAATCTAAGGAATAAAAAGAACAAATTAATAAAAACAGACTTACAAACATAGTGGACAATTTCATGACAGATAGAGGGGAGAGGGATTGGGGTACTGAGAGAATAGGTAAAGGGTTAAAGAAGTGTTAATTAGTAGCTGATAACTGACCATGGGGATAGGGAGTACGGCATAGGGAATGCAGTTAGCATTAATATGATGGCTAGGTGAAGGGCCTAGGGAGGGAGGGAGCAACTGGGGAGATCATTTATGAACTAACTAGATGTCTAACCAATGTACTCTATACTTGAAACTAATGTAAATAAATAAATTTTTAAAAATACAAGAAATAAATTTTGGAGAGATTGTAGTGAAAAAGGAGCCCTCATACACTGTTGGTATCATTTTAAATTGGTGCAGTCACTATAGAAAACCATATGGAGATTCCTCAAAAAATTAAAAATAGGACTGCCATGTAACCCAACTATTCCTCTTCTGGCTATTTATCTAAAGAATAAAAAAGCAAACAAACAAACAAACAAACAAACAAAAACCCTGAAACAACAAAAAAACATCTATTTGAAGAGATATATACAACCCTATGCTCAGTGTAGTATTATTTACAATAGCCAAGATATGGAAACAACCTAACGGTCCATCTATGGATGAATGAATACAGAAGATGTGGTATGTATATGTGTGTGTGTGTGTGTGTGTGTGTGTGTGTGTGTACATCCATCTATCCATACAAAAGAATACCACTCAGCTATAAAAAATAATGAAATCTTGCCATTTGTGACAACATGGATGAACTTTGAGGGTATAATTTTAAGTGAAATAAGTCAGGAAAAAAGCCAAGTACTGTTAGGATGTGGAATATGAAACAAAGAAACAAACAAAAGGAAACAAAATAAATAAACTATGAAGAAAAAAAAGCA
>NW_006439187.1:1134897-1164685 GCF_000325575.1 Pteropus alecto
GGGCAAGAGTTGGAAGGGTAGGGTTGAAGGGGTCAATTGTACAGTGATGGATAGGGGCTAGACTTTTGAGGGTTATCACTTTGTGGTCTATATGAATGTCAAAATATAATGTACACTCGAAACTTATATAATAAAAACAACATTTTCAAATAATGGCAATACTGCATTGATGAGTAGCATTATTAAAAATAATCCTTCTCTTGTTTCTGATTTTAATGGCTATGTTCTTAAAAGCTCATCAGATATACATTCTGATTATCAATGCTCTCTCATACAAAATTCCTTCTACATCGGGGCTCATTACATTTAACTTTATCATCCACTGCTTGTTGCCCAAATCTGCATATGTCCTAGTCAGTGTCCCGCCTCCCTGCTCATTATTTATTGAAAATTTTGGCACCTGCCTCACTATCTTTCCATCTTAGGTTCTGTCATTATTCTCAGCTACATCAACAAGCATGTGGAATACACATCCGATATACTTGCCTCTTGGTTCTTAACTTCCTCATCACCAGAAACTTTTATTTGCATTCTATTTCAGTCACTCAATCCCATGATCACAATCTCAACCTTATCATTATTCTGAATTTTAAAATATCAAATTTATTATCTTGAACTTTGAAATATGAAAGTCAAAGTTTGTCAACAATCTCCCATGCTTTTCTCTAGCTCAATTGAAGAGACCCAACTCTCTTTTCCAATCTAAGGATAATCTTTTTACTTTTTTTTTATTTCCTCCTTTATAACTTTCTCAAGGACCTAGCTCCAATAATGTCCCTAACTTTCTTGTATCTTTAACCTGTGCCACTCTAATGGTCTCTTCCTATCAGTATTTAAACATATTTAAGCTTTTTCTTATACCCTGCCATCTGGGTTATATTGAGATATAGCTCTTTCAGTGTAGTATATAGACTCTATGTTTCAATTAGAAAAAATAAATACTTGCTATTTGAGGTCAAAAGAAGAGTAGAACTTGACAATCTGTATTATCAGATCTTTTACGATTTTGGAGGCAACATATACCATACTTGGGCCTGCTGCTCCAACTCATTCAACACATAATAGATACAGTTGTCAGTCCTGAGTATGATCTCTAGCAAAACACTCTAAAGCATATCTAGGCTCCAGTTTAAGTTGCTTTTTACCATGTGGGCCTATGACCCAGCAGACATGATGGTATTGGAAGTTTATGTGGCAGACAAAATATTCTAGGGCAATCACAGAGTCAACTCCTAAGATTCTGGAGCAAGGCTATTCCCTCTTCTGACAACTATTCTCAATTTGAAATATTATTCCTGTCTTTTTAACAGGCATAGTAGAGACTGAATGTCTTACTATGAAATACCAAGTGACTATGAAACTCAAACTCTTCATCATAAAAAATAGTGTTATCTGATGCATTGAATCCTTAAAATCGACTATGAAAAGTGGTATTCTGAATTTGCAGTGATTGTGTTGAGAGGCAGCAACCTTAGCAGCAGTTAATAAATGATGCACTCTCTCTTACAGCCAGAAACCAATGGATGGAGATGGAAGTTACATCTTTCACTATTATATCTAACAATGCATTGAAGGAATGCTTGCTTCTGTTACAATATTGGATTTGGTAGATTTGGAAGTCCTATTATTCAAGGGTAGAATTCTTCCCTTAGGGAACAGAGTCATGCTTTCAATAAATTTGAAAGTCGATACTAATTCTTAGCCATTTGTGGCTTTTCATGAACTAACAGACACAGGAAAAAATCACTGTACTGGCTGATTAATTGATTCTAATTATCAAGGGAAAATTGGGTTGCTGCTACACAATAAAGCCAAGGAGGATTATTACTGGAACCCAATGGATTCACTGAGGTTCCTCTTTTGCTTGTCAAACAGCAATAATCAATGAAAAACTGAAACATAGGACTATCAAAACGCTCAGATCCTGCAGTGATAAAAGTTTCAGTTATTCCACTGAGCAAAACAAGACACACCCAACCAAGGTGCTGCAGAGGGCAAAGAAGAACAAAGAATTGGTTGTGGGAAAAGAAAAAAAAAACTATGATTATCAAACTTAGTACTCATAAGAATCTAGAAAATCAGGGGCCAAAGAAGTTATGCTTTACTTTTTTTTTCTTTCTTCTCACCCCTATTTAAATAAAGAATAATGGTAGTAACTAACATTTTATTTTCCGGTGGAAATATCATTTAATTGACATTATCCTGCAATTAGATGGTAGCCGATGGGAATTTGTGTGTTCTCTGCATTGGAGACACAAGTATTTTATCTGAACAATGAGTGGATGCTGAGGAGCAAAAATAAATGAGCTGTACTGGATATTACCTGCCTTATTCTCCAGAGCCACTCTTCACTCTCAGCCATTCTGCATACGTACAGGAGGTTAACCTTTGTGGACTTCATCAATGCATTCCTCTCCCTCTGATTTGTAGTTGAATTTGATTCATGGGGGACACCAGCAGGAAATTAAAGGGCAAATTTGCTGTGTCATTTTACGAAAGGCCTCAGTTCTTGTCAGAGAAAGTCTTCACCTATAGGTAGTCTTTCCAGGTTATGGGAATCATTCTTTTCCTTGAATCTTCGAAGCAAGGAGTCATAAGTGTTCTTCGTATTGCTAGTCCTAATGAGCTTAACTGAGATTTGTTGATTTCTAATAACCTTTCCTACATCTTAATAAATCATCCCTTTATTAATCTATTTTAATTATCCTATTTGAAAGTGCCATCTGTTTTCTGTCAAGACTCTGAGTGACACATCAAGTATCGATTTCCCCCTAAATAACCTGAGTAAGTTCTGGGATCTGCAGAGCCAAGTCATATTACCTTTCATCCAAATGTATAAACCAAAAATCTGGGAATCATCAATGACACAACCCTGTGACACTCCCTACTCTTCATATCCAATTCATAACTGTTTCCTATCAATTTTATATCAAACATATATCTCAATTTCCTCTATTTATTTCTTTTATCATTATTACTTTCTTAGTCCAATCTACTATTATCTTTTGCATGAATTATTGAAATAGCCTCCTGTTACTTTCTTCCCTTTTGTCCTGCTTTAATGTATTTTCTTCGCTGCAACCAAAGTGATCCTTTAAAAACACTAATCCATTTCCTTCCATGTTTCTGATAAAAACCTTTCAACGGTTTCCTAATACTTTAAAAATATCAATTTTTATGACCTAGCTTAAAGGGTTCTACATGATCTAGACTCTTTTTTTTTTTCAACTTCTTATCATACAATTCTCTTTATTTGATGAGCTCCAGCCTTTTTCTTTTACTTTGTTCAAACACCACACTCATTCCTGCCTCAGGTATTTAGCTTCCACTTTCTTTTAACTAAAATATTCTCTTTTCATTTGCTTCATTTATACTACTGAGGGTTCAGTTCTCAGCTAAAATTTATATTCTCAGTTAAGACTTCATTAATAGTCCAGGATTACCCCCACACCTCATTATAAACTCTCATTAGCATTCTATATTTTTTTCTTTATAACAAAATAGTGTAATTATTTGGGAAAAAAGTATTTCATGTCCCAGGAGACTAGATGCTCAATGGGTGGTGCCTGTCTCTTTTGCTCACAACTGTACACATTCCAAAAGCCTAGAATAATGCCTGGCAAATGAGTAAATGAATGAACAAATGAATCTATGCAATCAATAAACATGTGGTAGTGGATGAAGGGATAGAAGGGAAAAGTAGCACAAGGTATGAAACCCCAAATTATGCTTCGCACAACATATTTTAGATAGATGACTGTCCGTTTTTCTGGTTGATACCAATCTTGGGTTCTGAATGAGTGGACAAACAATAGGAAAGCTAGTCTCTGTCACAGATCAATTCCTCACAGATTCCAACATCAGCTTATATTTTAAGTGTTTCTAAGATTTTCTATTTTTTTAAAATATTTATTGATAGTGAAAATTTATAAAAGATTGCACTTGGGAGGTGGTGCTAGCCTTGTGTTGTTTCATACTGTAGCAACTAAGACTTTTGTTTTATTTTTTAATTTAGGCACATTTAGGAACACAATTTGATAAACAAGGTATCTCACTACATAGAACTTCCTTTAGGGTCTTGTTCTTTTACTACTAAGTCTCTTTCTTGGTATTATATTCTTTATCTTGTGTGAATGTCACCTTTAAAATTATTATAAATTTGGCTATGGTTTAATAGCTGTTCGTGTAAAAAAACCTTGCCTTTAATTATGCTTTTTATTTGTTTCATTTTTCTCTCTACCTATTCTCACTTATTTATGCTTCAGGATGAACCTTCAAATAATTTTGTCAAGTTCCAGAGACAATTCTTTTGGGATTTTGATTGAGATGAGGTTAAACTGATAAATTTAAGGAACGATTTGTCTATTTGTAACATTCTTTCTTCCCTCCCATTTACTCAACTATTCTTTTATATCTCTTAAGTTTTGTTTTCTCCATAATAATTCTGTACATCTCTTGTTCAGTGCTCCCTTATGTCTCTGCTGCTATTATGACTAGAATATTTGTTTTACCTGCATTAACTTTTTAATTGGTTGTGATATAAAGAAAAGCCATTGGTTTTTGTTTATATTATACTGAAACTTCCTATTTATTTTTAAAGTTTTCAATCAATTTATTAGTTTTATATTTTAAAATTCAATATGGTAATAAACATTACTTCATCTTGCCTTAAAAAGTGATACTTGTTGTTCCACATATTATTGCATTGATCAAATGTCTAAAACAACATTGAATGGCTGCAATAACCAGCATTTTTTCTTGCATTTCACCATTATTCGTGATGCTGATTACTTAAGATAAATTTGTAAAAGAAATGCGTCTCTCTTTTCCTAATTTTTATACATATTTTTAAATGAAGAATGGGTATCTGATTTTATCAAATTCCTTCTAAATGTCCCTTCTAAATATTCTCTTTATAAAGAACCAGTTCCTTTTTTTTTGACATATCTTCAGAGTTTTATTTCTCTTGATTTTTGTAATAAATTTTACAAGTGCAAAAATAGACTATGTCTATACGATGATAGAAAAAATAAAAGTAGATAGTAAAAGTTGATTCCATTGTCTCTGGAATTATTATAGAATCAGTTACATATATAACTTTAATACTCACTTTACTATTACTTTTTTACTGCTTTTTATTTTTTGTTGTGGAGACATTGGTTAACAAAATCCAGTAAGTTTCAGGTGTACAATCCAACTGTAAGGCATATATATATATTTCATTGTGTGTTTACCACCTATAGTTTTCTGGCACCACATATTTAACTCCTTTCATCCCATCTATCTTGCCCCTCCCCTTTCTTCTCCTCTACCCTCTGGTAACGGTAACCACTAGTCTATAGTCTATGTCCATGAATCTCTGTTTGTTTGTCCTGTTTGTTTGTTGCTTTTAAGTTTCCTCAGCTACTGTGATTATTTTCTAATTATCACATCTTTTTTTCTCATTTTTAATGTTTGTATTGTTGTTTTATTTATAAAATCTTAAATATTTAGTTAATATATTTCCTTTTCTAAAAAAAAAACAAGAGAATATTTAGGGCTACAGATTTGACTGAGTACAGTTTTGGCTACTGAAATTGATCAATAGTCACTACCAGCAGGTAGTCAGTGATATCAAGAACAATTCTTTTTTAATTTTTATTTTTCAATAACAGTTGACATTCAATATTATTTTATATTAATTTTAGGCATACAACAGAGTGGTTAAGACATGTATATAATTTACGAAGTGATCCCCTCAATTAGTCTAGTACTCACCTGGCACTATACATAGTTATCACAATATCATTGATTATATTCCCTATGCTGTACTTCACATCCCTGTGACTATTTTGTAACTACCAGTTTGTACTTCTTAATCCCTTCACCTTTTTTACCCAGACCTCTAACACCCCTCTCATCTGGCAATCTCCAGTTTGTTCTCTGTATCTATGAGTCCATTTCATTTTTTTTGTTTGTTTATTTTGTTCTTTAGATTCCATAGAAATAGTCAAAGATATTGGTTCTGCTTCTATGGAGTGTATATTCTTAGATAAGTGAGTAAAGATCACAGCATGTGAAGTTATTAAAAGTCATTAACATCTTATCCAAAGTTCTTAGTGACCTATTATAGCCATATATGGTTGTTTATATATATATATATGAAGAATCACATTAAAAAGTTTGAAATTGCTATGGTCCTGAAGGATATTATACATAGTTGCATTTACATGTAAACCAATTACGAGATATTAAAAAAAAAAAGAGTAACTGGCATGATATCAAAAAATGTAAATTGTATTATAAAATACAAACTTGTGGTGTAAGGGCAGAGCTAAGCCCATATTTTAGATTTATTGCATTATTGCAGGTACACCAAAGCTAAATAAATATTGTTAATTGTTTGTATTAAGTATACCTCAAGTAATAAACAGCAGTTGAATATGGCAAAATTTATTATATGGTTGTAGAATTCATACAACCTAAATTCCTTATGGCATTCAGCACTTGTACAGTTTTGTGGATTTCACAATACAGATATTAGTGAAGAAGAATCACTGCATTAGTGAAAATGACTTCTTTATGAAAAATTTTCACATATGTCATATATATTACAGAGCACCTAACAGAAATGCAAAAATGTAATTTTTAAATTCAGGAAAGTAGCAGAAATGAAAAACAAACAAAACTTAACAATGTTAAGAGATTTGACATGCTTTACACAAAAAAGATCAAAAACAATTTTAAACATTTAAATGTAAACCATGCTCTACTATATGACTGAGTGAAGAGCTTACTTTAAAAAAACAACACAAAGTTTGGAATTTATTGTCAAGATGTTAACTGACATATTCATGCTGCTTTCAGAAATCTAAGCCCTATAAATTCAAAAGAAAAACATAAAAAATATTTAATTTCATTTTCAAACAACAAGCAATGCCAATTAAACTAAATTGACAAGAGCTTGCAGTAGTTAGTAGGGTTCCCCCTCTCTTTTTCAGTATAAGGAATAGAGTAAATGCATGAGTAAATATCTTGAGTATACCACACACTTTAATGCTGAAGTTATATTGTAAATCTCTGACTTCTTTTTGCTAAGAATACTCTTTATGTTCTCACTCTTGACAGATCTTGGTCTCAACAATAAATTCGTTGGGGAAGTGTCTAATCTTCCAGCATTTATCAATGGCACGTTTGTTGAAACCTGTGAGGAAATGCACACACAAAAAGTAGCTGTTTAATTTTTTGTGTAAATGAAAACATATCTGGATTTCCCCCCGACTTTTCCCTGCACTCCACTCTCACTCTCCTTCAATGCCCCAATAACACAGGGTGAAGGGAGGAATAAATTGCCTACCCAGCAAGAGGTCTCTTCTACGAAGACGGAAGGACTTGCGGTTGTTACAAAGTTGGTAAATAAAGATGCCAAGGTTACTAACATCACGAATCTCTTCCACAGCAACCAGGTCTTCACGAACGACATAAGTGCGAGGTAGGTATTTTCCACTCTAAAATTTTTTTAAAGATTGAAATGAGAAATTCTTAAAAACATTATTTAAATCCTTACCAATAGCAGATATACTTCTTGAAATAAACTATTTTTAGAGCAGTTTTAGGTTCACAGCATACTATTATTTGAAAATTATTTCAATAAAATGGAACATGTTTGGCTGAAATCATTATTTTTTTAATGAGGAAGCAAAATTATTTGGAAATGCTTATATAAAAATTTGATATCCAAAATACATACAGCCAGTTTGCCAAAGAGCTCCACTAGATTCTTTGGAGGCATTACAATAGAGGTATTGAGAGGCATCAGATAGCAGTTCCCCAGCAGTAAGTCCAAGTAAGCAGTCATGCCCTATTGGGGAGGAGGGAAAAAGATAGTTATTATCTAGAGAGTATCAACACTTTAGATTTCCCAAATACCATAAGAACAAGCAGTTCTAAATCAACTAATGTATATTCAATAGCAAAAGAAGGAAAAAGTCTCTGTTGCGAAAAATGTCAATTTATGAACAGATTTAATATTTCCAATGAACTAAGAATAAAAAGAATAAAAAAGAAAATTCAGAAAATTCAGAATCCCACCTTTTCGAAGTCATGAATAATTGCTGCAGGGTCACTATCAGAGAAACTGGGGACAGGCACATCAATGATTGCAACGTTGTCATTCTCACGAATGTCAGCCTCCTCCATCACAGGCAGGAAGTAGGGCTCTCCCCTTTGAAGGGAATTTGTGGGGTCCTCAGAATCAACGAAGCACATTTCTCCACGGTAGATGGTACTCTAAAAGACAAAAAGTAAGAATTAAAACCTTCTAATATGCATCACGATGACATTTGAATATTTCTTATGCTCATATCAATTTGTTTTATTGTTTGTCAAACTGGGGACTGTTGATTACAGTTATCATCATGAAGACTAATCAATTCAATAAACTAAGTAATTTGGAAACTTTCACTAAATCTTCATTTCTCTGGTGAGGAACACAGAATTATTTAAATTGCTACAAAATGTATAGCAATTAGTAATCCAGATTATAAGAATTGTAACTGTTATTACCTTGGGCATGAAGTACTTGTAAATGCAGGCTCCACCAACAATAAGTCCTGCCAAGATGAATGAAAGGCCTAAGAGAGTAAGCATGCATCTTCCAGAGGAGTCCTCATTTTCCTGGGTAGCAACTCGGAGCTCCTGTTAATTAAAAAACAAGAAAAACAAAAAAACAGATTGTACTTTAGACACATAGTTGCTTTTGTGTACAATTAACCTCTCTAGAATCCCAAGATATATTTTTAAAAGGTGTTATTAAGTCATCCTAGCCTAAATTCATTTCTAGACATTTTCTGATGTTTAATAGATATGAAAGTCTCTAATTACATTAACCTTCTTCCTGGCAAACATAAATATTAAATTATTCCAAAACACATACTTGTAGAATCAGCTGAAAATAACCATTCATTTATGCAATAAGTTACTCTCTTTAAATAAATGGGAGCCATTACTTTTTGGACCTGAACCATGATATAATCACTAACTTTCTGGCATACAATTATGTTTCGTTATTATTTTTTATAAATCAACTTGTTGTCCAACTTAAAGGTAAATTAATATCCTTTGATTTATTAACTCATTTTCAGAAATCTGTTTATTTATTTAAGTTTTATAGGAAGAATTCTACAAAGCAGGTATATGATGTTTTCCCCTATTTTAGAAATTAAAACACTGGAGGCAAGGCATATTTCATAATATATCTAATTTTAATAAGAAAATAGGCTTCTTAATGTCATCCAATGTTCTATAGCTGTGTGTTGTATGAATGAAATACTGTTTTCCAAGTTCTGGACAAAACGCTAGATTTTAAAGTACAGCATTTGCCATAGCGCGGCACAAGGGCTGTGTGTTTAATAGTGACTGTAAAATTCTGTTAAATTGATAATTTGTTTATCAATTGGAACAAGAAAGATCCAAAACAAATAAGTAACCAATTATCTCTGTAATTTTCCCAGGGCAGTGGACCAAGGGGCCAGCCAATCTCATTCTTATATGTCACAATATGCCCTATGCAGCATTATTATTCAAGGGTAGAATAAATAAAGTCAGCAAATCTAGTTTCTGGTAAATCATTCAGACTTATATATAAACAGAATTGTTTCGGTTTTTCAGGCCATTAGCTCTTTACCATAATAACTACTATAATGTTTATGAGGCTTATTTAACCTTCATTTAATTTGGTGGGAAAAAAAATGCATGGATTCTAAGGAGAGGCAATAAATTGGTAAAGGGTTTGCTGAAAAAATGATTTTTCTTTAAAATTCAAAGAAATTTGGTATTCAGATTTTCTTAGCTAAATATATTTGAAAGTTAAATTTTCCATTAATTCTCTATAAAACTTAAAAGCTTTTCCTTGTCCCAATAATTTTCAGAAATTTAAATTATTTTTATTTAAGAAAACCTAACCTATGCTTAACATTACAAAGACAGAATTATAAATTATAATTGTAAAACACTGTTATCTAGAGCTAGAAGCTTAGAAATTATATTTTAGATGATTAGAGGTCCAGAAAGACGAAATGACTTACTTATGCCACAAAATGTCTTAATTTGAAATTCTCAAGAAATAAATTCCTTTTTTTCTTGTTGTCGAGATATAAGAACAATTTACACTTCAATTTCATTTCTCCTTCCAATAATTCATAGAATTTATTTTTAAGCAAGTTCTAAATATTAAAGTCTTAATTTCATAAAATTTACCACCATACTAGAAAAATTTGATGGACGCGTGGTAGGGGCTGTCACCATAGCTAATTTTTCTCTGAACTGTATTTTAAAGACATTGTACACAACTTCTGACATACTATTCTGTTGTGCTCAATCTCTGACAAGCTGACTAATACATCACAACATAATGTATCAAGTATTATTAAATCAGTGTCCTATAGTGGCCAGGTCAGAATTTTGTGGGAGCTTCACCAACACCTAACAAAGAAATATAATCATAGTGTAAATACTAATTTTTATTTAGTCTTCATCACACCACAGGCCTGGCAAAAGTATTACTTGCATACTAACTAAATCTAACTACAAGTCATGAAGTTTTTGGTGGTGAAGAATAAAAAAAAAGATTAATGTGTGGCCATATTTAACTGCTGGCATCTAATTAGACTTCCCAAAAATCTGACCATGTTTCACTTACAAAGTAAGTAGAACAATTACATATTTGACTTTCTGTCACTTAATTAAAACCTCAACAATGCAAGGAGGTGTAACTTTTAAGTTCTGAAATGTATAATACACAAAAGCTAGTTTGATTGCTGGGTTAAATACTAAAAGTTTCTATGATAAAAATTCTCCATAAGCGCATTAGCATTTCAAATTGTGTGCATAATCAGTTTTACCACATTAATTCTCCGTTCACTTAAAACACTATCAAATCTCCACTCTAAACACGAAAGTTAAAACTTTAAGGAAAGAACAAGTTAGCACAGATCTGCACACTTCAACACTGCATAGACTTTGTAGAACAAAAAGAAAATACAATTGTGCCTTTTAACATTGAGATTTTACTGAGGAAAATGAGAATAGTTTACAAACACTGAAAACATATTAGACGTTTAAAGGAAGTAGAAATTGTACTAAATAAATAATGGCTAACATTTTGAGGAGAAAAACTCCCTCAGTTCCTGGCAATGTTAAAAGTTTAAATTACAAGGCTAGACTGGCTTCAGATCTCTCTATGGAGGAGGAGATGTAGATGGGATATCGCTGAAAAATGAAGTACTGAAAAAAAATAGAAAAAACTCAAATTTTCGTTTTACGAAAGAGAGTGTTTTTTAGGCAGTGCCGCTCTGAAAACACACAAGGATCTTTCAATAAGAGGGCACAACGAACATCTCAAATTCTAATTACGACCAACCTCAAGTTTGACAGATCCTTCACTGAATGCTTAACGCCACCAGGGAGAAATTGAAAATAAACACTGGCGGGCACAAACGCACTTGGCCCCAACCCATATCGCTTTGAGTCAAAGCTGCCTTTTGCCCCTCCCCCAAACACTGAGCTATCCTAAAAGACTTAGATAAATAGAATTTCATACACGTCAAAAAGAAAGAAAGAGTTAAATCTCTTGCCCTTGATCACTCTGAGTGTCAGCTCAGCCCCTGTGGAGCTGGGGAGTGGGCAGCATGCCTCTCACTGATTCCCAGACGCCCACATGTCTCCCAGGAGAAGGTGACATCGGGTCCCAAAGGTTCTCCTCAAACTCTAACATTCCTCCTAGATGTACAGCGTGGGTTGAAACCAACAGAACGTGGCGCAACTTGAGGGGATGCTAAGGGGCGTGGGGCACAGCAAACGGAAGGTGGCGCGACTAGACAGATCAGGGGCGACTGGGCAAACCTGACGGACAGCGCAGAGGAGACCGCCCAGGAAAAGAGGGGTTGCGTAGCAGCTTTCATTTTGTCCTCTATCACTTTCTCCCTTTCTTCCTCCGCCCCCACCCCCAAAGACGCATTCCCCACCTTCCCGACCCAAGCAGGAAGTCAGGAGTGGAGTGGGGACCACTACCTTGCCGGTCAGAATCTGAGCTCGGACCGTGCGGCTTACAAGAGCCTCCACGTCTTGCCGTGCCTCCTCTTTTTGCACCGCGGTGGGTGTGTTGAAGGCGATTTTCACCATGGTGAATCTTCGGGCTGCGCGGTAAGGCGCCGCTCGAATCAGCGTCCTGGGCTGCAGGTTGGAAGAGAAGATCGCGCTAGCCCTAGCAGCACTTACTTTCTCTCTCGTTTGCCTTATGCTGCTGCAAGCCCAGGTCTAGGGATACTTATGACGCAGTCCCAAACGGGTGGGAGACCGTGGGCGGGCCGAGGGAGGGGCGGAGGGAAGAGTGGGAGGAAGTCCAAGCGCTGGGATGGGGGAGGGGGTTGTCAGTGAGGGAAGAGAAGAGCTGGATGGGGCTGGACAGCCTCACCTGCACTCTAGGCGTGTTCCCACCCAGTCTCTGCACCCTCAGATAAGATCAAGACAAGAAGGAAGCCTGTCTGTTTTGTCTTTCTGTCTCTGTCCATGCCACAATAGCCCCTGATCTTTGCTTCTGTTTTCCCAAACTTGGGCCTGGACCCTGAGGGGCCGGGAACTGTAATTTGGCAGAAACCCACGCTTCCTCAGCTTTGCACCCTCCCAGGTCCCCAAAGCACAGTTTCGTGACTGTTCTGTTTCTTTAGAATGATGCCTTCTCTTGAAAGAATACTCAGAAGCCCGTTTATAGTTACTTCAGTTCATTCTCTCAACATTGTTTTTCTTTCTTGGCGTTTGTTTTGTAATTTTAATTTCCCAACCTAGAGCAATGCTAAATCAGAAATACAAGACTCCTG
This sequence comes from Pteropus alecto, assembly GCF_000325575.1. NCBI lineage: Eukaryota > Metazoa > Chordata > Mammalia > Chiroptera > Pteropodidae > Pteropus > Pteropus alecto. The sequence goes on from NW_006439187.1 coordinate 1,147,752, forward strand.
CCTCCTCCACTCGCCATTTCGCGGGCAAGAAATGATGAGACACAGAGGAGGATGGGAAGTTCATATCGAATTCATGAAATAATCCAGATCCTTTCACTCTCCCAGGTCAGGGAAACCAGAGTAAGGACTCAGCCCAGAGCTTGTTTCTCTTCAGCCACCAGCTGTAAAATCTTCAAGTAAAAAGCAGGGGTATGAGTGCACCTATTTTTTAGGGGTGTAGAAGTGTGGGTGGAGGATACGAAATTTAGCTAGATGCTAAGCCAGCTGTAGTGGGAAACAATTAACTCAAAGGGGCTAAATTGGATATCATTATTGGAACATTTAAATGTGCAGCCAATGTTATGCTATTTCTTTACAATAAGTTCTCCCTTATTGGTGACACTGATAGAGAACCTCTCCATGTGAAATTTGTGCTAAGGAGGTTGATGACTAGGGTAGTGACAAAGAGTTTATAAATAGTCCTGCTGCAAAAGCAGTAGAGTGGTCTGTTATGTGAAAGCAGTAACATTTACTAAAAAAAAAATCCAGTCTGTGCTAGAGAATCCCTCATCTACTCATATATTTATTAAAGGGACTTGAATATAAGAGTCACCCACCCATTTGTTCAAGGAATTCCAGGTTGGAGTTTTTCCCATTGAGGTTTCCTTGACTCTGAAGCCCATCACTTGTCTCCACTGTGGGAGCTTTGTGAAGACAGATTATTTTCTTGGGTAGGCCACAGATGGGAAGGTAAATGGAGGGATACAGTGGGGGAGCCTGTGCCTTATACAGGGCCAGATATTTGAGTTCGTTTGGAGATATTGGCATCTTTCACTATGTTCTTTCACTTAGTCTTTGCTCAAGTCTTGGCATTATAATTTAACATTTATCAGGCAACCTTTAGTGTAGACTGAGGAAATCTCAACTTTCTAGGATGTTTCTCATTACATTTACCTGCCATTTTCCACCACCTTTGTGACTATTCAGCTCAGAGTCTGTGCTAGTCTGACTCTGTGATACACAACACACAGATAGCTGAACAAATTGTTGCTCCTACACATTTACCTATCAAGCATAAGGTGCTAATTGGGATGGTAAAGTATTGTCTTGATGTGTCTTCCCTGAAATGTGGTTAGGCAGAAGGGTGGGATTAGTTCCATTTTTCAGATGAATAGACTCAAACTCTGGTAACAACCAAAGGAGTATATGATTAATTGCTGGGGATGTGACATTGAGTAAGTCATCTCATCAGCCTGAACCTCAGTTTCTTCCTCAGTAGAATGGTGCAATATTTTCATTCTGTTTCTGTGAGGATCATTTAGGATAATGAAGGAGCAAGCACCTTTTCAATTATAAAAAAGGATAAGAGAATGAAATGGTTGGTTATGCTAGGATTCTTATTTTAGTCTGTAATATACACATGTTTCAAGATTATAAAATGATCTATTTTTGAAGTAAAACACTCATTATTTGCTGGTGACACGATACTATATGTAGATAACCCTAAATATTTCACTCACACACACACACACACACACACACACACACACACACACACAAACTGTTAGAACTGATCAATGAATTCAGTAAAGTAGAATATGAAATATTCAGAAGTCAGTGACAGTCTTATACACCAATGATGAACTTTCAGAAAGAGAAATTAAGAAAACAATCCCATTTACAATCACATCAAAAAGTACAAAATACCTGGGAATCATATTAGCCAAGGAGATAAAAGACCTGTTCTCAGAAAATTATGTCATTGAAAAAAGAAACTGAAGAAGATACAAATAAATGGAACCATAAACTGTGCTCATGGGTAGAAGAATCAATATCATTAAAATGGCCGTATAATCCAAAGCAATCTGTAGATTCATTGCAATCCCTATCAAAATAACAATGGCATTTTTCAGAGAGCTAGGACAAATAATCCTAAAATTTATATGGAACCATAAAAGACCCCAAATAGCCACAGCAATCTTGAGAAAGCAGAACAAGGTTTGAGATATCATACTGCCTGGTATCAAACTACACTACAAGGCTACAGTAATCGAAACAGCATGATATTGGCATAAACACAGATACATTGATCAATGGAACAGAATAAAGAGCCCAGAAATAAATCCATGCCTGTATACTCACTTAATATATGACAAAGGACACAAGAATATACAATGGGGTAAAGACAGTCTCTTTAATAAATGATGCTGGGAAAATTGGACAGATATATGCAAAATAAAACAAAACAAACAAAAAAAAATGGACCACCTTATTATACCATATACAAGAATAGACTCAAAATGGACTAAAGACTTAAGACCCAAAACCATAAAACTTCTAGAAGAAAACATTGGCAGTAAAATCTCTGATATTACTAATAACAATTTCTTTTCGGATACAGTCCCCTGGCCAAGGGAAACAAAAGAAACAATAAACAAATGGGACTACATCAAACTAAAAAGATTTTGTACGACAAAGAAAGCCATCAGAAAAAACTAAAGCAAAAACAAGACAATCTACTGATTGGGAGAAGATATTCGCTTATCATACATCTGATAAAAAGTTAATATCCAAAATATATAAAGAACTCATACAATTCAACAACAACAACAAAAAATACCACAAACAATCCAATCAAAAAAATAAGCATATTTCTCCCAAGAGGAAATACAGATGACCAATAGACATATGAAAAGATGTTCAAGGTCACTAATCATCAGATAAATGCAAATTAAAACCACAATGAGATATCACCTGATACCTGCCAGAATGGCTATCATCAATAAATCAAAGAACAAGTGTTAGCAAGGATGCCGAGAAAAGGGAACCCTCATACATTGTTGATGAGATTGCAAATTGGTACAGCCACTATTGAAAACAGTATGGAGGCTTCTCGAAAAATTTAAAATGGTATACATCTTGACCTAGCAGTTGCACTTCTAAGTATTTCTCCAAAGAAAACCAAAATAATAATTTGTAAAGATCTATGCACCCCAATATTCATTGCAGCACAATTTACAGTAGCCAAGATATGGAAGCCACCTAAATGCTCATCAACAGATGATTGGCTAAAGAAGTTATGGTTCATATATACAATGGAATATTACTCAGCCTTTAAAAAAAATGAAATCCTACCACTTAGAATGACATAGATGGACCTAGAGGTTATTATGCTGAGTGAAATAAGTCAGGCAAAGAAAGATAAATACCATATGATTTCATTTATATGTGGAATCTAAGGGACAAAAAGAACAAACTAATCAAAAACTAACTCACAAATATAGAGGACAACCTGGTGACAGCCAGAGAGAAGGGGGTTTTGGGGGCTAGGAGAAAGAGGCAAAGGGTTACAGAAGTACAAATTAGTAGTTGAGAGATGATCACGGGGATGGGGAGCACAGCATAGAGAATGCAGTTAACATTAATATATTTGCTAGGTGGAAAGCCAGAGGAGAAAAGGAATAATTAGGGAGATTGTCTTATAAACTATATAAATGTTTACTTAATGTACTGTATACTTGAAACTAATAAAAAAAAAAGGATGATCTATTTTTTTTTTATCCTTCAACTATTTTTTAGCTTCTAGAGCAGCTTAAGATAGTACCTGAATATAAGTTGTCTTGGAAAAGATCAGACCTCTGAGATAGTCACATAAATCGACATCTAACTTTTTTGTTGGATTTTGAAAAATTTGGCCATCTCCTGTTAGTTTATGTCATGTCCTCTTTCAGGAATGTCACCAACATCTCTCTAAGTACCTTTGCTGCTGTTGGATATATGCGATGCAGGATGTAAGGTAGCAGATACTGCTACCTTCTCAATATAAATAATACTTGTATTAGAATCACAGAGAAGCAACAACACCCATTGTTAGTGTCCATTTCAGGAAGGACAAATAGTTCCTGAATGTTCTTTGAATTTCAAAATATAATCTACCACTTACTCATTGGGCTGGAACTAGTAGTGAACATATTTCCATCTACTAAAAAAAAAAAAAAAGGCTCTCATTGGCTAAGCTCTTTCGTGTACTCTTCCCTTCCCAGTAACAGCTTCTTGTTTCTTATAATCAACTTCTCTCCCTTTCTTGTATTTGGAAACTGTGGGGATCTGCCTGCCATATTGATTTTAGCTAACATTGTTCATCATGTCTGAATGCTCACCGTTCAAGTTCATAAATGACTTCTCTGTTCTCACACGTCAGATAATGACTAAATTATCACAACTTGGGCTGAATGGAACATGGCATATGATTGGATGCTTAGCAATGATGTAAACTCTCTTTGATGATCTGAAATTACCAAAAATGCAATCACACAAAAATTAGGCTACTAGTGGCATATGTGATGCCACTAGGATTCATTCATTAACTCATTTTTTTCATTAACTCATTCATCAAATATTACTGAGAGTCTACTTCCTTGTGCTATGATTTGTCATGGGAATACAGTGGTGAGCAAAGCAGACACAACATTACTCTTATACAGCATGTCAGTACTACATCCATGGCAATGACATGTTTGACACAAGTTCTCCAGTTTTTGCATTGGTCTCGTGCTGTGGAATGGGATATAGTAATTTTATGAAGCAGCTGAGTAGTTCCACCCACAGCTGGTGATACTAGAAATGTTTAAATTTCTAGCTCACCTACAACGGCTTCACACTCAGCATTCTGTTTAGGAAGATTAGTCTGACAGCAAGTTGGATTAGGAAACCAGTTAGGAACAACTCCCATATTCTAGGTGGGAGGTGGTAGAATACATTGATGATTGCAATATTTAAAATAAAGGCACACCTTCCAGAGATATTTAGGAGCCATACTTTACAAGGTCTGGTGCTAGAATAAATCATATCATATGAAGGAAAAAAAAAAATAGAAAAAATATTGCTGTTTTGAATGACTGAGAATGAAAATTGGGAAAATGGTGGTGTCCTAGATAACAATACTAAACATTTGTCGAACACGTCATATGCTAGATTTCTGTGCTGAGCCCATTAAATTGGTTATGCCATTTAATCTTTACTACTACCCTGTGAGGTATTATTATATTACCCATTCCATTGAGGAAGAAACTGAAGTTCCAATAGGTTAGACGATTTGCCCAAGGTCAAATGCTAACCTAGGTGATCTGATTCTAGTGTTCATACAATTAATCACTGTATTGTCTGGCTGCCACTAAAAGAAATGCAAAAATCAAGAAGAGACTAGCTTAAACACAGGAGAAATAATCAGCATATTCTCTAGGGAAATGAAGCATGATTCCCTGCCCTTATTGCAGATTCCAGCCTAGGATTTTGTTCAGAACTAAAAACATTTGACACACTTTTAAAACTTTGCTGGCAATGGGTACATGGCTATAGGCTACTAATCTTAAAGTCTATTTCTCCAAAGTTGTACAGTTGCTTTTGTCAGTAGAGAAACAGACAGGGAGAGCTGGCCAGCCATCTGCTTTTGGTATAATTCCAGGAGTTTGATTTTAATCTTTAAAGAGCCAGGCCATTTTTAAGTCCACTATTTCCCTGCATATGTAGCTCAGCCACAGGAGCATAGCTAGGACTCCTCATACAAAGTAATGGAGAACCCTCACTTTCTGGAATAGATTCTTGTTTCTTGCCTCGATCCGATTTAAGGTTTTCTTTTAGGCTGCAAGGTATAGTAGGAGGATGCAATAATTAATTAAATATAAGAATAGATTTCATCATCTCTTCACAATGATGCGGTCATATCTTCAAGGTTAAGAGGAAGTTTTGCCCCACTCTAATTTATAAAAATCACTTTTTTTTGTCATTTGGAGCAACTTCAAAATCTAGTGAAATTATTTGCACTTTCAAGGCATCTTTTCTAAGCTAAGTAAAAAATTTTATCTTGTTGCAATCTGGGGGATTTTTAAAATAGAGTTATGAATCAATATATGAACATGTCTTTTCTGATAAAACTTTACAGAAAGTTCCAGTCCTGAGTAATACAAGTAAAAGTTCAAGTCTAGCTCCAGGAGTGCTTTTGAGACTGTCCAGTTGGTTCACTTGCTTCATAATATATTACCAAGTAGATACTAAGGTGTCTTTTTGACTTTAAAGTTATGTTCCCATTCAATGAAAGATTTGCATTTTCATTAATAAATGTTAAATCAGATATTATTTTTACTCACATGTTTAGCTTTTTTGGTGGCTCAACATATTCTGTTCCTAGTTTAGTCTTAAAGAACACACAATCTCAAGTTGTTTTGTGACACATAAATCAACTTGATTGGTTTCGAAATGCAATATTGTTTTTAATTTTTATTTCATTACTTTTAGATTAACTCTAATGTATTCATATTTCAAAGTGTTTATTTCAAAACATGATGGCATATTGTAAATATTGAGGCCAAAAGAGCTTACACAACAAGGAATGCTCTAAGTTAGATTGTTGTCAGGTCAATGACATAGTCAGTCCCAACAAATTAAGTCTATCATGATTGGAAAATCCTGGTTGACAATCTCCTAACCCAAACTCAAGATCCATTGAAAGTGCTGCTTATATTTTAGTGTGGTTGTCATGTTTCTATGCTAGTGCAAAAGAGAATTCTTGCATAAGGGAACACTGTAGTATGCTACAGATTCTGTACTATTTTTCATCAACACATCGATTATATTCCTGACTTTCAAGTTAGAGAAATTATCTTCTAAGAATTTTGATATTTTTGTTTCAGCAATCGAACACTTTCAGCACACTTTTGGGGTTGAAACTTTTAGCACAGTGACATTGATATCTTATTTGGTAGTTTATTTATAAGGAGCTTGAGAATAAATTAATTCTCAATCAATGACAATAATTGTTATTGAACAGCAATGAAACATGACCAAAAAAGAAAAATGCGTGTATATTTAGAAGTGACACAGGAAGTCAGTTCAATCAGGAGTATATCGTATGGTATTATGAACCTGGGTAAGTGTGGGAAGAGGATATGATGATCGATTAACAATAATATCCAACAAATACTATGATGAATGTGCTGAGACTATGGGCAGAATTTGATTCTGCCATCTGCACAGCAATTTCTTTCAAAGACAATTCTGCAAGAAAAAATATTTGAAGTTCAAATCTGCATCCCAAATACAGTCAGAAATCTCTTCTCAGCAATTCAGATTAAATATAACTATAATCGTTTACATAGAAAATTTTAAAAAGCCCCCAAATCTTTCAACAAATCAACTAAACACATAATTTGTTTTTGTGGTTTTGTGCTTGTGTGTGTTTTAATTAACATATTCTCTTGAGACTAGTTTCTCTAAATCACACTACCACCTTAAGCATCCAAGGAAGTTTTAACTGGAACTCTCCAAAACACATCTATTATGCTTTGTATATTAATGGTATACAACGTATGATAGTAAAGTTCTTCCCATCACACACTGCACCTTAAACTATAACAATATTGACATTGTACTTCTGACTTGCCTGCCTGGTAGAAGAAGGGCAGAACTAATTCTAAGGTACAAATCAAGTCCATATGCTTCTTCACTGATGGATAGTAAATCTGGGACTCACTTCTGGACTCAAAAGTCATGTCCTCTTTCAAGAATGTCACCTGAAAGAATGAAGTAGGTTTGTATGTTATACTATTATAAATAGTGTCTTTGTCTTGTTCTATTGTTAATTCCATACATATATCTGCCTTTTTACCTCTTTCAGCCTCTAACTCACATTTGAATCGTTTGTCGGTGTTTATTCTTCTGCCTATTACAATAATGAGGCTCAATAAAATTGTTGAACTGAACCTGAAGTCCATAGACAAGCAGCCAAATTGTAAACATCATTCAACAAAGTAGATGGGACCAGCTCTGCCTCAGTCCATATACTCCTTAGGATTCCCACATGGACATTCCTCCTACAGAGATAGTTTGTATTGATACGCATGTGCTTTCATCTGTATGTTGTATTTTTAAAACTTGGTGAGACAGTGCATGATATATAGTGTACCTTGCCTTGGAACTATGCAGCACCTTTTGAAAATCTTAAACAGGACCATCTCCTTAGAGATAAATACATAGCAAAAATCTATTTACCCTTAACTCTCATTTCCTACATGGTCTTTTCCTGGAGAACAGTTCTCCCATTCTTTGACCTCCATCAACACTAACTTCATATAAACTCTTTCTTCTGCTGTCTCATGTCATTGTATATGACTGTATTTCATCTTCCTAAATAGACTATGTATTCCTAAAGAACAGGACTGACTCTGATGCTTTATATCTCCACAATGTCTATTAAGAGTCTGAACAAATACCTAGTCAGGGTTCATCCAGACTCACAGATTGTGTAAGTTGTTGAAAACTGCTTCTCTTTGGGAAACAAAAGAGTGCAAGTAAGTGGAAAATTAAGGAGGAATTATACTGCTTTTATGGTCTCATGCCTTCAATCTACTGATTAACAAATCTTCACTGATCTTTTTATGTGACCAATTCTATGCTATGTAGGAAATATAGAAATATAAAGAATGCTATCTTCTATAAAGATGTTTAAAGTCTTCTGCAATAGAAAAGTGATAGATTTTATTAGTATAGAAAGACATCGGTTTCACACTCTTTACTTCATTTGAGCCTACAAAACTTTTATATTTACCATGACAGAAATTGTCAATTTTCAACTTTTTTTTTAACAAACAATAAGCTGTTCAAAAATATGAATGATTTTAGTGGACCAAATGGATTTGTTAATATACTCCTCCTCCTAAATTGAATTGAGCCCCTGGCAGGTCTCTTCCATAGGGTACACCTCTTCCAGACCAGAAAGAATGCACTCTAGCTATGCCTCTGAGATTTAAGGAGGAAGAAATGCATTATTCCTAGATTCACCAGTAGAAGTGAATCTTTCTGCTTCCATAGGAAGAAGGAAATAGGGGTGGGGCAGGGTGAAAGGCAGAGAATTCTTTTCCAGGCAATTCTGCCTCTCTAAATGGAGAAAGCAGCACTGGGAAATAATTTTTCACCTCTAATACCTATCTCATTGTTTATTTTAAATTTTCTTTCATAGAGCTATACTTTACATACAGCATAATATTAGTTTCATGTGTACCGATATTTGTATATGTTGTGAAATGATCACAGCAATAAGGCTAGTTAACATCTGTCATCACACATAGTTATAGATATTTTTCCTATGATAAGGATTTTTATGACCTACTCACTAACTTTCAAATATGCAATATGGTATTATTAATTATAGTCGGCAGACCGTATATTACATCTCCATGACTTATTTATTTTAAAACTGGAACTTTGTACCTTTTGATCTCCTTCATCCATTTCTCCTACCCCTCACCCCACAACTCTAGAAACCACCAATATGTTCTCTATATCTATGAGATTGTGTATGTGTATGTGTTTTAGATTCCACATGTAAGATAATATGATACAGTATTTGTCTTTCTAACTTATTTCACTTATCGATGTCCATCCATGTTGTCACAAATGGCAAGATAGCATTCTTTTTTATGGCAGAGTAATATTTCATTATATAAATGTAATATTCATATATATATATATGTATGTATGTATATCACATTTTCTTTATTCACTCATCTGTTAATAGGCACTTAGGTTGTTTCCATATTTTTACTATTGTATATAATACTGAAATGAACATGGAGACGCATGTATTTTTTCAAGTTAGTGTTTTCATTTTCTTAAGAATAAATATTGAGAGGCAGAATTGCTGGATCACATGATCATTCTAGTTGTAAATTTTTGAGGAACCTCCATACTTTTTGTTGTGGGTATACCAATTTACATTCCCAATGAGAAAGCACAAAGATTCCCTTTTCTCCATCATTTGTTATCTCTTGTTTTTTTGATAATAGCCGTTCTAACAGGTGTAATGTGATATATAATTGTGGTTTTAATTCTCATTTCTCTGGTATTGAGTGATGACGAGCATCTTTTCATGTAACTGTTGGCCATCTTATATATTCTTTGGAATAACGTCTTAATCAAATTCTCTCTCCATTTTTAAAATCAGATTGTTTATTTGTCATTGAGTTGTATGAATTCTTTATATATTTTGATATTAACCTCTTATCAGATATATGATTTACAAATATTTTCTATCATTTAATAGGTTGTTTTTTCATTTTATTGATGGTTTCCTTTGCTGTACAGAGCTTTTTAATTTGATTTGGTTCCACTTGCTTATTTTTGCTTTTGGTGCCTTTTTTATTTCAAGCCCCCCAAAACTGTCACCAAGACTGATGTCAACAAACTTACTGCCTACGTGTTTTCTTTTTCTAAGTGTTTTATGATTTCAGGTCTTACATTCAACTCTTTAGTCCACTTTGAGTTAATTTTTGTGTATGGTGTAAGAGAGTTGTCCAATTTCATTATTTTGCATGTGGCAGTCTAATTTTCCCAACACCGTTTATTGAAAAGACTGTCCTTTCCTCATTATTTATTCTTAGGTCATTTGTCATAAATTAATTGACCATATAAACGCGGTTTTATTTCTGGGCTCTTCATTCTGTTCCACTGATCTGTGTGTGTGTGTGTGCGTGTGTGTGTATGTGTGTGTGTGTTTGCGTTTTAATTCCAGAACCATAGTATTTTGATTACTATAGCTTTGTAATATAGTTTGAAGTCTTTGTTCTTCTTTCTCAAGATTGCTTTGGTCATTTAGTGTCTTTTGTGGTTCCTTATAAATTTTAGCATTATTTGTTACATTTCTGTAAAACATACCACTGGAATTTTGACATGGATTGTATTGACTCTGTAGATTTCTTTGAATAGTAAGGTCATTTTAATACTGTTCTTCCAATTCTTGAGCACAGAATCAAAGTCTCTTTTTATATATTTGCATCTTCTTTAATTTATTTTATCAATTTCTTATAGTCTCAGTGTGCAGGCTTTTATCCTCCTTGGTTAAATTTATTCCTAGATATATATTTTTTTATATGCTTGTAAATTGGATTGTTTTCTTAATTTATCTTACTGATAGTTCATCATTAGTATACAGAAATATAACAGCTTTCAGTATATCGATTTTTTATTTGCGAATTTACTGAATTTATTAGTTCTTCCAGTTTTTTGTGGAGTTTTGGGTGTCTTCTATATATCAAGTCATCTGCAAAAAGTGACAGTTTTACTTCTTCATTTGCAATTTGGATGCCTTTTATTTTTTCATGTATTTTGCTTAATTTCTCTGGCTAAGACTTCCAATACTATGTTTAATAAAAGTGGTGAAACTGGGCATTCTCTTACCTCCTTCTGAACAATGAAAAAAAACGAGGTTCTGAGGGATTGCTTACAGTCACAAAATCAAAATGTGTCAGATCTTGGGTTGGAACATGGGTCTCATAACTCCAAGTTTAGTTTTCTATTCACCACACCATGCTGCTTCTGGGTGCAACAGATGTCCCCTGCCTTTCACCACCAGTATCATGTATCATCAGTAGCAGTTTGAAAATATGACCTCTACTGTTTGCCATTTGAGGCCTCCACCTCACCAAGGGATTTTATGTAAACCAATATCAATACCGTGAAAATTTCTAAAGCAGACCATGAGAAAGATTTCTAAGAGAAAATTCACATATGTTCATGAGAACATTACTTTTCTTTAAAACATAGATATGCATACCATCATTACCCAAGACAATGTTCCTTGGTTTAAGTAAAGGGAGACGACTTTGGCCTTACTGGATTATCAAATGTAAAGCCAGTCATATCTTAGAATGAGGGCCCATTCAATGCTCCTCATCTCTATTCTAATCTTTGAGGCAGTCTAGAGTAAGGGTTATAAGCAAAAATTGTGGAATCTTTCCCAGAGGTTTCTCAGCAGACTTTGCATGATATCTCATTGCCCAGATTGCATGATATACTCATTCCTAAATCAATTATTGGCAAAGACAATGAATGGAATTCCCATGATAGGCTTAGTCTATTCAATACTTACTCTGGTCTAAGGGGAAACCAGGTTTTGTAGGGTAAACACAAATGGATTTTATGTAACTATGAAGAAGAGGGAATCATTATAAACTAGGCAACCAATAATAATCCCATTGTTCTTTCCAGAAAAAAAAAATGTATAAATATTATCATCAGTGAAATCTTATCAGTAAATTATTGCAACTTTGGGACTTTTCAAAGCAAAGAAACTATTCAGAAACATTTCTTTTAGACATCAGTTTTAGATCATTCCTTTTTGTACATACACTACTCTCATTGTAATAACGTTTATTTTGACTGACCTAAAATGCTTTGGTTCTTCAATTTATAGGTCTTTGGCACTTTTTTGCCTATAAATACAGCTACAAAAAATACAAGTTTATGTTGAGGATTGAGGAAATACAGGTGTGTTGGGCTTCAGAAAAAAATATCCAAACAAGTTTTCAACAATTTTACTTAAATGAAATCTGCACTTTGGAGTTTCCATTTTTAAAAATATATTATTTTCTTAAATTATTTTATAAAAACTTTTAATAGCATGATATTTTTATCAAGATTTTCTTTGTTTGTTTGTTTTTTTCCTTGAAAGAAGAACTAGGCTTTATTACGACTATACTTAAAATCAAAAATGCTCAATTTGGTTTTAATTCAAAAAGTATCAATTTTATTTCTAAAAGTGGCAACATTTCAACTATCTACAGATAGCATTGGTGACAGCTTCTATTTGTGTTTAATTTTTTAACCCAGAAATGATAAGTTTGTACTTGTTAGTAGTTCAAATTATATAGCTTAATGTGAGACCTCCTCCCTTGACTCTAAGGGGGGTAAAGTAGGAAAACAGGTTGAGTGACAAGGAGTAAGAGTGGGGACCAAAGCGCTTAAGGGCTCAGAATGCTTTCTCTAAAACAGATAATACAGCTTGGCACAAGAGCATTTCTACCCAAATTATGTGGTGTCAAGGCTGAGACAGTCTTTTTGAGTAAAAATTTAACTACATTAGTATTAAAATTAGATCTTTTTACAAGTTGATAGACTTCAATTTGGAAGCAAATAGCTGAGACCTGCTAATAGGAGCCCAGATATTACCGAAAGTCCAGATTGAAGGATGTTTTTTCAGAAAGCAGATATTATCCTTTTAGTATGGCTTTTATGACTTTGTACAGGCCAATATTCAAGATTGGTAATAAGATTATGGGATAAATGATAGATTACTCCTGTGATATCTTACCTATAATTGGAGGGAAAGTATCTTGTAGTATTTTCAGAATCTTCTCTTAAATGGACAAATTTGTTTGAACAGGACAGTGGATTTAGGAAGATTCCAATGTAGACAATGGAAGTGAGAACATGTAAGTAAAACGTCAGAGAACTAAAACAATAGGAATTGGAGGTCAGCATCAGTGAAGTCTGAGAGCAGTTCATGAGGACTAGCTACTTGTGTAACTTACGTTTTGTTTTGTTTTGTTTTTTTGTTTTGTTTTGTTTTTTATTTTAATCTGTACATCAACTGGAATATTGAATAATAGGCCTTGGCCTCTTAATCTTTATATGTTACATTTTACATTGTCATGTCAATACCCCCAAATATGAAGAACTAGAGTATTTATAATGATAAGAGGATCATTATCATTAGAAAGGGACCCAATTCTGGGATGTAAGAGATATAAGAACTGAAGAACAAGATCAGAGCAAGGCTAACAATAAGCCTGCCTTGATGCTGTTTCACTAGATTCTTGCTACTAAATTGATCTTTAAAACTTCAGAGAACTGACTAAAACTTCCTGGTAGACTACAGGTTCTTTAATTGAGGAACTGAGAAACTAAGGAACTTGTTAATTCATTAAGTTTTATCCCATTAAACCACAACACTCTTGTTTTATTTTTGACTTTGAAGCCTCCATGCCAAATGCAAAAATGAATCTACTTTTTTGTAACTCATTTAGTAAATAATGCTTTTATCAGAAAATTAGTATCTTTTCCCCTTTATACATATTTCCCATTAGATACACCCTCCCACGCTTCCCCTACACCCAACCTAGTAAATCCTGATTATTCACTGACATTCATTAGACAATTAGAGTCATGTCTCTGGGGGGAAAATAGTTGGCCTCAAGGCATAATGAAATCCCAGTTTCTCATTTTTCCTTCTTCTTTTTCTAGGCATATCTTAAGGATGAAAGATCCTGAGCCCCCTTTTCTTTCCAGGCTTGCTTCTCCTTGGCTTTTCCCCCCTCCACACTGCCTGCTTGGTGAGTACATAGAGTAGTCTTTCTTTATGTGTACAGAAGCCTCATTTAAATCACTGAGGGCCCTAACAGGATTCCAGGCCTCCTTCCCAGTCTCCATTTGCATTTTAAGCAGGTTTGGCAGTTGTGATGAAGAGCTCTCCTTCAGAACTACAGGCCTCTGTATTTGCTTGTGTGACTTGTGCCTGATGGTTGTTCTCTCTGAATATAGACTGTGATGTTGAATGACAGGCCTGAGCCCTCTAGTCTTTATATGCTGCTCTTTCCATTATAGCGAGAGTCAGCAAGTAAATCTGCTCACAGTTTTATGGTCCTAAACCTGTAAAAAGTGTATTTGCTTAGCAATGAGGAATTTTCAGTTTTTTTAGTATGTACTTTCTTTTAAAAAATCTGTGAGCAGATGCTTCTTCTCCACCACCCTCCTGCTCCTTGCTAGCTGCCTGATATTCATCAATATAATCTTTTTAAAATAAGGTGTATGTTGGGTATGGAAGAAAAATATTTGGATTAAAAGTGTAAATTACAAGTTCTATCAGCTCTCAATTGCACAAAAGAAGAACCCACACCAGAGAAATAACAATAATGGCAAGATTATTGTTACAAATATACTTGTGCCTTCTCATTGGGATCCTCAGGAAAGGCACTTTCAAAATAGCTATGTTTGAAAGATTTGTTCTTTTGAAAACAAGCAGAAAAAGAATGAGACCTCATAGAATCACAAAATACTGGATCTGGAAGGGACCTTGAAAGCTTGGTTTAACTTCTGCTCTCTGGCTGCCCAGTAAAGAGGCGACTTGATCAAAGTTCACAGTCAATTATCAAGAGAGGTGGACTGGAAGCCCACATTTGCTCAACTCTTTCTTCTATAGTCTGCCACCTCCTGGGTTTATTGTGTCCTCTGATACAGCTGTTGCTGGTGATTAAACTTATATCTCTCCTCCATAAAAACCCTTTTCAGAGGAAAAAAAACTTAATGTCTTTGCCAAAGCTATGTCATTTCTTCTTTCTGTAACCAGTTTTTCTTTCCAGGAAATTTCTCTTGGTACAGACTTTATCGTTGGTTACTTATTTTATTTATTCCATCAGAATTTGGGACCACTGAATTCTATCTGTATGAAATGATTTTTGTTTTATTCTTATTAGCATTTGGTTCAGCATAACTGATACACATAGCTGGACAAACACACACACAATCGCACACATACAGAGTTGCCCAGAAGATGACTGGTGACAAGAAATGAACAGGTGTGAGGAAATGTCATTGGAATCTGCAGGCTGGCCTTCAGGCAGATCCAATATCACATTGTGATGATTTACTCTGGGTCACAATAAGCACAGGTGCTGCAGTGATCATCCAATATACATTTAATATTAATATGTCTACAATTTTCATTAGAAAACATCTGTTTTTCCCCTCACCTCCTGCTGGGTTCCCTCCATTCACCCTTCAACACCCCTTCTGCTTTACCCCTACAGAGCCTGCTGCCTCCCTGTCTAAGTTAGAACATCCTGGCTGCATGAAGCAGCCCAGATCATGTTAACGTTGGACTGAGGGTGTGTTCCAAAGCTTCATTACTGTGACACTGATTGATCTTATAAATTAAGCATATGAATTCAAAACTGTTCTTTGAGTGTTCATTCACTGACTGTGCACCTATTTATTACTGAGTTGTAACAACAATTTTCACAGAAGTAAATGTTTTTGGTTTACATGTTTTTGGTTTTTATATCTGATCCATGAAGGAGGTTTTAGAAATCATTATGTCACCCCTTTAAATGCCAAGTGGTCATATTTTAAAAAGACCTTGTGACAAGGAGCCCCATCACATTGAATGGAAAAACTATAAAAACTTTAGAACATTTGACATAAAACTGATATATTATGTGGTAATGTTTCTAGTAAAAACTAGGACCTCATTTATAATAAAAGGCACTCATTGGCTAAGTTCCATGCTGTGTGTTAAGAAAACTGTCACTCTATAATCACAATGCAGATTGTCACTCTTAATCAGAGCTGGACTACCTGGAAGTTTTAGAGGAAAATACTGTTGTGAAAAATGAGTTTTGCCAAACAAAGTATACTAAGGACAAATTTAGGCAGCAAACTCTCCAGGCCCTCTCGGGGCCTCAGTTGTATCCACTGCAAAAAGATAAGATAAACCTATAAATCTATGTTTCTGTGGTATAATTTTATTTTTTATAACTTGATGCAAAAGTCTGTAACTGCTTCAGACTCTGGAGTTTAGCTTAAAGTTGGTAGACATTAACTAGGGGGCTGGAAGCAATAATCTTTTGATTAGTATGGTGACTGGTTTGGCCACACCCTAGTGGGTCTCTATCTCAGAAGGCATTGTGAAATGCTTGGGAGGGGAAAAAAAGAACAAGATCTACTCAAAATCATTTAGACTGGAAGTAGGAGCCAACAACATTCAGCACTTGTGTGGATTTGTGAGAAGTCGTGTTAAGAAATTAACAATGCTTTCCCTCTTCCTCACCCCTGTTTCATATCACTTATCATATTCTGCCAAGCCTTCTCAGACAATATTTCTTACATCTGTTCATTTCCATTTGCAGCACTGCCATCTTCACTGCAGCTTCTTACCATGTCACTCTTAGTTTACTTTGAAAGGCTCTTGAGTGTTCTCTCTGCCTGTTACTGCTCATCTTTATCTCTGCCATATCAATCTTTTTTAAAAAATAGATTGTTTTAAAGAAAAAGGAAAAAGAAAAAGAGAAAAGAAGGAAGAAGAAAGAAAGGAAAGAAGGAAGGACGGAAGGAAGGACGGAAGGAAGGAA
>NW_006439187.1:1164925-1178987 GCF_000325575.1 Pteropus alecto
AAAGAAAGAAAGAAAGAAAGAAAGAAAGAAAGAAAGAAAGAAAGAAAGAAAGAAAGAAAGAAAGAAAGAAAGAAAGAAAGAAAGAAAGGAAGGAAGAAAAAAGAAAGACCTCTCTGATCAGTATAGTACAGTAGCCACCTGGCACTATACATGGTTATTAAAATATCATTGATTATATTACCTATGTTGTACTTAACATTCTCATGACTATTTTGTAATGACCAATTTGTACTTCTTAATCCCTTTACCTTTTTCACTCAGCTGCCCAAACCCCCTTCCATCTGGCAACCATCAGTTTGTTCTCTGTATCTATGAGTCTGTTTCTGTTTGTTTATTTCATTTTTTAGATTCCTTATATAAGTGAAATCATATGGTATTTGTCTTTCTCTGTCTGACTTATTTCACTTAGCATAATACCCTCTAGGTCCATTCATGTCACTGTAAATGGTAAGATTTTATATTTTTCTGGCTGATTAATATTTCATTGTATATATGTACCACTACTTCTAGACTAATCGGTGAGATCACTTTGTATATTATATAAATGTCTAACCACTGCGCTGTATACCTGAAACTAATGTAAAATAATATTGCTACTACCAAGCTTTCTTTTTTCAGCCTTTCAGGCACCTTATTCCTTTCACATGTAAAACCACCAGCCATACCTCTAATTCCCAGTCAAATCTTACCTTTTTCTTAAAACCTTACCAAGTGCTTAAGCCTTATTCCTTTAGCAATTATTCACTTGGTCATATATCTTAAACTGCCTTATTTCTTATTAAATTATTGTATTTTTTTCTATTATGGAAACAATATAACATGAAAGAAATACTTAAGAAATGAGGAGGGTGAAAGATGGAGAAGCTGAACCAGAATCCCAGGTCTCTAAATGAAAAACTTGCCATTTTTGAAAGCATAGGTTTTCTGTCCCCTGTATCACCATTTATGAACTTTTTGACTTTGAAATAGTTAACATCTTTAAGTCTCGATTTCCCTTTCTGGAAAATAAAAAATTGAACAATATTTACTTCTTAGGGTTACTATGATTATTAAATGAGATAATTTGAAACAGTCTCAGAACTAAGTCTGTCACAAGGAAATCAACAAATTTCCTAATATTGTTATTTTATATTCAATTTCAGACATGTTGTGTGTATATTTCATACCAGATAGCATGATATTTTCAATAAACAATGCTTTATAAGCATTTTTCTACTTTGATGCAATCTTCAGACAGATTATTTTAATAGTTTTATAGCAATCTATAGTGTGCATGCATCATATTTTACTCACGCATGTCCCTATTGTTAGGTACTTAGGTTGTTTCCTCTACTCTTTTGTTGTAAATAATGTTTTGATTCATATCTTTATTCATAAAAGTTTCTTTCCATTTGGATGATTTCTTTAGAATAAAATTGCTGAAATAAGGTTTCTGAGAAATGAGTATGAACATTGTTAGGGCTCTTATGCACCAGTTTTATACATGGATCAATTTTGTGTACTATCTCCTAATTTTAAAGCTAGATAATATTCAAAATAATAAAAGTTTGTGTTTTTCTTATTACTTTAAACACTGTAATAGCAAGGTTAAACATTTTTCACATATAGATTTACTTCTACATTCTCTTTTATAAATCATTTGCTTATGTTCTTTATCCATTTATCTATTTGGACCTTAATGCTTTTATTTTAATTTTTATAGTTCCTTTATATTGACTGTAAAGAATACTCTTCATCTATTATATTTGCTGTCATTATTTATTTACTTTAAAAAAAATAGTTATTTTTGAATGTACAGAAATTTTACTTTCTGTGGAGTATGGTATGTATTTTCCTCTGGGATTGCTTTTATTTATTGAGAGGTTGCTTTTATTCACAGTTATTCTCTAACCTACTTCCTTTGATAGCTCCTTTATTGTTATGTGGTAATACTGTGTTAGTTTATTGTTAGTTAACTATTCTCAATCTAGATTATAAACTTCCTAAATTCATAGTTCCTGTTTCATGCCACAGGCAGAGTGGAAATAGGATTGACTCATGAGTTCAATAACCTCTACTTGAATCCACATGATTAGTATGTGACTTTAGATACATTAGTTAGTTTCTTTTGGCTTCTACAACATAGAGACTCCCCCCCTCTGCTTTTTTTCCCCACAAGATCTTCAGAGCAGACAGTGAACTTATATACATATGAAAGTTTTGTTACTTGTAATAAACCATTAAAAGAGGCAGCTGTTGACACCGCAGAAATACAAAGGATTATAAGAACATACTATGAACAATTATATATGCCAACAAATTTAACGATCAGGAAGAAATGGATAAATTCCTAGAAACATACACTTTTCCAAGACTTAATCAAGAAGAAACAAAATCTGAACAAATCAATTACTAATTAAGTCAAATAGGTAATCAAAAAATTCCCAGCAAACCAAAGTCATGGAGTGGATGATGTCACAGGTGAATTTTACCAAACATTAAAAGAAGAATTAACACTTATCTTTCTCAAACTATTCTGAAAATGACAACAAGAGGGAAGACTCCTGAGCTCATTTTATGAGGCCACCATTATCCTATTCCAAAGCCAGGCAAAAACATTACAAAAACAAAAAAACAAAACAAAACAAACAAACGAAAAAATTGAAAAAAACCCTGATAAACTTAGATGCAAAAATCTTCACAAAATATTAACAAACTGAATTTAGCAATGTATTAAAAAGATTGTTCATCATGATTTAGTTGGATTTATTCCTGGGATGCAATGTTGGTTCAATATCTGCAAGTTAATTAATGTGATACATCACATAAACAAAATGAAAGATAGAAATCATATAATCATATCAATAGCAGAAAAAGAATTAAAAAATAACATCCACTTATGATAAAACCTCTCAGCAAAATGGGAATAGAAGGAACATACCTCAACATAATTAAGGCCATATATGATATCCCACTGCTAACATTATACTCAACAGTGAAAAACTAAAAAGAATTTTCTTTAAGATCAGAAACAAGACAAAGATGTTCACTTTCAGCACTTTTAATTAACATAGTATTGGAAGTCCTAGCCACAGCAATCAGATAAGAAAAAGACATAAAAGCCATCCAGATTGGAAAAGAAGAAATAAAATTGTCATTATTTGAAGATGACATGATATTATATATGGAGAACCCTTGAAATTCCACCAGTAACTATTGAGACTGATAAATAAATTCAGTAAAGTAGCAGGCTGCAAAATTAATATTCAGAAATTGGTTGCACTTCATATGCAAATAACGAACTATGAGAGAAAAATTAAGAAAACAATCCTACTTACAACTGCATCAAAATAATTTAAATACCTAGGAATAAATTTAACCAAAAAGATAAAAAAAAAAAGACTTGTACTCTGAAAATTATGTCGTTGAAGAAATTGAAGAATATACAAATAAATGGAAGCATATATCATGCTTATGGATAGGAAAAACTAACATTGTTAAAGTTCATATTATCCAAATAAATCTATAGATTCAGTGCAATCCCTATAAAAATACCAATGGCATTTTTCATAGACCTAAAACAAACAATTTTAAAATTTACATGGAACCAAAGAAGACTTCAAATAGCCAAAGCAATCTTGAGAAAAAAAAATAAAGTTGGAGATATTAGACTACTTGATATCAAACTATACTACAAGGCTACAGTAATCAAAACAACATGATAATGGCATGAAAACAGACACAGAGATCAATGGAACAAAATAGATATTCCAGAATAGATAAGTCCACACTTATATGGTCAATTAATCTATGACAAAGGAAGCAAGAATATGCAATGGAGTAAACACAGTCTATTCAACAAATTGTTTTGGGCAAACTGGATAGATACATGCAAAAAAAATCAAACTAGACTACTTTCTTACACCATATACAAGAATAAACTCAAAATAGATTAAAAATTTAAATGTAGACCTGAAACCATAAAGCTTTTATAAGGAAACATAGGCAGTAAACTTTCTGACATTGCTCTGAGTAATAATATATATATTTTTTGTATATGTCACCTCAGGCAAGAGAAACAAGAGAAAAAAATAAACAAATGGGACTACATCAAGCTAAAATATTTTTGCACCACCAAGAAAATCGTTAACAAAACGAGAAGACAGCCTACTAAATGAGAGAAGATATTCACCAAGATACATCTGATAAGGGGTTAATATCCAAAATATATAAGGAACTCATACAACTTAACACTGAAAGACATACAATCTGATTTAAAAATGGGCAGAGAACCTGAATAGACATTTCTCCAAAGAGGACATATGGATGGCCAAAAAACATGAAAAGATTCTCAACACCACTGGTCATCAGAGAACTGCAAATTCAAACCACAATGAGATATCACTTCACACTTGTCAGAATGACTATCATTAATAAATCAACAAACGAGTGTGGGTGAGGATGTGGAGAAAAGGGAACCCTCTTGCACTGCTGGTGAGATTGCAAACTGGTGCAGCCACTGTGGAAAATAGTATAGAGGTTCCTCGAAAAAAATTAAAAATGGAACTGTCATATGACCCAGCAATCCCACTTCTGGGTATTTATCTGAAGAAATACAAAACATTAATTTGAAAAGATATATGAATTTCTATGTTCATTGCAGCATTGTTTATAATAACTAAGATATGGAAACAACATAAGTATCTATTGATAGATGATTGAATAAAGAAGAATTGGTGTATATATACAATGAAATATTACTCAGCCATAAAAAAGAATGAAATCTTACTATGCATAATGACATGGATGTACCTAGAGGGTATTATGCTACGTGAAGTCAGACCTATAACGACAAATACCATATGATTTTACTTACATGTGGAATCTAAAGAAAAAATAATAAATGAACAAACTAAACAGAAATAAACTCATAGATACAGAGAACAAACTGATAGTTGCCAAATGGAAAGGGGTTGGGTGGCTGGGTGAAAAGGTAAAGTACAAATTGGCAGTTCCAAAATACGGCTTAAGGAATATAGTTAATAATATTGTAATAACTATGTATGGTGCCAGGTGGGTACTAGATTTATGGAGGTGATCACTTCGTAAGTTATATAAATGTTTAACCACTCTATCATACATTTGAAACTAATATAATATTGAATGTCAACTCTAATTGAAAAAAAAAATGAAAACGTTAAACTTAGATATTATAGTTATTTAGAAAATAAAGTGTATACTGTTAACACAAAGTTAAAAAAAATGTTTAATATAAATGTAAGAATGCCTCCTTTGGTAGAACTTACATTCCCATGGAAGACAGATGAGAAACAGGTTCACTGAGAATTAAGTGATAAACAAGGGTCATCAGTTAATAAGCTGTAGAGATTTGAACAAAGGCAGTATAGCACCAGAAGCTGTTTTTCTTAAGGAATGAATAACTTTAAACAATTGAAAACTAAAAATTTCCATGCAACAAAACACACCAAAAATTAAAAAGAAAGTAAGGAAATATTTACATCGTATAGAACAGACCAAAGAGATTTAAAAATGCTTTAAAACTATAAATCAAATCCAAAATAGACATTAAAATGAAGAAATAGATAAAGATTACTAAAGTAATCCAGAAGAGGAAATATGAATGATCAATAAAGTTGAATACTGGCTTCCTGAACTATCATTGAAGCAATCTGTTTATTGCTTCCACAGTAAAAAGAGCATTACCTTGACGGAGTCTTAGCTGCTTATCAAAGGGCAAAAGATAAAGTCTGGATATTGACTGAAGTTTTGAAGACAGCTTTAAGGCAAGTCTTTCAATGGAGAAGGGGGTTGGTTACAATTGGGTAGGATCATAATTTAATAGTTTAGGATTAATGGACACACCCAGGAAAGGATTTTAAGAGGAGTTTAGAGAGCCATAATAGCATGCCATGTGGAAACCTAGAAGCTCAAGTGCAGTTTGACTTTCTTTGAAGGAGTGTATAACTGTGACTGTAGGCACCTGTGTTTTGAAGGGCTTCAGAACATCTCTTCAGAATATGCTACTTTGTACTAAAGACAATCAAAGCCTCAAAAGACTCAGGAAGAGCTTATTACTTCCCTTTTAACTGCCTAAAAGAATTTAGTTAGTGAGCGTGGCTCAGGAAGAAAACTATCACCAGAGATAATTACAAAGAATATGAGCTAGGTGCAATGGGCTGGAGAGAACTAGGCAGGACATGGAGTTCAAAGTCCTCTCTGTGTCCCATTACTTTCCCTGCATGGTGTGGCAAATACTTGTTTACCAAATATTTGCTCTTCCCATCTTTCTGTGAATTCTCATTCTTCTATTTGAAGCCCCAAACCCCTGTCCCTTTCTCCTTAACGTAGAATGATATATAAGCTTTTTTCCCCTGACTGCCTGTGGGTCTCATATTTTTATGGGATTCCTGTGTATTCATAATTAAATTCGTTTGTCTCCTGTTAATCTAATTTTTCAATGTTAATTTGATTATTAGACCAGCCAAAAAACCTAGAAAAGTAGGAGGAAAAATTTTTCTCCCCAACAGTTTCTTCATACTAGACATTTCATTGCTGACCCATGAACACAGTATATCTGAGGTAAGAAAGTTTGCTGACTTTTATTCTAAGACATGATTAAATATTAGAATTAGATGAAAAAAATTTGCATCTATTGAGATGAGTGTACAATTTGCTTTCATCTTTTAACCAGTAAATATGGTGAATGATATTGCTTTATTTTTGAATATTAAACCAATTTTGCGTCTCTTGATAAACCCCAATTAGTCATGACATATCACTTTTATCATTTGATTTGAATTGATAACATTTTGTTAAGACTTTACATATGTTCATTAGAGTCATGAACATGAGAGTACTTTTCTTGTTTTTTATTTATCCGATATTGTTATTGGGGTAATGCTGGCTTGTGGAATAAATTGAGAAGTATTACCTTGTTATCTGCTGAATTGTGTTCCCTTAAAATTAATATGTTGAAGTCCTAACTCTGCAGTACCTCAGAATGTGACTGTATTTAAAAATAGGTCTTTAAAGACCTATTAAATAGGTCTTTAAATAATTGAGATAAAATGAGATCATTAGTGTGAGCCCTAATCCAATGTGACTGGTGTCCTTATAAGAAGAGGAAATTAGGAAATAGATAGGTATAGAGGGAAGATCATGTAAAGACAGAAAGAAGATGGCTATCTATCTACAAACTGAGGAGAGAGGTATCAGAACAAACTAATCATGCTGACATCTCGATCACAGATTTCTAGCTTTTAAGTAGTGAGAAATAAATTTTTGTTGTTTAAGCCTCAAAAAAAAAAGAAGAATCACTTCTAATTTTTCAAGTGTCCAACAGTGTCTAGCACAGTTCTGCCTTTATAAAAGATTCTCAGTAAAATTGTTTAATTTAGGTGTTATGGAGTAAATCATATATTAAGAAAAAGAAAAAGATAAATCACTGTATGAGATGATCACCTTATCCTGGATTACTATCTATATAGTCTAAATTTTCTAGTATAACACAAATTGCAAATGTTCTACATTACAGTAAGATGTGTTTTGGTTTGATTTGGAAAATGTGGTATTTTTGGCTATCACCTTCCATTAATGAATTTTAGCTAGGTAAAAATGAAGTTAGCTGTTGTTTAATCTTTATCCATGAAGCATGTACAAAAATTTACTTTAAGGAATTTTGAAAACTATCTCTGTTGCATAGTGAAGATTATACATGCAATCTTCTAAATAAAAGATAATCTGAAAAATCAAGGTTTGGTGCAATGTTTAAGAATTCAAGAAGCCATCTTAATCCTTTGTTTTATACCTACTCTGTCAAACACAGAAGTAATGCAATGAACTGGCAGTGGCAATATTTTGGAAATGATTTCAGTATGTGAGATTTGTGGCAACAAATGAAGAAATACAAAAACCGTGGACTGATATTCATCTCTTAGAAAATGTCTAATCTCAAATAAGGTGTCTACCTTCATTCATGAAGAAACTCAACACCATGGGAGAAGATATTTGCAAACAATGCCTCCAATAATGGCCTAATATCCAAAATATACCCAGAACTCATACAACTCACAACAAAAAAAATAAACAATCTAATTAAAAAATGGTCAGAGGACATAACAGACACTTCTCCTAAGAATACATACAAATGACCAGCAGACATATGAAAAGATGCTCAACTTCAATAGCAATTAGGCAAACGCAAGTCAATATCACAAGAAGATATCAGTTCACACCTGTTAGAATGGCTATCATCAACAGGGTAAGTAATAACAAGTGTTGGAGAAGTTGTGGGAGAAAAGGAACCCTCATTCACTGTTGGTGAGAATGCAAATTGGTGCAGCCACTATGGAAAACATTATGAAGGTTCTTCAAAAAATTAAGAATAGAATTACCATATGACCCAGCAATCTTTCTTCTGTGTATTTACTGCAAAAAAAAATGGAGAACATTTATTTGTAAAGATATATGCACCCCAATGTTCATAGCAGCATTATTCATGGTGGCCAAGACATGAAAACAATCGAAGTGTCCTTTGATAGTAATTGGATAAAGAAGATATGGTACATATATGCAATGGAATATTGCTCAGCCATAAGAAAAGATGAAATACTGCCATTTGCGAGAACATGGGTAGATCTTGAGATGATTACACTAAGTGAAATAAGTCAGACAGAACCATATGATTTAACTTATATGTGGGATATAAAACTGACAGCAGCCAATAAACAAGACAAACAAACAGAGACTCATGGTCACAGACAAGAGTTTAGTGATTATCAAAGAGAAAAAGGGGTGGGAGGAGGAAAATAAGGGTAAAGGGGTCAAATATATGGTGACAGAAGGAGATTTCACTTTGGGTGT
Source organism: Pteropus alecto (assembly GCF_000325575.1). Classification (NCBI taxonomy): domain Eukaryota; kingdom Metazoa; phylum Chordata; class Mammalia; order Chiroptera; family Pteropodidae; genus Pteropus; species Pteropus alecto. The sequence continues at coordinate 1,173,788 of NW_006439187.1, forward strand.
TGAACACACTATGCAATATACAGATGACATAATATTGAATTATACACTTGAAACCAAATTATTTTATTAATAAATGTCACTCCAATAAATTTAATTAAAAAAAGGAAAACATCTTAGAGAAACAACAGCCAAGCCCCCCCCCTCAAAAAAAAAAAGAAAGAAAAGAAGCTCAACACCCTGAAGTAGGAAGCCATAAGAGACAAACTTATTCACAAATCAAGATGAAAGGTTTCCAGTTCTTTATGACTTCTTGAAAAAAAGAGCGTACACAAACACATACATACACATAAATGCAAATATTTCATGTTATTTTAACATATGGTAATGGAAAGAGATTTGACTTTGGGCAGTGAACACATAATGCAATATACAGATGATGTATTATTGAATTGTACACTTGAAACATTTAATTTTATTACCCAATGCCAACCTAATAAATCTAATTAAAAATTAAAAAATAAAGATAAAATATAAAAAAAAAATTAAGTATTTCTTGTCCAAACTTGAGTTGGGGGGGGGCAAAAATACGCTTATATTTTTCATGAGTCTGAATTTCTGACCTGAGTTTTTTAGAATATTTTTAATGTACTCAATTTTAAATTCTATGGCAAGATTAGGGATTCATTAAAATGAAATACTTCTAAAGGTAATTCTCTTTACAGAAATTGTCTTTCCTCTTCATGTCTATAAATGTCAAATCAAATGAAAAACAAAGCTAAACTCAATATATGCCAGAAATTATGCTAGACAAACTTAACTTAAATTTTTGAAATTAGTTTAATTTGTAAAAGGAATTAAAAGAGCAAAAATAATGAGGAAAATGTATCTTAGTAGCAAACACTTGCATTGGCCTGAAAAGGATGGTGAATGTGGAAGGTAGGAGAATGAGTAGAAATATTAATAAAAATGTAAAAAGGTCTAGTGTGATTATATAAATCACTAAAGAAAAAATAAAAGGAAAAGAAAGTGAAAAAAAGAAGAGAGAAGGAAGGGAGAAAGGAAAAGGAAGAAGAAGGAAAGAAAGGGAAGGAAAGGAGGAAGGGAGAGAAAGAAAAGTTCTGAGCACCAAAATCTTAAAAGAATGACTTTTTGTCATGAAAAGTGGCAAGACTTCCTGGCACTTGTTCCACTGACAATCTATGATGATCACAATGGGATCTTAATTTTTAAGTTGCAAAATCTCATGAAGATTGTTTTTTCTGTATCTTTATGGCTCTTTTTGATATTCTGCTGAGCATGTCTTGCCATAGGTTTATTTATGCTTTTGGAGTTTAGTCCCTTTACTAGACATTTGCAAGCCAGAGTTTCCTTTTCAGAATGAAGTAAAAGAACTTGTATGTCTAACACAGGCACTCAGTAAGAGCTATACATAAGGATCTCAATGAGATTAAATTCTCAATTTTCTTTAAATCTTAAAATATTTTGTTAATGTTTATAAATCTCCAAAAGGTATTTTTATGTACTTTCTTTTTTGGGGGAGAGGGGACAGACTTTAGATAATTGTTTTTTTTTTTTTTTCGATTCCAATAGCCATGCAATATTAGTTTCAGGTGTACATACTCGTTGTGATTTATACAATATTTATATAACTTACAAAGTGATCACCGCAATAAACCTAGTACCCATTTGACACCATACATAGTTATTATAATATTATTGACTATATTTCTTATGCTATATTTTACATCCCCATTACTATTTTGTAACTGCCAATTTGTACTTCTTAATTGTTTCCCCTTTTTCACCCACCTCTTAACCCCCTCACCTCAAAATGTTCTCTGTATCTATGAATTTGCTTCTATTCTGTTTGTTAATTTTGTTCTTTAGATTCAACATATAAATGAAATCATATGGCATTTGTCTTTCTCTGTCTGACTTACTCCACTCAGGACAACACTCACGAGATCTATCCATGTTTTTGCAGATGCCAAGATTTCATTCTTTTTGATGGCTGAGAATACCTCATTCTATATATGTACCACTTATTCTATATCCATTCATCCATTGATGAACACCCAGAATGCCTCCATATCTTAACAATTGTAAGTAATGCTGCAATGAACATATGGGGTCACATGTCCCTTCAAAATAGTGTTCTGGGTTTATTTGGATAAATATCCAGAGATAAGATTACTGACTCCTTCTTTGTCTTTTGTTATAACTCTTGTTTGAAAGTCTATTTTGTCTGGTAAAAGTATTGCTACCCTGGCTTTTTATTGGTTTGTTTGTTTCTTTTTTTATAAAACATTTTTCCTCATCCTTTTACTTTCACTCTGTGTGTGTCTTTTGATCTGGAGTGAGTCTCTTGTAGGCAGCTTATGTAAGGGTATTGTTTTCTTATCCATTCAGCCACACTATCTTTTGATTGGAGCATTTAATTTATATACATTTAAAGTAATTGTTATTAGATATGTAGTTATTGCCATTTTATTATTCATATATATTTTTAATTTTTTTCTTCTTCTTAAAGAAGTTCCTCTAAACATTTCTTATAACACTGGTTTAGTGTTGATGAACTCCTTTAGCTTTTTTTTTTTTTTTGTCTGGGATGTTCTTTCTCTGTCCTTTAGTTCTAAATGATAGCTTTGCTGGGTAGAGAATTCTTGGCCGTAGGTCCTTGTTATTCATTACTTTAAATATTCCATGCCAATCCCTTCTCGTCTGCAAAGTTTCTACTGAGAAATCAGCTGACAGTCTTATGGGAGCTCCATTGTAGGTAACTGCCTTTCTCTTGCTGCTTTTAAGATTCTCTTTGTCTAACTTTTGGCATTTTAATTAAAATGTGTCTTGATGTGGGCCTCTTTGAGTTCATCTTGTTTGGGACTCTGTATTTCTCGGGCTTATGTGTTTATTTACTTTGCCAGGTTAAGGAAGTTTATCTACTCTGCCATCTTTCTCAACATTTTTTAAGGACTTTGGAATTTTCATATCCTTTGTCCAATTGGCAGAGTCATTTAAATAATACACATTCAATTCAGCATTTGGACTGAAGATCAGGTGCCTATCTTGGAATGTAAATGGAGTAAAATATGTAAATAGACCAGTTGTGAAACAGTGTTATGGAAACAATAAACAGAACTTTAAACAAGAATGTTAAAAATGAATTGTAAATAGCAGAGTTGAGAAGATGGAAATTGATTTCAGCACATCTAAGATGTACTGTCTGTTAAATCAAAATAAAGTGCATTTATAGCTTTGTTTTTATCATTAATTTATAACTAATAATTAGATAAATTTTGTTTTCTTTCTAAAGTTTTTGCTTGTGCTATTTCTCTTCCTTGGAAATTCTCCCTTTTCTACCTACTCTACCTAGCAAACAATTATCTATGACATTTTAGATCAAATGACACCTTTGCCATGAAATTCCTGAATCTCTCTCATCATGATTAATATTGCCATCTCTCTCTTTCATACTCTCGTAACATGCTATTCTCTTATTTTAATATTTACAATCATACAGCCAAAATTTTAGACTTAAAAATGATATGGTCCAATATAGGCCTTTTATTTTATAAATGAGCCACATAATTCATTATTACTTCCCTTTGTCATTAGAGTTAATTTCGAACATACTCATCTTCCCCATTAAATTTGCACTCCTTGAGTCTAGGACCTGTGTATTGCGTTTCTTTGCATCTTTTTCCACGCCCTGCAAAAAAATGAGTCCTCAAGAAATACTTACTGAATAAATGTTTTAAAATGAATAAATGAAAGAATGAATAAATTCAGTTGCCCCTGGCAAAAGAGTGGAGTAAGCATAACTTTTATTTTTAACATCCCCTTTTTTCATTCCCCACTCTCACTCCTCCTGAAACTCACTTTTGTCATGTTGATTCCTAGTACTGAGTGACACATATAATTTCACTCATGTATGGGATATAAAACTAAAAACAACAAACAAGACAAACAAACAGAGACTCATGGACATGGACAACAGTTCAGCGGTTACCAGAGGGAAAAGGGGAAGGGTGGGTGGTAGATAAGAGTTAAGGAGGGGGGTCAAATATATGTAAGGAAATTTAACTTTGGATGACGAACACACAGTGCAATATACATATGATGTATTATTGAATTGTATACTTGAAACCTATATAATTTTATTAACCAATATTACCCCAATAAATTTAATAAATTTTTTTAAAAAGTTATCAAGAAGAAGAAAATATATATAAGGGCAATATTTTCATTGTTTGTCAATGGACAGTATCTCTCAGCTGTTGTACATAGTGCTGGCCCAGCTGAACCAACTAATATTTTCTGTAAAGCATGTGTGGTGGGGTGTGAATTTCCTGGTCTCTGCTGTGTATCATGATAATGTCAATGAACCATTGCAAATCAGATAAACTTCACATTTTTTGTCTCATCTGATTTGGCTGTACTCAGATAAAGTTTCTTCTTTACCAATGTCAGTGATTCTGTACCATTTTATATATCCTAAATAACAAAAAATTTCCACTTGACTATTTTTAATACTTGAATTAACAGTAAATTCTTTAATATCTACTCCTCTTGCCTGCAACAACTTATTGTTCAGAAATCCCAAAAAGGGCTGCTGATTTTCTAAGAAATATTCACAATAACAGAAAGAGTTAATTAATCATAAAAAAAAAGATGCTAACATTAATTTCCAAAGTAAGGATGGCTTGGAATAATTAAACTGAACTAAATTCTTCAGGACCTAATGCTTTAATGACATATCTGAAAGTTAGAGAAGTAATAGTGATATGTCAAAAGATTTCAAAATTGTGACCAAAGTCATTTTTGTAATAATAAACACAAATATAAGTAATAATATGATGAAAATTCTTTATTTTTGTCATTCTATATTAATATATCTGCCTTTGACCCTTGAGGCATCAAATATGAATATGGATGGCCTTAACATGACAATTTGGAACCACTGTTAGATAGAATTTCTGGAAGCAATGCAAAAATTGCTTGATGTTTAAATACCATCATAAATCATCAAGTATATTTCCCTTTGAACTCAGTCTCCACATCAACCATCTTATTACTCAATATAATTGAACTAAATATTATACAAATAAAACCTAAATTTTGCTTTTAAGTATTTCAGGGTCTCAAGGTTTAAATAAGCAAAGTTCTCAAAAGATCACAGTTTTAGTGTACATTGGTGGGATGGAGGATGAAGTAAGGAGAAATCCAAATGGACAAGCATACTTAGAGGTTAATAAAATTC
>NW_006439187.1:1179008-1199298 GCF_000325575.1 Pteropus alecto
GGAAAGAGCAGAGAAGTTAGTCAGGGGACCTAAGTTTTGGCACTGTTATAAAATCCCCATATCACATTTTTGCAAGTCATTCCTTTTTTTTATCCTGCATACTAAGGAGCATTAAGTAAGCATTAAGTAAGACAATGTGTGTAAAAAATCTTTGTAAGCTGCAAAGCACTATACACTTTAATAATTATATCATGAATAATGCATTATCAAAATATCACTAAAAGAAATTAAAAAATCTAAATAAAAGAAAAGATATTCCATGTTTATAGATCAGAAGACCTAATATTGTTAAGATGGCAATACTCTTCAAATTGATCTACTTATTCAATGCAATTCCTACCAAAGATCCCAGCTGGCTTTTGTGCAGTAATTGATAAGATGATCCTGAAATTAGGATAAAAATGCAAGAGACCCGAATTCCTAAAACAATCTTTAAAAATAACTAAGTTGGAAGACTCACATTCCTCAAATTCAAAATTTACTGCAAAGCCACAGTAGTAATGACTGTACAATACTGGCATAAAGGTAGGCATATAGATAAATGGAATAAAATTGAGGGTCATAAACCTTTACATTTATGATCAATTGATTAAGATACAGGTGCCAAGGCCATTCAATGAGGGAAACAAATTCTTTTCGACAAATGGTGCTGGTATAACTTTATATCCATATGCAGAAGAATGAAATTAGATCCTTACCTCACACCATGCACAAAAATTAACTCAAAAAGAACAAAAGGCCTACATACAAAATATAAAACTATAAAATTCTTAGAAGTAAAGCATAGGAGTTACTCTTTTTGACTTTGGGTTATACAAAAATATGCAAGTGATACAAATTAGATAAATTAGACTTCATCAAAATTGAAAACTTTTGTTGTTTGAAGGATACCATCAAGAAAGTCAAAAGACAATCTACAGAGGGGAAAAAATATGTTTGCAAAACATATGTCTGACATGGAACTTGCACTCAAAATATATAAAGCACTTTTACAACTCAGCAATAAAAAAAGAACTAACCTTACAGATATGGAAAAAAAATATTAGGATAAGATATCTCTAAGAAAGATATACAAATGACCAATGAACACATGAAAAGAGACAGCATCATTAGTCAAAAGAGAAATGCAAATAAAATCTCACTGAAGTACCACTTCATAGCCACTAAGATGTCTTTAATCAAAAAGACAGAAAGTGACAAGTGTTGATGAGAATGGAGAGACATCAGAACCTTAATAAACTACCAGTGGAAATGTAAAATGGCACAGGCACTTTGGAAGTGTTCAATAGGTTCCTGTAAAGTTAAACAGAGTTATCGTATAACCCAGAAATTCCACCCCTAGGTATACACCCAAAAGAACTGATAATCTATGTTCACATAAAACTTGTACACAGATATTCATAGTAGCATTATTCATAATAGCCAAAGAGTGAAACAACCCAAATGTTCATTAACTGATGAGTAGATAAAGAAAATATGGTATAACCATAAAAGGAATATTATCCAGCTATTTAAAGGAATGCAGTACCAATACATGCAAGAATGAAAACTTCATACTAAGTAAAATAGTCAGTTATAAATTATCTCATATTATATGATACCATTTACATGAAATACCCAGAATAGGCAAATCTATAGAGACAAGAAGTATATTAGTGGTTACTAGGGGCAGGGATGAGGAGGTAAAGGGGATTGACTGCTGATTGATTGGTGTAAAGTTTCTTTTTGGGGTGATGAAAATGTTCTAGAATTATATAGTGATGATAATTGCACAACCCTGTGAATATACTAAAAACCACTGAATTTTACTCTTTAAAAAAGTGAATTCAATTGTATGTAAAATATATATGAATATATATTTTAAAGAATAATACAGAATAATACAGACTTTTGTTGAACAGAGCCAGTATGCAGTAGCAGGTTATGCAATTTCACAAAGCAGAGCTGCTGCAGTAGAAGTAAATCAAAGAATCATCTTTTCCTGTGCTGGGTGTGGGAATGACTAGTTTTGCATTGTTTTCCTCAGCCATACTCTTATTCGTACTAGTAGATCAATATTTAGATAAGAGGAAGCGAGACTTTAGAATTGGGGTTAAAAGGAATGGGGAAATATATTTATTTCCCTTCCTATTCCCTTGCTCCATTTACCTCATCCTTAATTATTAAGCGAAGCCACACATTTGCTAACAGTCTATTCTTGAGTATAATCCTAGACTCAGTTTATATGTCACACAAGATAATGATGCTCTCTTACTTATAGTAATATTTGGTTTTCACTAAGATCTAAATTAACAAGCTCATCCATCTATCTTATTCACTGGGTATAACCCTGAATAAGTTTCTTTTCAGAAATCAAAATCATGATGAATGTTTGACCCACTGATCATATTAGAAACACTTTACCTACACACTGAGAGCAAATCTAAAGGAATGTGAACTCCAAAAATATGTTTTCTCCCAGAGTAACTACTTAGAATGATGTATAGATTGTATAGAATGTCTCATGACTACAAAGACTTTGTGTTTAGAAAAGCCAAATCATCTTCCATCATTTCTTGCCTTTAGTATAAAATAATGGTGAGATGTACTTCCCAATCGATTCTTTGAAAGTTAAAACACTAAAAATTGCAAAAGAAAGGAATTTTCAATAATTCCTTTGTATAAAGGTGACTTCATTACAATTAACAGAAGTGTTCATTGTTCATGGCAGCACCTACCAGGTATGTTGAGTACTCATTAAGTCAATTACCCAAAATTTCAGATGATAAGGTTAAACAAAAATTAGTTATCTAATGAAAAAAAAAAAAAGGTTTTGTGGCCTGACATTACTTAGATTGGTTTCAGTTATCTACAGACTTCTCAATTCTCTACATTCCTTTGAATAGATTTAGCCACAGAAGCATTGAAATTTAATTATTATTCTTTGATTTGTTTCCAAGATTAGCAATTGAAACACAGACAAGAAAGGACAAGAGACCAGGAAGTAACTAACCTTCACCAGATTACACACAATTTGTTCAGATTAAATGTGTATTTTTTTCTTCTGTGCCACAAATTGCACTTTTTTTCCTTTTTACATTTTGAGAAGAAAAATTTTCAGGTTAAGGGTACAACAAGATTCCATGAACTCATTATCTGACATCAAAAACCATCAGTGTTTTGCCATATTTATTTAATATATCCATTATTTCTTTTTAAAATCTGGAGTACTTTTAAGTGACTCCTGACATAATGTTAATTCTCCCTTAAATACTTTAGTTTGTTTTTCAGAAACGATAAATAAGGACATTTGCATTAAAAATACCATCATCGTGCCTAAAAAATAATAATATGTCATTAGTGATCATTTAATATTCAGTCCCTATTCAAATTTCCCTGATTGTCTAAAAATGCCTTTTTACCATTTGTCTGTTTAGGTCAGTATTTGAATAAATTCCACTCATATTTAGAAATCATTTCTCTTAAGTATCTTTATTTTATTCTAAAACAGACATCTCATAACTGCCCCCACACATCCAATTTTGGTCTTAAGATTACCACTATTTTAGCTTATATCTTTCAGTTTAAGAATGTAAAGAGTCAATTTATATTTTTTCCTAAGTTTAGCTTTATATATGATTTAGCTGTGACTACCATACATACAATTATTAATCCAATGGATTATTCTCAAGTGCTTACTATATGCCAGGTATATTTCTGCTGCTGGATATTTAGTGGTGAAAATGACAGATATAATCAAGGCCCATGCAATGGAATTTACAGATAATAAATAAATAGTTGCATAATATAATGTCAGTTGTGATAAGTTACATAATAAAAAATAAAGCACAGTAAAGGGATAGAGTGGAGTAGGGTGAGAAAGCTATTTTAGATAGGATGATCATAGAACATCTTTATAACTGACCACTTATCTCATGAATAGTATATAAAATGATAGACTCATTGAGTTGAAAGTTATCTTAAAGGTCACGTTGTTCAATTTCTAGACTGTATGATGACTTAGTATTTGCTAAATGATTGGTAAAATATGCTTATTTCAATGATTTTACTATCCAGGTATCTGTAGAGCTTTATGGTGTTTGCGGGTTGGTATACAAATGCGTATGTACATATACATACATTTTGAGCATATGTTTGACCTAAACCATGGAATGATCAAAATAAAAAACTTGGAAATACATATGAGCTCAACTTATTTTTCAAAATAACTTGTTGAATTGAGGGTGGGAGTCTTATAATTTATGTATCTAAATTTCAAAACAGAAACTGTATAGTTGTTGTTGTCATGGTATTTAGTGCAGGAAGTAGGTGAGAATATTCAATGAAAGTGATGAGGGGCAGTGACTTACATGACTAAGACACCTGGAAAATTTAGAAAACTTGATGTCAATTTGGTGTTCAGTAAAGTTAACTTGATGTCAGTTTGGTGTTCAGAAGAGTTTAATTGCAATGTATTTTTAAATCAGTTGAGTGGTTTCAAAATCTGCTGCACAGAGAGAGTGTTAGATAACAGAAAGAAAGCAAATACAACATATACAATCAAAGGAAAACAGGCAACTGAGAAAGAGCTGCAAAATCACAACTGACTTTATCAAACTTTACTTGTCAAAAGATATTGCATTTGATTTTAAAGCCTAGTCTGGTTTTCTAATTCCTAGGCATGCATTTTTTAGTAAATTTAGTGTCATCTAAATATATATGAAACTTTATTCCTAGAAAATTTTAAATATCAAAAATTCGAGTAGGTTAAGTACCAGAGAGCAGTGATTATTTCACAAAGTTTCTCAATAAATTCTAAAGAAGGAAAATGGAGATTTCAGTAAGGGATTGTAGCTCCATTTGTACTCCATTTGCACTTGAATTGTCATACTTCTAAGTCAGGATGAAAATGAGATGGGGAGAGAGGAAAAATTCCTATCACCTTGTGATGTTATATTCATTGTAACATCATAGCACATTACTCATGTGTTTGTGGTGATGCTGGTATAAACAAACCCACTGCGTTGCCAGTCATATAAAAATATAGCACATACAATTATGTACAATAAATCATATTTAAAAATGATAATAAGTGACTATATTACTGGTTTATGTATTTTCTATACTTTATCATTATATTAGAGTGTACTCCTACTTATTAAAAAAATGTTTGTTGTAAGACAGTATGCCACGTTATACAAGCACCAGCTTTATACATCTTTTGTTTACCATGTCTCTTGACTGCATTATTTTCTTTTACTTGATTTAATCTCCTGTTGTTTTACAAATTTACTATAGTCTAAGTATAGTATTTATAAAGCCTACAGCAGTGTATAGATAATGTCCTAGGACTTTATATTCACTCACAATTCATTCAGACTCACTCAGAGAAACTTCCAGTTCTGCAACCTTCATTCATGGCAAGTGTCCTATACAAGTGTGCCATTTTTATCTTTTATATAATATTTTACCATACCTTTTAATGTTTAGATATGTTTAGATACACAAATACTTACCATTGTGTTATAATTGCTTATAGTATGCAGTGCAGTAACATGCTATACAAGTGTGTAGCTTAGGTGCAATAGGTTATATCATATAGTTGAGCTGTGTAGTAGGCTTTACCATTCTATATCTGTGTAAGTGCAATCTATGATGTTCACACAATAACAAAATCATCTAATCATGCATTTCTCAGAATATATTCTTGTCCTTAAATGTGCATGACTATATTAGTAGAACTGCATTTCAGTATTTTCCCAAAATTTTTATGTTGAATTTCATAGTTCTCATGCATGCTTATACTGTGGGCTCTAAAAATAATTAAAACAAAGAATAGAGCATTTTCTCTTTGGTCCATACTCATCCTTCATATATTTTGGATAACTAGAGACTTCTGTTCCCCTCCAATTACCTAATATCTCCATATCTGGATTTACCAGTTGCTCTTCTATAAATAATGATTGAGATTAAATGTTTCTTGAATGTGAAAAATTTCATAATATCATAAAGAGCTCTTTGCTGAAACAATGTAAAGAAGGAAAAAGAAAGCCATAGAACAACCATTTAGAACTAATGTACTCCATCACATAATTATTTATAAACTAAGTCATTTATCCTCTTCTTTTATCTTTGTTAATAAATGAAATATTAATGCCAGTCATCTTCACATGACTTAGACATATTATATAATTTTAAACAAATGATTACACTCCAAGTCTTACCCAATCTCTTTAATTTTAGCATTAACTCTAGACTAAATATTTAGACTCTACATCCTTAAAAACCTTCAGTTCTCTTTTCAGATTATATGGAAGTGAGGCTAAGATAGAAAGGGTCAATTAATTTACAGTGAAGCCTCTAGAATTTATAATAAAATCAAAGTATTACATACTCAAATTTTAGGACATACTAAAATTAAATTCCTGGAATATTCAGAACTAGAGCTCTTGTCCTAATGAAATTCTGAAAAGAAGTAACTCCTAAAGCACCTGGTTTTGTGATTTTCTTTTTTTTCTGTCTCTCCTTAATTAAAAACAAAACAAAACAAAGAACATATATATATATAAAATGTTATAGGTACAAAGGCACAAAGGCACATGGGGGAGGACAGAAGAGTGGAATGTGTATTTGTGTGGATGGAGCTGGTAGTAGTGGAGAACATAACACAATTTGGTCTCAGGTTAACTACATAGTGAGCTAACAACAAAGGCATTCTAGAGAGTCTTTTAATTACTAGATTGCAACAGCTCTTTAGACAGTGGCATCATTAATACTTTATAGAAACCACATATAAATGTGAATGCTTAAAGTATAATTTGCTTAGGACCTCAAAAACGTCCCTAAAATGAGATAGCTTCAAATAAAATAAATATTTATAAAATCCTTTATCAGTAATGCCCAAAGCTAATAATGAAAAATAGTACTAACATTAGTGGTAAATTCAATCTTATCCAAAAATTAATTGTTTTATTTAATCAGAAATTTTTAAATGAGGCAAGTATGTCTTCACATACCTCTCTGCACAAAAAAAGAACAAATTGAAGATAGGTCATATATGCGAAAGTTAATTCCAATACAACTTTCCTCATTATCCAAACTTGTTTTTCACACGTCATTCATCTTTCTTACTCTTATCTAAACTGGAAAGATAGTTATATCAAGTTTCCTGAGATGAACAATCATATATCTCTTTCCATTAACTTAGTTGAGATTCTAACCCTTGTTTTTAAAACTTTATATAGCTATTCAATTTCCTTCTTCCTCCATCAGTGCAATACAATAACATTTTCATTTTAACTCACTTACACTAGCTATTTACTTAAGTTGAAAAATATTTTAAAAGATTTCAAGAGTTGGAGGATGGAGAGAGCACTAAGCATATTAACAAATACTGATCACCATAATCTTACATGAAAGTTTGGGAAAAATGTTTCCAAATCATTATTGATATATCAATAATGTATTTCTCTCTCTTAGCATGAAGTGAGGTGACCAGATACACTAGATTTGCTAAGATTCTCATTTTTTAAGTACACTTGGCTGCCCTTTTATATCACTGGAATTTGTAACCCACAGTTGAATGGATTCTGGCAGAAGCTTGAAGACTTGATCCAAGAGAGAATTTGAGATCATAGTTAATTGGGACAGGAAAATGGAAGATGACTGATTCATGGATGAACTGACTGACTGGAGAATCAAAATGCTGGAGACAGAGACAAAGAGGAAGGATGGTAGTTTGAAAATGGTTTGAAGCTGGTATTCATTTTTAGAATTTATTTTTCTAAATAGTTTCTAATTCTTTTCCTCTTTTGGTTCTTAATTTCCTCAGCTTTAAAAATGAAGAGAATGAATTATTTTAAGAATGCTCACAGTTTAAAAAAACATTAAAAACATGAATGATTCAAAGTTTTAGGTTTGGGGCAAAAATACCTTAGGTTCAAGGCAGTAGTTATAAATCAAGGATTATTCAGAAGACATTTGGAAATGTCTAGAGACATGTTTGGCCGTCACAATTGGGAGATGAATGCCATGGGCATCTAGTGTATGAAGACCACAGATGCTAATGAATATGGTGCAGAGCATAGGCCAGCCACTATAACAAAGAATCATTCAACTTAAAATGTCAGTAGTGCCCAGGTGGAGAACCCTGCTTTAGTGTATTTTGACAAATGAACACCTTCAACCTTGCTCTCTCCCAGTTTAATATATCCTAACCAGAGGGATGATTTTCATGTACTTAGGTATTCCCCAAATAAATCCATAGTCCAGTGTCTCATTATATACCTGGATGTTAACTGGTATTCACCAAATCAGAAATCTTAGCTCTTTAAAGTTTGGTTTCTAGTAAAGGGGATATAGTACTCTTACTGAGTGTCCCAAGTCAAAGTCCATGAAAAAGAATACTTAACTTTACAGAAATCCCTAAAGATCTTTAAGGGCTCCACAGACTTGCATTTATCTATTATAAACATGTTTAAGAAGCCATTTAGCAAATGTTTAACCAAACTAAGTAGAGAAGCAGTTTTTCCTGCCATATTTATTATTCTCTTCTCTTTTTTTTCTTAAACTGATTCTTCCTTTTTTCCCTACTTGTCTTGAAACATTGTCTTGCACCATCTTTTCTTCCTCCGACTCTTCTATGAGGGCAGAATTTCCTGTTCTGCAATTGTGTTTTTGTCAAGTACTCAAATCTGGTCCAGATTAGCGTGTCACTAATATATTTTAATTAATTAATTACTCAAGTTTATTAATTAATTAATCTTTGTTTGATTTTACCTTTGTAGTCTAGGACAGCAATTTTCCTAAACGTGGTTTGGAAACTAAGATTTACTTCTTCTGGTTACATTTCTAGTTAAATGACAGTAATGAGAGAGAAGCTCTTTGAGGAACTCCTATTTATCTTTCTATCCCCTGCAGAACCTATTAAAATATTTTGCATGAAAAAAGGGAAAAGATGTTCAATTAATTGAACTTTTTTGCTTGAGAAGTTTAAGGCAAAGCTTCAAATAGCTCTCAGTCTAGCTGGAGACAGAGGCAAGAAATGCAGATATCACTAGTAATACACAACAGCAGCAAGGTGAGTGGTACAGACAACAAATATCATGAAGATCAAGAGGCAGAAGAGGGCACTTTCTTTTGGAAAAAGAAAGATTAAGGAATATTGCAAGGAAAAATTCATCAAATAATATAACTAACACTGACATTTGGACACTCCCCCATTAAAAATTGTAAAATGTTAGATCTGGAAGAAACCTTAATCCAATCTCTTCATTTATACAAAGTTTAAATCCAGGAAGAAAAATAACCACAAAATAGGAGAAGTTGCCCAGAGACTCACTCCAAATGCAACATGACACAAAATACCTCTCACCTTTAAGAACAAAATGTGTGCCATATAGCCAATCTGAGTTGCTCCATATGAATCCACAGGCTATTTCATCAGCCTGAATTTTGATAGCCTGTCTCATGGAGGATATGTGTTAAATCTGTAGTTATCTCTCCATGTGCTTACCTCACATGTTAAGTTAGGAAACAAAGACTTGGAGACTTTGCTTTACTCTGTCCAGAAAATGATGGGTTTGTCCAACCAAAACCTAGTTGGGGAAAAATGAATCAATGGAATTGCAATATTTCTACTTAGATAGAAATACTGTATACTTCTAGCATTCATTGTTTGCTTCCATTCACTAATTGGTATTTATCCCCAAAATATAAGGGCATAATATATTTTAGAATCCTTAGAGTTTTTCACATTTCCAGTCTTAGGTTAGCAACATCATAAAGGTCATCACGTTCATTCCCCCTACCTGGCTGTCTCACTTGCCAAATGCAAGAATGTTCTCTATTATCTTTTCCAGATGATAGTACTGGAAGGAGGTATAGGGTGACTGATGTCTCTGGAACATACCCATATTTTAAATTATTCTTTCTCTTGTTTCTATTGTCTCCAGAATGTTTCAGGCTCCAGTGAACCTGAGAATAAGACGTTTTAGAAAAGGTCATGCCACTGTGAATAATCATATAAATTTGCTCCTACATTCTTTATATATTTTGAAGAATTTGGTTACCCTTTCTTTGTCAATGTCAAGCCCTCATTTGAGTCTATAACATACATACCTCTGAGTCTTAAATGCTGAAAGTGTTCAGGTAGTGGACATGTGGGAATCATGCAAGATACCCAAATAGAATATATTTCTGTCATCCTTTACATATAAGTAAGTGATAATGGTATTAAGATTATAGATCAGCACCAGCAATTCATGAATAATGATTATTTTAGGAAGGGTAAATGGGCCTTTGGGAATGATCCAGGACTGAATCTTACAAACTTAAAGTGCTTTAAAGATATAATTATCTTTTCAATTATTAGAATATTTTAGGATTATTTACTGCTCCCAGATGAAATAAAAAATTCATTTAAATCACAATATGAGAAAATACAGATGGCCAATAGATATATGAAAAGATGCTCTACATCATTAATCATCAGAAAAATGCAAATTAAAACCACAATGAAATATCACTTCACACTTGTCAGAATGGCTATCATCAATAAATCAAAAAACAACAAATGTTGGCAAGGATGTGGAGAAAAGGGAAGCTTGTACACTGTTGGTGTGATTGCAAATTGGTACAGCCACTCAGGAAAACAGTTTGGAGGTTGCTCAAAAAATTAAAAGTAGAACTACCTTATGACCTAGTAATTGAGCTTCTGGATATTTATCCAAAGAAAACCAAACTACTAGTTTGTAAAGATCTATGCACCCTTATGTTTACAGCAGCGCTATTCACAATAGCCAAGATATGGAAGCAACCTAAGTGCCCATCGATAGATGATTGGATAAAGAAGAGATGGTACATATATACAATAGAATATTACTCAGTCATAAAAAAATGAAATCTTACCATTTGCGATGACATGAATAGACCTAGAGAGTTTTATGCTGAGTGAAATAAGTCAGCCAGAGAAAGATAAATACCATATGATTTCACTTATATGCAGAATCTAAGGAACAAAATAAATGAACACACTAAATGAAAACAGACTCACAGTTACAGAGAACAAACTAGTGATTGCCAGAAGGTAAAGGTGTTTGGGGGCTGGGTGAAGAAGATGAAGGGATGAACACATACAAATTAATAGCTACAAAACAGTTACATGGACGTAGAGAACAACATAGGAAATATAGTCAATATTACTCTAATGGTTGTGTGAAGTGCCAGATGGATGCTAGAGTAATCGTTCTAAGCATCGTACTGTACACTTCAAACTAATATAAAATAATTTAAAAATTTAAAGATCATAAAACATGGAAACTGATTTTATTTTATATAATGATATTAAACAAAACCCCCAAAGATGTCAACAGAATTGTGGTTCTACCATAGAGACAATCCTGAAAATGTAAAGTTTGAGAAAAAGGTCAGTTCTAATTGGTCTTGAGGATTTAACTCTAGATTATAAAGAATGATCAAATGAACTATCATATAATGGCATTAGTTATATACTAAGGAGTTTTGTCATACTATATGTACCATTTAAGTTGTCTTATTTAATCTTTTCAATATACTTATAATATAGATACAATTATTTTCATTTTTCCTAGGAAGAAAATGAGGATTGGAGAAATTAAGTACTTAATACAAAATCACACATCCTCAGAATCAAGATTCAAACCTAGGTCTGCCTCCAAAGCTAATTCCTCTACACCAGATTTGTTTTACTTCCTTGTCTAGAATGAACAAACATTTTTTTATTCTGAATTCTAGGATAAGGGTAAAGATGATTACAAAACTGAATCAGTTTCTGTGGGAATTCCATAAGATCAGTTAAAACCAAAGCATTGATAAGTTCTCCAGCCTATTTGCTCTAAAATAATCTAGTCTTAGTTTGAATCTAAAGGTGTGACTGGAGCAACTCCTTATGATAATTTTGTTTTAATAATATGAATTCTTGCTGAATTAGCTCTCATAATATAATTTCCATTTCTATCATTCTTGTCCAAGTCCCTATTCTCTTCTCCAGTTTACTTCATAAAACACTGCCAGGTTTATCTCCTCTAAAACTCCTTTTCACTATGTAATTGCTCTGTCCAAAATTCTTTAATGGCATCTCATTTTTTAATTACAAGATTAAATATGTCACCCATTGTTCACACTATCTAGTTTATCCATAATTCAAATTTTACTGAACCCTGTTTCTAAATATAAAATACCCAGTTTAGCTAAACTGATGCATTTTTTGTCACTAAGTCATCATGTAAATACCAATCTCTCTTTAAAAAGTTTTTCATACTCATCCGGTTAACTGAAATGTTCAGTTTCTTCCTCTCTGCCAATCCACATTATATGTTCTTTAATCTCTCCACTCTATCCCTTATCTGAAATCTAATAGCATTTGTTATCTGTTTGGCACATTTTATGACATGTCTTGTTTGCACAGTGACTTAACCTTTCCTGGTTCTGCGTTTGTTCTCCCCCAACTCAGCAAAAGTTTCTTCCACACAGAGATCATGAACTATTTCTCTACATTTATTTCCCAAAGCATAGTTGCCTCGCACATAGTAGACGCTTTATAAACATTTGTTGAATAAATATGTTAAGAAACTCAATAAGAAGAAGATGGCATTTTAGCATAGAAGGCAATATTTCCCAAATCGCCAACCTATAATAGAAGGAAATCGTCTAACACGCTTAAAACAGAGTGTTGGCACACAGTAATGCACTCTATAAACTAGAGCTGATAGTTCTGGGAAGTAACCATTTGCTCTGGCTTCCTATATACAATGCTTTTGGAACTCACTGTATATGTTGTAATGATTCGAATTTTAATTTAAGTTATAAAAGTGACACAAGAAGGAGAACATCAACATGCCAGTTCATATTTGCATCAGCCTTTCATATCCTTCATGTGAATGTGGTATGTTTGAAATATTTATTTAATTTGTCATATCCCTGTATGGAATCCCAAAACTTTGGCTCCTGTTCTTATAACACTTACAAAAAGTACTGCTGCAGACTTCCATAGTAGGCTGGCTGAAATATGTGGAATACATATCCAAATTTGTTTCCAACTTCTACCTAAAGTTTAAACCATTTGCTTCAATTTTCACTTGTATAATATTTCAAATAGAACATATTTCACTTGGGAAAAATCTGCTTTTAAAGTTGTTGAAACATTTTTCCATTTTGAATTTCTGTTATGATTCATTGAAACTGTTCCTATCCCCCATTTTTAATTAATAATCTTTCTTCGAGAAATTGTGGCAAATAGTTTAGATACTTAAAGATAATGTTCCATAAATTTATGAAAAGGATGACTTATAAATATCTGTTTGTATTAAATTTCTCATATTTCCATTGAGACATTCAAGTTTTGGTTTATTCTCCCTCTCTGTGTGTGTGTGTGTGTGTGTGTGTTCCTATCCCCCATTTTTAATTAATAATCTTTCTTCGAGAAATTGTGGCAAATAGTTTAGATACTTAAAGATAATGTTCCATAAATTTATGAAAAGGATGACTTATAAATATCTGTTTGTATTAAATTTCTCATATTTCCATTGAGACATTCAAGTTTTGGTTTATTCTCCCTCTCTGTGTGTGTGTGTGTGTGTGTGTGTGTGTGTGTGACAACTAAATGACCAATGGAGTACAGATATTTATGGTTAATATAACAATTGAAGGTTAATTATTTTAAATAAAGATATTTAAAATGAGTTTAATAAGGTAAAAAAAAAAGCACTGTATGAAAAAGTGGAAAGGAAAAACATCTCTCAAATATGATCGGTTTCCTTAAGACAATCAGTTTCATTAAAGGTGTTCCTGTACATCGTGAAATGCTTGCCTGGTAAACTGACAGTTGCAGGTGTGTTCTTGTTAACTTCTATCATCATCCAACAAATCAAGTGGGCTAAACTGTTTCAGAGAACAATGAAATCATTTTCTTGGCTCCAAATTCAGGAAAGAATATGGAATGATTTAATATTTAGCCAACTCTAATGTTCAGTGAAACTGTGTTTTACAAAATAAACACACCCATGGCAAAATAAATAACCTTTCAAAAAGTTTAAAAACAACTGTAATTTTTTAAATCAAAGACCTTTTATTAATTTATTCATGTATTTGTTCTTCACATGCCCCCTTGTGGTAAACCATATGAGAAACTTTGAAAACTCTTGAAAACTGAAATGGTTTGCTTTATATTATAGTGCAACATTTGGGCCTAAATTATTTTTTTTAAATATCCTCAGGTACTTTTATAAATAGATAATCATAACATAAAGTTGATACTATAAGAAATCTTTGTTTTTTGTATGGAAATAAACTCACTTTCTCACTATTTTAAAGAAAAATATATATTTACAATAGTAGAATAATTGGATTTTACACAACAAATTATGGTATGCAAATCAAGAGAGATATATACTAAGACACATTTATGTCTTTCATAAGTTAAAATTGGAATAATTGCAATATATATAATGAGCTTCCAGGGCACTGTGTAGAAGATGACAGAGAAAATAGTTACATTTTTTCCAACATGAGATACCAATGCCAAGCTTGTTTTATGGGCTGCATTGAGGACTTATCACGGATAGTCTTTGTGCAAATAACATTAATCAAACAGATTATGAGCCTGGGAAGAGAAGCTGGACATGTGAGTGCACCAAAATATGACATACAGTCAGTTATGTAAAGTGCAGGCACCATGTACCTGAAATAAATGTTGTTTAGGCACTACCAGGCACTGTACAGAGACCTGTGTTAAGTAATATGTGGAAATCAACAGAAATACAGATCTGGTCCCTGCTAAACCTCTTGTTTTGTAATAGTCTCAAATTTACATAATAATATAAAGAATACAGCATGGTAGAATCTAAAGATCTGGTAATGCTCTACCAAATTCTTTCTCATAGTTACCAGATTTAGCAAATAGTAGAGAAAGACTGGTTAAATTGGAATTTCAGATAAACAATGAATGATTTTTTTTTTGTAGAGTATTTCCCATTTTTTGTTTCTAATACTGGTCAGTGATGAAATTTTCAATAATCTATAAAAAATAAAATTTTTGTAATGCAATGAACTTTTTACAAAACCAGATTTATTCTATATTTTATTTCTAAAATTATGTCTGCCTCACATTTTGTGTTTCCACTAAAATCAAACACTTTATTTTATGAAATAATGGTGACACTAGATAGTATATTGTGTTGTTTTTTTAATTGTCAAAATTTAAAGTGATTTCAATTACTTTTAATCATTTTAGATATATACCTATTTATGTGTATATACATATATATCAATTTATTTTAACTGTTATTTGGTATTTCATTATATAAATACACTATATTATATTTATGTAGTCTCTAGTTGACTAGATAATTTTATTTCAAATTTTTGCCATTAAAAACAATGCTGACTTCAGCATTCTTGTACATGTATCCTTATGTACAGTGCACATATAGATAAAATATATACCTAAAGTGTAATTGCAGAGTTGTTAGGGTCATTATATTTCCAATTTTACTCATTACTAACAAACTGATTCCAAATTGGCTGTGTAAATTTTTAAATCCATCAGCAATGTATAAATTGCTGTTTTCCCCATATGCTCACTATATTTGACATATTCGGATTTTTTTGCCAGCTTTATTGAGATATAATTGACATATACTATTGTTTAAGTTTAAGGAGTACAATGCGTTATTCTGGTGAGAATATTCAAACTCTACTCTCATAGTAACTTTGTACTGCTAATCTGATATAGCTCTCCCTTTCCCATAACTATTTAACCTCTATTAGTATCCTTTATAGTCTTCTTATGTTTTGGACTATTTCCAGTCAGAACTGCAGGTGGCAATGGAGGTAGAAACAAGTAAGCCAATTCTTTTTTGTACTGAGCCCAGGATACACAGTTGACTCTTGAACAACATGGGTTTGAACTGTATGGGTTCACTTATTTGCAATTCTTTCAATAAATACTGTAAATATATTTTCTTTTCTAATGATTCTTTAAATAACATTTTCTTTTCTTTGGCTTACTTTATTGTAAGAATGCAGTATATAATACATAAATGTATAAAATATGTGTCAACCAACTGTCTATTTTATTGATAAGGCTTTTGGTAAACAATAGGTTATTAGTAGTTAAGTTTGGGAGAATGAAAAGTTTTACACAGACTTTCGACTGCATGGGGGTGGGGTGGGTTTGGTACCCCAACCCTCACCTTACTCAAGGGTCAACTGTCATAAGGTAGTTACTTTTTCCTTTTGTTATTAGTAAATCGTTGATGTCAGATGTGTTGTTTTTATGATTTCCTTAATTAAAATTTTACTATGCCTGAAATTTGTAGTTTTTATATTATGGAACCTCTATTTTTCATGTGTGACATTATGACTGTTTATCCTAAAAGTGATTTGCAGTGTACACATACTTCATTTATAAGTTTTACACTTCTTAAATTTCTCCTAAAAATGCCAATGATAAAAATATAACCTCTTCTCGGAAATTGCCTAGAGAAAAACAGTTTGGACTTTGCCATTGAGGATCATCTTCATGTGCAACTAATAAAGTTTTCTAGTACATAATAGTTGCTCAATAAGTGTGATTAGAAACTTAAATGAATTAATGACTAGGTTCACTTTAAATTTACAAGTTGGTGTTTCCCTCTGGCAATCTATGTTTATTTACAAAAGAACCAGAATAACTCACTGAGTAGATGTTGATGGAGAGGCTATTTGAACAGCATTCCCCCACTGGCTCCTCATTTGATTGTGGCTTCCAGACAGAATAAAAAAAAATATATTCCTCCAAAAGAAGTGCATGTTTATCAGATAAAGTGGCGTGGAGAGCTAGAAGTCTTTGTTTCTCCTCTGAGCAATTATGAAGTATGCTTAGAAAAATGACTATAAATTTAGCTGAATGGGGCTTATTCTCTATAAGCCAATGGTCCAGCCTGAATCACTTGAGCAATAGAGAAGAGAGTAGCTTTTAAAACATAGTGGCTACATTAATGTGGTCTGCTCAATTATCTGTCACTTGGGGGCAATTAATTCAGGAAAAAAATACTTTTATTACTGAAACTGTTGTTCCAAGTTATGTTTCACCCCAACAGTATGAAGAGGTTTATTAGTTACAGCAGATTTCTTCCTTCTGGAACTAAACACAGAGAAGTTATATGTTAGTTTTTCTCCTTCTTTGTGGTTCCTGGAAACCTAGCGAAGAGAAATTTACAAGTCTGAGAAGCAGCAGCAGTTTAGCTTAGTTAGCATGTAAAGAAACATGACAACTTTTGAGGTTTGGAGTTGTAACAACTTGAAACTGATGAAAATGTTAAAAAGCTGCTCCTTACTTCTTACCCCTCTTTTCGTGTCTCCTGCCAGCTGTATTCTTTAGTTACTAATTCACGCAGTATGGTTTGCAAGGAATTTTAAAGCAATATTTTCCCTGATGCTATTCCTTACATTTTCATTTGTGGCCTACATGATCTATGTAGGAAATACTTACTTTGCGGCTTTGGTTTGGCTCAAAAAATGCCGAGTGATCAAACCCAAGCAATGAGTCCATTGATCTCAGCAATGGAAACTTTGAGTGTAGAATAACACACAAGCAAGCTGCTACAAAAAAGATTCCAAATTATATTTGCAAATTTAATGACACTAATGTTCTCCCATATCTAAAAGACAGGTAGAAAGTTGAATTCTTTCTGAAATTTTATTGTCTTCAGTGTCTTCATGAAAGAAAATAAAAATAAAAATAGATGGTAAAGTTATCTTTGATGGTTCTAGTTGTCTTTTTCTCCACTTTTTTCCTGTTTGTTTTTTTTTTTTTAGTTATTTCTAATCCTTATTTAATTTTATTTTTAGGAAATATTTGTGAAATGAGACCTTATGACTGCATTATGGATAATCTCAATACCTCACAGAAAGAGGTAAGTTTCTAGATCCTTAAAAACCTGTACTAAATGATGGGAAGGATTATAGATATATGGGAATATTTTTTCGATTCAATAATTTTTCTGGATCTTTGAAACCATACTCTGTAAGCACTCACCTACTCTAAGGCCTCTTTCAATGCAATCCATTTATAACCTATAGATAATTTTGTGTACCCAAAACTAAGATAATTCTCTCCTTTTTTTTTTGTCTCTTTGGGGAAAACACAAAAACACACCACTTTTAAGTCATTGGAATAGATGTGTATGGAACAAGATGCAAAGCCAGAGAAAGCTTTTCTTTAGAAGTGTATTTTCGTGAATTGAAAATATGTTCCATAAAATAATTACAGGCATGAATTTAAAATGGTTGAACTGACTTTCAAGTAAGTGTGATTTGTTTGAGGATTTCTGTGGTGTATATACTCCCACCATAAATGATTTAAAGCTGCCAAAGAAGAGTCACTGAAGGGGGGATTGGTAAGGTATGCATACAATGAACTCTCTTGCATCTGTAAGAGCTGGCTTCAGCACAATGCTGAAAGGCTGTCATCTTACATTATCTTCTTTTGAGATATTTACACAATGAAAGGGAATCCCACAAAAAGAAAATACTATTAAAAGAAAATGATTTTCTAATAGTGCAAGTGAAAATTACAGTGAGAGGTATTTTTAAGTAAGATTGGTGAGGTACTTCCTGATATCCCTTGAATCTTATCATGTTAGTTAACTCCTCTTCAGCCCATCATTAATAGTACCCCAGTATAAGTGTCATGTAAGGACTAACTGATTTGTTATGGAAGTTTTATAAATCAATGTCCTCTAAGATATGAGTTTCTAGGCATGTTTTCTGCCTCAATTCTTAATTATTAAGCTATTGCTTTTCAATTTAGGTTCAGTTAACAGTACAGAAAGTAATATAATGGTTAACGTTAAATTGATCAACACTCATATAAGGAACCATAGAGTTCATGAACTTGTTTTCACATTATTTTAGTATTTTTCCTCCTGCGAGTTCAATTATTTCCATAGCTCATTTCTCTTAGGCTTAACTGCCTCATTATTTCTTGTTGTTGATATATTCTCATGCTCTTTCTGCCTTCTTTGCCTTCACATATCAAAATGTGCAATAAGAAATGGAAGTCCCCAGAGTCTGAAACAGATGCCAGAACCCTAAAGAACAGGACCAGCATCAGGATACTAGAATTTTCCTGGGTAGCTTTCAAGTCAAATATAATTTAAGAATTGGATTCTGTATTTACTCGGCAGCATAGCCTGCTGTAAAAGGCATATGAAAGGTAAAACTAAAATATAAGCAGATAAAAATGGTCTTGGTATGCATTCACAATTAAGTAGATATCAATTAAAATAAAATTCTTCATAAAACCCGTCAAAATAATATTAGTGTCTAACAAAGGGAAAATACTAGTACTAACGGTTTAAGGACAAAATGATTTGTATATGTAGAGGGAAAACTCTTTCCTCTATACTTTCCAGAATTCCTAAGCCTCTGACTACAGATATATAAATTCCAAAGATGTTTTAAAATGCCTATGTCTAACTTGAAGAGTTGTACAATATTATGGAGTGTTTCAGGAAATGGTAAAAATACTATGATCATATCCAACCTATCCCTTAACAAAATAGGAGATTAGAGTCTGTCTTCAGTAGCTCCTTTCTTTTCCAGATATTCTTCTTTCCTGTTTTTGTCAACCTGTCCCATCATATACCACAGTTCCCCATTGATATTCATTCCTTATTCATTAAGGGTTACTATCAGACCTGTCATCAGAGAATTTTGACTTATTGAAGTGGTATTGCTTCACTCTGGAGATCCCAGCCTCTATTTCTCATAAAACATATCAGTCCTATTATCTCTCTTTAAAAGTACTCTTCTCTGGGGTCAGTCAATCTTATGAACACAAGAAGAACAATATGAAGGGACCACAGATACTAAAATAATTATTTATTTGCTTTTATTATAGTAAAATACACATAACATAAAATTTATGATTTTAATTATTTTAAAGTGTATAGGTCCATGGTATTATATACATGTGCAATGTAAAAGAACATCATCGCTATATAGTTCAAAAACTTCTCTATTATCTGAAATAGAAACCATAGCCTCAGATAACAATTAATCAGTTTTCTGTGTCTATGGATTTTCATTTTTATATAAATGGAATCATACAATATGTGACCTTTAGTTTTTGGCATTGTTCACTTTACCATTATGTTTTTTTAATATATGTATATGTATATGTATATATATATGTATATCTATATCTATATCTATACATATATATATGTGTATATATATGTGTATATATATATAGTTTAATTTATTTCAATAACAAACTTACGGAAACAAC
>NW_006439187.1:1199352-1201651 GCF_000325575.1 Pteropus alecto
AAGACAACTCAGAAAAATATAGTGAATGGATGGAATGTGCAGTATGATAAAAATGTTACAAACACCATTAGTTGCCGTAAATAAGAAATTTACTTATTTTAAAAAATTCAAATCATTGTATTGTCCAGAAAATTTTAACAGGTTTATTTATAATTGTTATAAAGTTGAACTGCTGAAACTTATTCACTGAAACCTTTTGATTCACATTAATGCTTTATGTCCTCACATTTGTATTAAAAATTCACACAAAGAAATAAAATAAAACTGCCAATACCTACCCCCTCTTTTCCACTTGCAGTCATATACTTAAGTACCATTCGACCCCATGGAAAACATATCTAACATTCAGAGCTACCAATAAAAAGAAAAAGAGAAAAAAAAAGAACAAAATGTTTTCCATCATAGTGGATTCTTAAGCATGTTCTCCACATATGTCGAATGCTAGTTGGATGACTTTTGGCATAATTGTTACATGTTTGGCATGGATAACACAAAGGCTGTTGTCTCTAAAAAGGCCAACTAGATAGGCCTCACTTACCTCCTGAAAAGTATCAATAGCTGCACTCTGGAAGTGTAGATCTATTTTGAATCCCTGAGCTATCTTTGTACCAGATGCTGAAAAGGAAGTTTGCAAATCAGAGGTTCAGTGAGCTTCTGATAACGTCTAATTTCTTGGAGTGCCACAAGGCCAAGCCTGTAATGATGAGGTTTCTTCATCCTTTCAGTAGAGGGCTCACTTGTGCGAGTAGCTTTTGTTATCAGCTGCTTCTCTGTGCTTCACCATCAGTGGATTTGCTGGCAGTCTGTTTTGTCTGAGCCATGGTATAATGACCTCATTACTTATCCACCTTCTCATTCTGGTGGAACTTAGGGAGCTAGAGGCAGTGCTAGAGAGCGACTGTAGCATGGCAACGGTGACTGCAAACACAATTGACATTGTCATACTAAACAAAATAAGTGAGACAGAAAAAGAGGAGAATCATATGATTTCATTCACATGTGGAATATAAAACTGGAAGCAAGAAACAAACAAGACAAATGAACACATAAAAACTCAGTTTAGTGGTTACCAGAGAGAAGGGGGGAGGCAGAAGGTAGAAGAGGGTAAAGGGGAATTGAAAGGAAACATGGAGGAATGAAAATCATCTCCAGATCTCTCCTCTTGAAACAACAATAAGCTGAACATCTAAAACTCACCAAAAAACACTCAAACTGCACAGCAGCATGTCTGAGCGTGGGATTTGCGCATAAGAGTTACCACAGGTCAGAAATCTGGGTATCAGGCAGTAGACTGGGAGGAATAAAGAAGCTGCCTCTCAGAGCCCCCAGAGCTCCCTGTAGGGAGAGGGAGAGGGGAGAGGTGCAACAACTTCCCTAAACAGCCATGCCTAGGAGAGTTTGTGAGTTTACAGCCAGCAGAAGATCCCAGTCATCAGGACAGAAAGCAGAGAAGCAGACTGCGGATAAACGTCAGTTGATTTCTACTGGCTGCGATTGCAAAACAGAGGCTGAGCCATAACCCTTAAACCCCAAACAGGAAGGCCCCTCCCCCCATACTCTCTGAGAACGAACACCATGGAGTCCCAGGGGAATCTTAACAAACACTACCAAAACTGTTGCCAACACTACAGAGACTGAAACAAACTGAGGGTAGCGAGCATGATTAAATATCTACAAGAAAATAGAGGCATTATATAAAGGCATTATTAAGGCTTTATATAAAGCAGAGATCCAAGAGGCTTAGACGCCACCTACTGGAAACCAAAAGAGAAGAGCCTTCTTTTCAGCAGACTAAAGAGAGACCTTTATATAATAAACCTTCTTTCTGGAAAAACAGGAGAATACACTTCCATTACTGCCCAGGCTGAAAATAGTCCAGTAAACACCATGAACAATCAAGGTAACAAGGCATCTCAGAAAAAGAGAAAAATTTCCAGAAAATGATCTTACAGATATAGAAATATGCAACTTAAGTGACAGAGAATTCGGTATGGTACTTATGAAAAATCTCAGTGAGTTCTAAAGTTAGTCAAATCAACAATTTCAGGAATTGAATAAACAACTAGATGAGCGGAGCAAGGAGGTTGAAAACTTCAAAAAGACCCAAATAAAACTTCTGGAGATAAAAAACAAACTGCAAGAGTTGAAAAATGAAATAGCAAGCTTGGGAAATAGTGTCGACCAAATAGAAGAAAAGATCAGTGATATCGAAGACAGAAATCTAGAAATAAATCAGAAGGGAGAGAAACCGAAAGATGAAAAGTAATGAAAGGGAAATGCAAAAACTAGCTGATACCAT
>NW_006439187.1:1201921-1205089 GCF_000325575.1 Pteropus alecto
AATATTTAAAAAAAAGGAACTACCAGCCTAGAATAATGCATCCAGCAAAGCTCTCTTTTAGATATGAAGGATAAATTAAGACATTTCCAGACATACAAAACAAAAAATTCTTCACTAAGAGGCCTGCACTATAGGAAATACTGAAAGGGGTCAGCTCACCTAAAAAAAAATGTGAAAAAAAAAAAAAAACAACAAAAAAAATAATTAGGAGTAAAATGACTATCAAGCAAATAGAAGCAGATGAATGAAAGCCTTACTAAGAACAAGCATTATAAACTAAAACAATAAGAAGAGAATTGCTATAGCAAGATAGTAATGAATGTTCAGCATACATAGGGACAAATTTAGACAACAATGACTGAAAATGGGAGAATTCAAAGACCCAAATTTGCAAAGGGGAATGGAGATCAGACACATGCAGAAGAAAATAGACGACTTTATAAATATAACTATCCTTTACATATTCGTAATGGTAACCACACATAGAAGATTCAAAACCAAAGCATATAACATAAAATAAGAAGGACCAGAGGGAAAACCCAGAAAGCCAACCAAAATAAAGAAATCAGAAATACAAGGAGAAGGTAGCAATGGAAATACCGACCTACCAGGAATCAAAAGATAAAATGGCTATAAGAAGACCTCATATTTCAATAATCACCCTAAATACAAATAGACTGAACTCACCAATTAAAAGTCACAGAGTTGCAGAATGAATCAAAAACCAAAACCCAACCATATGCTGCCTCCAGGAGATACATCTCAGCTCCAAAGACAAATATAGACTCAAAGTCAAAGGATAGAAAATGATATTTCAAGCAAATGGCATTCAGAGAAAAGCGGGAGTAGCAATACTAATATCAGATGAAATATACATCGGAATAAAAAAGGTAAAGAAAGATACTGAAGGACACTTCATAATGAGAAAGGGAATCATGCACCAAGAAGACATAACATTTATTAATATTTATGCTCTCAATCAGGGAGCCCTGAAATATGTAAAGCATTTACTAACAGAACTAACGAGAGGAACAGACCAAAACACTATCATAGTAGTGGACCTAAATACCCCACTGTTGTATATGGACAGATCATCCAAACAGAAAATCAGTAAGGAAATAACATCCTTAAATGACACATCAGACCAACTGGATATAATTGACATTTACAGAGCCTTTCATACCAAAATAACTGCTCCTACATACTTCTTTAGTGCACATGGAACATTCTCAAGTATTGACCATGTACTGGGACACAGAGATAGTTTTGGCAAATATAAGAGGGTTAAAATCAGACCGTTCATAATCTCTGATCATAATGCTTTGAAGCTAGAGATCAACTGTAAACCACATGGAGATTAAACAACATACTGCTGAAGAATAACTGGTTCAGAGAAAATGAAAAGAGAGATCAAGAGATACATAGAAATGAATAATAAAGATACTACAACATATCAAAACTTTTGGGAAATGGGAAAAGTGATCATAAGAGGAAAGTTCATATCATTACAGGCCTATCACCAAAAACAAGAATGAGTCCAAATAAACAACCTAATGCTTCATCTTAAAAAACTAGAAAAGGAAGAACAGATTCATAGTAGGGGCCCTAAATACTCCAATATTTGATATGGACAGATCATCCAAACAGAAAATCAATAAGGAAATAACATCCTTAAATGACACGTTAGACCAACTGGACATAATTGACATTTACAGAGCCTTCCATACAAAAACAGTTGCTTATACATTATTCTCTAGTGCACGGGGAACATTCTCAAGAATCGACCACATACTGGGACACAGAGATAGCCTCAACAAATATAAGAGGGTTGAAATCATACCAACCATATTCTCTGATCATGATTTGAAACTAGAGATCAACTGCAAATAGAAAGCAGGTAGAACCACAAGTACATGGAGATTAAACAACATGCTACTGAAAAACAACTGGGTCAGAGAAGAAATAAAGAGAGATCAAGAGATACATAGAAATGAATGTTAATGATAGTACAACATATGAAAACTTTTGGGACATGGCAAAAGCGGTCATAGTAGGAAACTTCATATCGTTATAGGTCTAACTAAAAAAATTAAAACAAGCCCAAGTAAATAACCTAATGCTTCATCTTAAGAAACTAGAAAAGGAAGAACAAATGAAGCCTAAAGTCAGCAGAAGGAAAGAAATAATCAAAATTAGAACAGAAATGAATGAAATTGAAAACAAACAAACAAAAAAACTACAAAAAAATAAAAGCAACAAAGAGCTGGTATTTTGAGAAATTTTATAAAATTGACAAATCCAAGGCTAGAAACAATAAAGAAAAAAAGAGAAAGAACACAAATAAACAAAATCAAGGATGAACGAGGGGAAATTACAACAGACACTGCAGAAATACAAAGAATCATACAAGAATACTATGAAAATGTACATAAAACCAAATTTAATAACCTAGAAAAAATGGACCAGTACTTAGAAAAATACGAACTTCCTAGACTGAATCAAGAAGAACTGGAAAATCAAAATTGACTGATCAGCAGTATGGAAATGAAAAAAATCACCAAAAACCTATCAAAAAGTAAATTCCAGATGGCATCACCAGTGAATTCTACCAAACTTTCAAAGATATACCTATTCTCCTCAAACTCTTCCAAAAAATCGAGAGGAAGTAATACTTTCCAATTCATTTTATGAGGCCAATATTACCCTGATACAAAAACCTGGCAAAGATAACACACAAAAAAGAAAACTACAGAGCAATATCTCTCATGAACACAGATGCAAAAATCCAAAATAAGATACTAGCGAACCGAACACAGCAACATATTAAAAAGATTGTACACCACAATCAAGTGGGCTTCATCCCATTGCACAAGGATGGTTCAACATATGCAAACCGATTAATATGGTACAACACATAAATTAAAAAATAAGAATCATATGATCATATCAATAGATGCAGAAAAATGCATCGACAAGATACAGCATCCATTTATCATCAAACCTTCAACAAAATCGGTATAGAAGGAAAGTACTTTAACATAATAAAGGCCCTGTATGACAAACTCTCAGCCAACATTATATTTAATGGTGAAAAACTAAAAACCTTCCTTCTAAGATCAGGAACAAGGCAAGGCTGTCCACTATCGCCACTGTTATTCAACATAACCT
>NW_006439187.1:1208425-1219179 GCF_000325575.1 Pteropus alecto
CAGTCTTCTGTTAATGGACATTTAGGTTGCTTCCATATCTTGGCTATTATAAATTGTGCTGCCATGAATATTGGGGTGAGTAGATCTTTACAAACTAGTGTTTTGGTTTTCTTTGGATAAATACCAAGAAGTGCAATTGATGGGTCAAAAGGTAGTCCTATTTTTAATTTTTTGAGGAACCTCCAAACAGTTTTTCATAGTGGCTGTACCATTTTGCAATCCTACCAACAGTGTACGAGGGTTGTCTTTTCTCTACATCTTGGCTAACACTTGTTATTTTTTGATTTATTGATGATAGCCATTCTGACAGGTATGAGGTGATATCGCATTGTTTTAATTTGCATTTGTCGGATGACTATTGATGCTGAGCATCTTTTCATATGCCTATTGGCCGTTAATGTCCTCTTTGGGGAAGTGTCTATTCAAGTCCACCACCCATTTTAAAATCAAATTGTTTATCTTTTTGGTGTTAAGTTGTATGAGTTGCTTATATATTTTGGATATTAATCCCTTATGGAATGTATCCTTGGTGAATATCTTCTCCCATTTAGTTGATTGTCTTTTCATTTTGTTGATTGTTTCCTTTGTGATGGAAAACATTTTTAGTTTGATGTAGTCTCATTTGTTTATTTTTTCTTTTGTTTCCCTTGCCTGAGACGATATATACAAAAAAATACTACTCAGAGCAATATCAGAGAGTTTACTGCCTATGTTTTCTTCTAAGAATTTAAGTCTTTAATGCATTTTGAGTTTATTCTTGGTGAAAGAAAGTGTTCTAATTTGATTTCTTTTAGATGTATTTGTCTAATTTTCCCAACACCATTAATTTAAAAAGACTGTCATTACACCACTGTATATTCTTGCCTCCTTTGTCATAGATTAATTTACTATATAGGTGTTAATTCTTCTTTGAATGTTTGGTAAAATTCATCTATGAAGTCATCCCATCTAGGACTTTTATTTGTTGGGAGTTTTTTGATTTCTGATTTGATTTTGTTAGTAATAATCGGTTTGTTCAGATTTTCTGTTTCTTCTTGATTCAGTCTTGTGTATTTCTAGAAATTTATCCATTTCTTCCAGAATGTTCAATTTGTTTTATAGAATTGTTCATAGTATATTCTTATAACACTTCATATTTTTTTTCATTTCTGATTTTATTTATTTTGGTCTTCTCTCTCTTTTTTTGAATCTGTATCAATTTTCTTTATCTTTTTGAGAAACAACTCTTGGTTTTATTGATCCTTTTATTATTTTTTTTTAAACTCTATTTATTTCCACTCTGATCTTTATTTATCCTTTTGCTCTCCTCACTTTAATCTTTGTAGTTTTTTTCCTAGTTCTTTTAAATGTAAGGTTCGGTTGTGCTATGAATCCCTCTCTTACATTGCTTTCACTCTGTCTCATAGATTTGTTTTTATTTTTATTGCTCTTAGGGCATCTTTTGATTTCTTCCTTGATCTCATTATTAACCCATTCATTGTTTAGTAGCATGTTATTTAGCCTCCATGTGTTTGTGTGTTTTTCAGTTTTTTCTTGTGATCAATTTCTAGTTTTATACCATTGTGATTGAATAAGATGTTTGATATAATTTCAATCTTTTATATTTATTAAAACTTGTTTTGTGGCCTAATCTGTGGTCTATCTTGGAAAATGTCCTATATGCACTTGAGTAGAGTGTATTTTCTGGTCCTTTGGGGTGAAATGATCTAAAAATATTAATTAAATCCATCTGGTCTATTGTGTCATTGAAGTATACTCTTTCCTTGTTGATTTTATGTCTGGAAGATCTAGCCATTGGTATCAAATTGTTGTTAAAAATCTCCTATTATGACTGTATTCCTGTCAGTCTCTTTCTTTATGTCCATCAATATTTGCTTTATATATTTAGCTGCTCCATTGTTGGATGCTTAAATGTTTACAAGGTTTATATCCTCTTGTCAAATTGATCCCTTTATCATTATAAAATGTCCTTTTCTTCTTATACTCTTTGTTTTATTTTTAATTTTTTTTATTTTGTATTATGACTGACATACAATATTAGTTTTAGGTGTATAATATAGTGATTATGCATTTATAAAACTTACAAGGGATCATCTCCATAAATCTAGCACCCATATGACACCATACGTAGTTATTACAATATTTTTAACTATATTCCTTATGCCATACTTTACATTTCCATGACTATTTTGTAACTACTAATTTGTATGTTTTAATCCCCTCACCCTTCACCCATCCTCCTAATCCCCTTCCCATCTGGCACCCATCAAAATGTTCTCTCTATCTATGAGTTTCTTTCTGTTTTGTTTGTTCATTTATATTATTTTTAAATTCCATTGATGTAGAGAAACACAGCGAAGTGAAAGATGTCCCCAGATCTCTCCCCTTGAAACAACAATAAGCTGAACATCTAAAATGCAACAAAAAACACCCAACCTGCACACCAGCATGTCTGAGCAAGGGATCTGCACATAAGAGCTACCATAGGTCAGAACTCAGGGTGTTGGAGGTAGACTGGGAGAAGCAAAGAAGCTGCCTCTCACAGTCGGAGCTCCCTGCAGGAGGAGGGGGAATTGTGAGAGAGCTGTGAGCTCCATGTGGCCAGTGGCAGTGCCTGGGCATCAGGGCAGAAAGCAGAGAAGTGAGGATGGCAGAGAATGAGGACAGCAGAGAAGCAACAGTTTATTATTACCAGCCACAGATGCAAAACATGAGGCTGAGCTTCAGCCCCCATCCCCCAACCCATATTCTCCAAACTGAACACAGCGGAGCCCCAGGAGAATCTGAGCAAATGATACTGAAACTGTTGGTGATACTGAAACTGTTGGTAATACTGACAGGGACTGAAACTGAGGGTAGCGAGCATGATTGAATATTTATAAAATAAATTCCACATAGAAGTGAAATTATATGGAATTCATCTTCCTCTGACTTATTTTACATAGCATAATACCCTCTAGTTCCATCAATGTTGTTGCAGATGACAAGATTTCATTCCTTATTGTGTCTAAGTAATATTCCATTGTATATATGTCCCACTTCTTTATCCATTCATCTATTGGTAGACACTTAAGTTGCTTCCGTATCTTGGCTATTGTAAATAATGCTATAACAAACATATAAATGCAAAGTTCTTTTCGAATTACTGTTTTGGGTTTGTTCAGCTAAATACCCAGAAGTGGAATTACTGGGCCTTTATTTGTCTCAAACTACAGTCTTTGTTCTAAACTTTTTTTTTTTCTGATATAAGTATTGCAATCTCAGTCTTTTATTTATTTTCATTTGCATGAAATATTTTTTTTTCCATCTCTTTCAGTCTGTGTGTTTCTTTTAATCTGACATGGATTTCTGGTCGACAGCATATGTAAGGGTCTTGTTTTCTTATTTATTTAGCTACCTGATGTCTTCTGATTGGAGCATTTAAGCCATTTACATTTAAAGTGATTATTAATTGGAGTAGTTATTGCAATTTTATTATTCAAATTTATGTTCTTTTGCTTTTTCTGTTCTTCCTCTTAAACAAAAAAAGTCCCTTTAACATATCTTGTAATAATAGCTTGTTGGTTTTGAATTCCTTTAGCCCTTTCTTGTCTGAGAAGCTTTTTATCTCTCCTTCAATTTTAAAGGATAGCCTTGCTGTGTAGAGTAAACTTGGTTGTAGGTCATTGCTTTTCATCTCTTTGTTTCCTGCCAATTCCTCCTGGCCTGCAAAGTTTCCGTTGAGAAATCAGCTGATAGCCTTATGGGGGATCCCTTGTGGACAACTAACTGCCTTTCTCTTGCTGGTTTTGAGATTCTTTCTTTGTCTTTAACCTTTGACATTTTAATTATGATGCATCTTGGTGTAGGCCTGTTTGGATTAATCTTGTTTGGGACATTCTGTGTTTGCTGGATTTGTATGTCTATTTTTTTTTTTTTAACCGGGTTAGGGCAATTTTCTGTCATTATTTATTCAAATAGGTTCTCAATCTCTTGCTTTCTCTCTCTTCCTCCTTGTGTTCATATAATGTGAATGTTGATGTGCTTGATGTTGTCCCAGAGGTCCCTTAAAATATCCTCATTTTTTAATTCTTTTTTTTTTTTCTCTTTTTGCTTTTCCGATTGGGTGTTTTCTGTTACTTGTCATCCAAATCGCTGATTCAATCCTCTGCTTCATCTCATCAGCCGTTGATTTCTTCTAGTGTATTCTTTATTTTAGTTATTGTATTCTTTATTTATGATTGTCTTTTTTTTATGGTTTCCTGCTCCTTTTTAACATTAAATATCTTTGTGTTGACATTTTCACTAAGTTTTTAAAGCCTTCTTATAACCGGTGTTTTGAACTTTGTATCTGGTATATTGTTTGCCTCTATTATTTTTTCTAGAGTTTTCTCCTGTTCTTTTTTTTTTCTGTTATTTGGGACATGTTTCTTTGTCTCCTCATTTTTGCTGTCTATCTATGTTTGTTTCTATATATTAGATAGATCTGCTACTTCTCCCAGTCTTGGCAGTGTGGTCTTATGTTCTTGGTGTCCTATGGGGCCCATTGATACAGTCTCCCCGATCACCTAAGCTGGTTGCTCTAGGAGTGTTTCTTATGTAGATTTTGTGTTTCTGCCTGTTTTAGTTGAGCCTTGATTGCTGTTGGCACATCAGTGAGTGGGATTGACCTTCAGGCTAACTGGCTGTGAGAATTGACCATGACAACAGCCTATGAGTTTACAAATTTTGGATATTAACCCTTTATCAGATATATGACTTATAAATATTTTCTACAATTCATAGGTTATCTTTTTATTTTGGTGATTGTTTAATTTTCTATGAATAGTTTGCTTTAGTCTGTTTATTTATTTTTGATTTTGTCGCATGCATTTTTGCTATCATATTAAAAAAAAAACTTTATCAAAACCAATGCCAAGGAGCTTTTCCAATACTTTTCTAGGAGATTTATGATTTCAGGTTTCATGTTTAAGTCTTTAATCCATTTGAAGTTAATTTTTATGAGTGCTATAAGATAAAGATCTAATTTCATTCTTCTGTATGTAATTATTGTTTTATCATTTATTGGAGAGTCTACGTTTCCCATTGAGTATTCTTTGCCCCCTTGATAAATATTAGATGACCATATCTGTGAGTGTTTACTGCTGGATTTGCTATTTTGTTCCATTGATCTATTTGTTTATTTTTGTACAAGGGCCATTCTATTTTGATTACTATAGATTTGTATTATAGTGTGAAAACAGGAAGTATCATGCCTTCAGCTTCGTTCTGTTTCAGGATTAATTAACCTTTGAGGTTTATCTATGGTTTCATACAAATTTTTGAATTGTTTGTTGTATTTCTGTAATAAAAACACCATTGGAATTTTTATTGAGATTGTGTTAAATCTATAAAAGTCTTTGGGTAGTATGGGTATTTTGACAATATTAATTATTTGATCCATGAACATGAGGTATCTTTCCATTTGTTTGTGTTTTCTTCAAATTTTTTCATCAAAATCTTATAGTTTCTATAAGCTCTATAGCTTTATAGCTCTATTCCGTTCTTGGTTAAATTTATTCCTAAATTTTTTTATTCTTGTTTTTTTCTTTTTAATTTTTATCCTTAATTTTATTTTAGTCTTTGATTTTGATGCTATTGCAAATATTTTTTTAAAAATTTTATTTATATATTTTATTGTTAGCGTACAGAAACATAACTGATTTCTGTCTGTCGATTTTGTATTCTGCAATTCAGTGGTTAATTCTAACAGTTTTCTTTGTCGAGTCTGTATGAGTCCATATAAGATTACATCATCTGCAAACAAAGACAATTTTAAAAATTTCACTTTTATTTGGATGACTTTTATTTCTTCTTATTGTCTACTTGCTCTAGCTAGGCCTCTCATTATTATGTTGAAAAAAAAAGTGGTGAAAGTGGACACCTTATTCTTGTCCTGATCTTCGAGGAAAATATTTCAAACTTTTACCATCCAGTATGATACCAGCTGTGGAGTTGTCATGTATGGCCTTTATTACATTGAGGTATGTTCCTTCAATTTCCAATTTGTTGAGGCTTTTTATCATGAAGACTGTTGTATTTTGTTAAATGCTTTTTCTATATCTATTGAGATGATCGCGTTTTTTATCTTTCATTTTATTGAGTTGTATCACATTTATTGATTTGCATATGTTGAACCATCCTTGAATCCCAGGGATAAGTCCCATTTAATCATGGTGTATGATCCTTCTAATGTTATTTAATTCAGTTTGCTAGTTATTTGTAAAAAATTCTGCATACATTTTCACCAGCGATATTGACCTGTACTTTTTTTTCTTATAGTTTGGTGTCAGGATAATGCCGGCCTTGTATATCAGCTTAGAAGTGTTCCCTCCTCTTCAGTGTTTTGTAAGAGTTAGAGAAGTAGTAGCATTAATTCTTTAAATGTTTGGTAGAATTCACCAATGAAGTCGTCACAGTCCTAGGCTTTCTTTCTAGTCTGTTCAGATTTTCTATTTCTTTCTGATTTAGTTATGGTAAGTTGTAGGTTTCTTGGAACTTATCTATTCCTTCTAAGATATCCCGTTTGTTGATATGTAATTGTTCATAGTAACCTATTATTCTATGTATTTCTATAGTATCAGTTGTAATATCTTCTCTTTCATTTCTGATTTTATTTATTTTATATTCTCTCTTATTCTTAGTCTAGTTGTTTGTTTATTTTGTTTATTAAAAAAACAGCTTTTTGTTTTGTCGATCTTTTCTATTATTCTTCTTATCTCTGCTTTATTTATTTCTGTTCTGATATTTGTTATTTTCTTCCTTCTGCTAACTAGGCCTTAATTGTTCTTTATCTAGTTGTTTATTTTATATATTAAGTTGTTTATTTTATATATTACTTTTTTCTTAATATAGACATTTATAAATATACAATTTTCTATTAAAACTACTTTTTCTGCATCCCAAAATTTTGGCAGTTTGTTTTTATTTTTGTTTCTTTCAATGTATTTTGTTATTTCCATTTTGATCTTTGACTCGATGGTTTTTCAGAAGTTTGTTGTTCAGTCTTGCAAATTTTCCAGTTCTCCTTTTAATTGATTTCTAGTTTTATACCATTTGTAGTTTAAGAACACAATAGCTATGATTTAAGTCTTCTTATTTGTTAAGACATGTTTTGTGACATATCATATGATCTATCCCAGAGAATATGTGCTCTTGAAAAGAATGCTTATTCTGTTGCTGGTGAATGGTATGTTCTGCATATATGTTAGGTCTTCTTTGTTTAAAGTATAGTTCAAGAGTAATGTTTCTTTATTGATTTTCTAGCTAAATAATCTACTCTTGTGAAAGTGGGTATTAAAGTTTTCTGCTGTTATTGTATTATCATATATTTCTCTCTACAGATCTGTTAGCATTTGCTTACTATTCTTAGGTGTTCCAATATTGAATACATATATTTTTATGATTGTTATATCATCTTGATTAATTGATGCCTTTAAAGTGTTGGGTTTAAAGTCTGTTTTTTTTCTTTTTTTTTAATGTATAAATATACCTATCCATGGTCTCTTTTGGTTTCCATTTTCATGGGGAATCTATTTCCATCCCTTCATTTTGGACATATAGGTGTCCTTAAAAGTGATGTGAGAATATTGTAGGCAGCATATAGTTAGCCTTTTCTTTCTTAAATCAAATCTAACACTATATACCTTTGGATTGAAGAAATCAAGCCACATACATTTAAAATAATTATTGATAAATACAACTTACTAATTCTATCTTATTAATTGCTTTCTTACCATTTTATGTTTCTTGTGTTTGTTTTTCACTCTCTTGCTGCTTTCCATTGTGAAACGATGATTTTCCATGATGGTATGCTTTTATTCTCTTCTCGTTATCTTTTGCAAATCTACTGTAAGTTGTTGCTTCATAGTTACCATGAGATTGACATAAAACATAACACATTCGTTTTATGCTGATAACAATTTAACTTCAATCATTTACAAAACTACATCATTACTTCCTCCTTTATGTTTTTAATGTCAAAATGTATCTAATGTAGATTGTGTATTTATTTATAAAATATTTTAGCTGCTTATTTTTAGTACTCTGTCCTTTAACCTTTATGCGAAAGTCAATTGGTTAGTACACCACTGTATTAGAGAATTCTAAATTTGACTACATACTTACCTTTGTCAGTTCATTGTATATTGTCATATGTTTTTATGTTGCTGGTTAGCATCCTTTCATCTCCTTGAAGAAGTCCTTTTTAAAATTTATTTCTTTTTATTATGGTGACATTGGTTAACAAAATCCAATAAGTCAAAAGCGTACAATTCAACAGTATCATATATATTGCATTGTATGTTCATCATTCATAGTGAGATTTTTTTCTGTCACCATATATTTGACCCCTTTTATCCCATCTACCTCCTCCTTCCTTCACTACACTTTGGTAATCACCAGTTTACTGTCCAGGTCAAAGAGTCTCTGTTCGTTTGCCATGTTCGTTTGTTGCTTTTAGACTTATATTCCACACATAAGTGATATCATGTGGTTTTCAACTTTTTCTGTCTGGCTTAATTTGCTTAGAATTATTTCATGATCCACCTATGTTGTTAAAAATGGCAGTTCCATCTCTTTTTATAGCTGAGTAATATTCCATTGTACATATGTATCACATCTTCTTTATCCAATCATCCATTATAAGACACTTCATTTACTTCCATGTCCTGACCACCATGAATAATGCTGCTATGAACACCAGTATGTATATATCTTTTTGGATATATGTTTTCAAGGTAAATACCCAGTAGAGGGATTGTTGGATCATATGGTAGATCAATTCTTAGAATGTTGAGGAATCTCCATAATGTTTTCCATAATAGCTGTACCAATTTATAGTCCCACCACTAGCAAATAAGGGTTACTTTTCTCTGTGTCCTCTCCACCACTTGTTAATACTTGTCCTGTTGATAATAGCCATTCTAACAGGTATGAGGTAGTATCTCATTGTGGTTTTGATTTCCATTTCCATAATGCCTAGTGATGTTGAGCATCTTTTCATATGTTTGCTGGCCATTTGTATGTCTTCTTGGGAAAAGTGTCTGTTCAGGTCCTCTGCCCATTTTTGAATTGGTTTGTTTTTTGTTGTTGTACTTATTGAATTGTATGGATTTTAGGCCCTTATTGGAGGCATTGATTGCAAATATATTTTCCTATTCAAATGATTGTTTCTTTGCCTTGTTAACAGTTTCTTTTGCTGTACAGAAGCTTTTTAGTTTGATATAGTTTTGTTCATTTATTTTTGCTTTTACTTCCCTTGCTCTGGAGGTCAAATGTATAAAATTCTCTTTAAGTCCAAGTTCTATGAATTTAGTACTTATGTTTTCTTCTATGAAATTTATTGTTTCAGGTTGTATATTCAAGTCCTTAACCATTTTGAGTTAATTTTGGTGTATGGTGGTAGACAACAGTCTAGTTTCATTCTTTTGCACGTGGCTTTCCACTTTTCCCAGCATCATTTATTGAAGACGCTTTCCTTTCTTCATTGTATGTTTTTGGCTTTTTTGTCAAAAATTATTTTCTTATATAAACAGAGGTTTAGATATGGGCTCTCAATTCTTTTTCACTGGTGTGTGTCTGTTTTTCTACCAATACCATGTCTTTTTTATTATTTTCTCTTTGTAGTATAATTTGAAGTCGAGGACAGTGGTACATCCAGGCTTGTTTGTTTGTTTGTTTGTTTTTCCCTTCAGGATGCCACTGGTGATTTGGATTTTTGTATTTCCATATGAATCTGATAATTTTTTTGTTCTATTTCTTTAAAAAGTGCCAATGGGATTTAAACTGGGATTTCATTAAATCTATATAATGTCTTAGATAATAAGGTTATTTTAAGTATGTTCATTCTTTCGATTAAAGGACATGGAATACCTTTCCATTTCTTTGTGACTTCTTCAATTTCTTTTAATGGGGTCTTATAGATTTCATCATATAGGTTCATCATATGTGTCAATAAAGTTATTACTAGATATTTTATTCTTTTTGTTGCGATTACAAAAAGAATTGTTTTCCCATTACTTTTTCAGACAATTCAATATTAATTAATTATTTTTTTATGGTGACATTGGTTAACGAAATCCAATAAGATTCAGCTGTACACTTTAACAGTAAGGCATATATATATATATATACTTACACTATGTGTTCACCTTCCATAGATACATTTCTTTCTGTCACACATATTTGATCCACTTTGCCCCATCTACTTCCCCCTACCCCCCACACACTACCATCTGATAATCACTAGTCTGTAGTCCATATCCATGAGTCTCTGTTTGTTTGTCCTGTTCATTTGTTGATTTTAGATTTATATCCCACATATAAGTGATACCATGTGATTTTCAACTTTTTTCTATTTAGCTTATTTCGCTTAACATGATTGTCTCCAGGTCCATCCATTTTGTCGCAAATGGCAGTATTTCATCTCTTCTTGTGTCTGAGTAATATTCCATTGTATATATTTACCACAGCTTCTTTAGCCAATCATCTATCGTAGGACACTTCAGTGGCTTCCATGTCCTGGCCACTGTGAATAATGCTACTATGAACACTGGTGTACAAGTATCTTTTTGGATATGGGTTCTCAAGTCTTGGGTTAAATATCCAGTAGAGGGATTGCTGGGTCATATGATAGATCAAGTCTTAGTTTTTTGAGGAACCTCCATACTGTTTTCCATAGTGGCTATACCAATTTGCAGTCCCACCAGCAGTGTATGCGGGTTCCTTTTTCTCCA
>NW_006439187.1:1219347-1221902 GCF_000325575.1 Pteropus alecto
GTGTGAGATGGTATCTCACTGTGGTTTTGATTTGTATTTCCCTAATAGCTAGTAATGTTGAGCATCTTTTTATATATTTGCTGGGCATTTGTATGTCCTTTAGGGAGAAGTGTCTGTCCAGGTCCTCTGCCCACTTTTGATTGGATCATTTGTTTTTTTGTTGTTATTGAGTCACATGAGTACTCTGTATATTTTGGATATTAGGCCTTTATCAGAGGTGTTGCTTGCAAATATATTTTCCCATTCGGATGGTTGTCTCTATACCCTGTTGAATATTTATTTTGCTGAGCAGAAGCTTTTATTTTCTCTTACTTTTGAGGACAAATTCATAAAATCCTCTTTAAGTGCAAAGTCCTTGAGTTTAGTTCCTATGTTTTCTTCTATGCATTTTATTGTTTCAGGGCTTATATTCAGGATCTTAATCCATTTTGAGTTAATTTTGGTTTGTGGTGGTGGACAACAATCTAGTTTCATTCTTTTGCAGGTGGCTTTCCAATTTTCTCCGCACCTTTTATCAAAGAGGCTTTTTTTTCTCCACTTTATGTTTTTGGCTTTTTTGTCAAAAATTATTTGCCCATATAAATATGGGTTTACTTGTGGACTCTCGATTCCGTTCCCACTGGTCTGTGTGTCTCCTTTTTTGCCAATACCATGCCATTTTGATTACTGTCACTTTGTAGTATAATTTGAAGTCAGGCAGAGTGATGCCACAAGCCTCGTTCTTTTTTCTCAGGGTGGCTTTGGCAATTCAGAGACTTTTCTGCTTCCATACAAATCTGATGTCTTTTTGTTCTATTTCTTTAAAAAATGCCAATGGGATTTTGATGGGGATTGCATTAAATCTGGATAATGCTTTAGGTAATATGGTCATCTTAACTATGTTGATTCTTCCAACCCAAGAACATGGAATACCTTTCCATTTCTTTCTATCTGCTTTGATTTCTTTTAATAAGGTCTTATAGTTCCCATTATATAGGTTCTTCGCATGTTTCATTAAATTTATTCCTGTGTTTTATTCTCTTTGTTGCAATTGCAAAAGGAATTATTTTTTCCACTTCTTCTCTGACACTTCATTATTAGAGTATAGGAACACCATGGATTTTTAAAATTGATTTTATATCCAGAAACTTTACTATACTTTCTTATTATTTATAGTAGTGTTCTTGTGGAGTCTTTAGGGTTTTCTATATAGAAAATCATGTCATCAGCAAATAATGACAGTTTGACTTCTTTGTTCCCTATTGGGATGTCTTTTATATTTTTCTCTTGCCTAATTGTGCTCGCTAGGAACCCCAACGTTATATTGAATAATAGTGGTGATAGTGGACAGCCTTGCCTTGTTCCTGATCTTAGAGGGAAGGATTTTAGTTTTTCATCATTAAGTATAATGTTGGCTGAGGGTTTGTCATACAGAGCCTTCATTATGTTAATGTACTTTCCTTCATTACTGATTTTGTGAAGTGTTTTGATCAGAAATGAATACTGTATCTTTCGAAGGCATTTTCTGCATCCATTGATATGATCATAAGATTCTTATTTCATAATTTGTTTTTGTGTGTACCACATTAATTGATTTGCATATGTTGAACCATTCCTGTACCATTGGGATGAAGCCCACTCGATCATGGTGTATAATTGCTTTGATACGTTGCTGTATTTGGTTTGCTAGTATCTTATTTAGGATTTTTGCATCTATGTTCATGAGAGATATTAGTCTGTAGTTTTCTTTTTTATGTGTTATCTTTACAAGGTTTTGTTATCAGGGTAATATTGGCCTCATAAAATGAGTCAGAATGTATTGTTTCCTCTACAATTTTTTTTGGAAGAGTTTGAGGAGAAAAAGGTATTAAATCTTTGAAAGCTTGGCAGAATTCACTGGTGATGCCATATGATCCTGGACTTTTACTTTTTGATAGGTTTTTGATGATTGTTTCATTTCCATACCACTGATTGGTCCATTTAGATTTTCCAGTTCTTCTTGTTCAGTCTAGGAAGGTTGTATTTTTCTAAGTACTGG
Source organism: Pteropus alecto (assembly GCF_000325575.1). Lineage (NCBI taxonomy): Eukaryota > Metazoa > Chordata > Mammalia > Chiroptera > Pteropodidae > Pteropus > Pteropus alecto. Next base: position 1,221,365 of record NW_006439187.1, read on the forward strand.
TCCATTTCTTTTAGGTAATTAAATTTGTTTTTATATACTTTTTCATAGTATTCTTATGTGCTCCTTTGTATTTCTGCGGTGTCTTTTAATTTCCCCTGTTCATTCCTGATTTTGTTTATTTGTGTCCTTTCTCTTTTTTCTTTGGTGAGTCTAGCCAGGGGTTTGTCAATTTTATTAAATTTCACAAAGAACCAGCTCTTCGTGCATTTATTTTTTCTATCTTTTGTTTGTTTGTTTGTTTTCAGTTTCGTTTATTTCTGCTCTAAATTTGATTATTTCTTTCCTTTTGCTGACTTTAAGCTTCATTTGTTTTTACTTTTCTGATTTCTTAAGATGAAGTGTTAGGTTGCTTGTTTGGATTCCTTCTCGTTTTTTTAAGTTAGGCCTGTAATGATATGAACTTTCCTCTTATGACTGCTTTTACTATGTCCCCAAATTTTTCATATGCTGTACTATCATTATCATTCATTTCTATGTATCTCTTGATCTCTCTTTTTATTTCTTCTCTGACCCAGTTGTTCTTCAGTAGCATTTTGCT
>NW_006439187.1:1222799-1233123 GCF_000325575.1 Pteropus alecto
TTTGTTACTTTGGTTATTGTACTTTTCATCTCCAGAATTCCATTTGGTTCTTTTAAAAATAATTTTAATCTCTTTTATATATATATACATATATATGTATATATATAGTTATATATATAGTTATATATAGTTTTATATATATATAGATATATATATAGTTTTATATATATATATAGTTTTATATAAAACTATATATATATATAAAACTATATATATATATAGTTATATATATATAACTATATAACTATATATATAACTATATATATATACATATATATATATAAAACTTCTTCCATTTTCTTCTGCACATGCCTTATCTCCATTTCCCTTTGTGAATTTGAATCTTTGAATCCTTCCTTTTTTAGTCATTGTTGTCTCAGTTTGTCCCTATGCATGTTGAATGTTCATTACTATCTTGTTATTGCAATTCTCTTCTTATTGTTTAAGATATAATGCTCTGTTCTTAGTAAGGGTTGCACTCCTTTTGCTTCTATCATCTGATAGTTACCTTACTCCTAATTATGTTTTTATTTTGTCAGTTTGTTTTATTTGTGTTGACCTTTTTCAGTATTTCCTGTAGCGCAGGCCTCGTAGTGGAGAATTCCCTCAATTTTTGTATGTATGTAATGGTCTTTATTTCTTCTTCATATCTAAAGGAGAGATTTACTGAATACATTATACTTGGTTGGTAGTTCCTTTCATTAAATTAGTTTGAGTATTTGATTCCACTCCTTTCTAGCTTGTAAGTTTTGTGCTGTGATGTCCGATGGTAATCTAATGGGTTCTCCTTTATGGGTTACCATCTTCTTTTCTCTGACCACCCTAAGAATTCTTTCTTTGTCATTAATTTTTTATGATTTTAATGTCATGTGTCTTGGAGAAGGCCTTTCTGGGTTTACATAATTGTGTGTTCTGTTGCCTTCTTGAATTCCAAGCTCTAGTTCATTCCTTAAATTTGGGAAATCCTCATCAATATTTGTCTGAAAATGCTTTCTAATTCCTGCTCCTTTTCCTCCTCTTTGAGAATGCCCATTATTCTTGTATCCTTTCTTAATGGCATCAGCTAGTTCTTATATTTCTCTTTTATTATTGTTCATTCTTCAGTTTCTCTTTTCTTCCTCCTGATTTATTTCTATTTCTGTATTCTCTATCACGATCTTTTCCTCCATTTGGTCAACTCTATTTCTTAAGCTTGATATTTGATTCCGTATCCCTTGTAATGTGTTTTTCATCTCCAGAAATTTTGTTTGGTTATTTTTTAGGCTTTTAATTTCCTCGCTAAAGAACTCATTCTGCTCATCTTGTTGTTTTCTTAATTCCTAAAATTGTTGATATGACTCCTTTCGGACCTCACTGAGTTTTTTTCAGAAGTACCATCCTGAATTCTTTGTGTTTTAAGTTGTGTATTTCTATGTCTGTAAGCTTACTTTTTGGAAATTTTTATCTTTCTTTCTGAACTACCTTGTCATCTTGATTTTTCATGGTGTATGATGGACTATTTCTCTATCTGGGCATTAATGGGAGTGCATTCTGCTTTTTTTATTTTTCCTCCAGTAAAATTTATTAGAGGTCTCTCTTTAGTCTGTTGTTAAGAAGGTGTTTTTCTTTTGATTTTCAGTAGGTGGTAACCAAGTGTCTTGGATTCCTGTTGTCAGTCTTAATAATACTTTTCTTTTTCTTATAAACATTCAATCATTATCGCTACTCTTGGTCTCAGTCTCTGTCAGTGTTAGCAACTGTTTTGGTAGTGTTTGCTCAAATTCACCTGGGGCTCCATGGAGTTTGGTCTTCGATGATATGAAGGAGGGAGGGTGCCCTCAGTGTTGATGGGTGAGGGTTGCTGCTAATCTCTGTGTCTCAGCCAAGTACTTCACAACTGCGACTGCTAAGAACTAGCTGTTGCCCCTCTGCAGTTAGTCCCTGCTCCACTTTCTACCCTGATCCCTTATCTCCACTGTGTGGCTCTCACAGATTATCAGGCAGAGCTGTTCGGGTATGGCCACAACTTCTCCTCTCTCCCTCTTCCTTCAGGGAGCTCCAGCTCCAAGAGGCAGGTATGTTGTCTCTCCCAATCTATTGGCCTGACTCCTGTGGTTCCGACCTCTGGAAGTTCTTACGTGCAGATCACTTACTCACATGTGCTCATGTACGAGTTGGGTGGTATTTGCTGAGTTTTAGATATTCATTCATCTTACTGCTATTTCAAGGGGAAAGATCTAGCAACATCTCTCACTCTGCCATGATTCTGATGTCACTCCTGTTCTAATTATTTTTCCTAATTCATTAATGGAGCTTGTAGGACTTATAACAGAGTGTAATTCTCTCTCTGAAGAAGTCCTTTTAACATTTTTTGTAAGTCAGGTCTGGTAATGATGAACTCTCTCAGCTTTTGTTTGTCTGAGAAAATGTTTATCTACCCCTTCATTTTCCAGATACTGTATTCTTAGTAGGAAGCATTTTTTTTTTTCCTTTCAACACTTTAAGTAAGATCATTTCACTCTCTCCTTCCCTGTCAGATTTCTGCTGAGAAATATGCTGATAGCCTTGTGGGAATTTTCTTGTTACAAGGTTCTTCTCTCTCTTTTTTTTTTTTTTTTATTTTTGCCAGTTTTCTTATTATGTGTCTTATAGAAAAGGAGTCCCCAGTGCCCAGGCAATGGAGCAGTACCCATCCTTGGCCTGTTAGGAACCGGGCCACACAGCAGGATGTGAGTGGCAAAGGAGCAAGTGAAGCCTCATCTGTATTTGCAGCTGCTCCACAGCACTAGTATACCCTCCTTAGCTCCACCTCAGATCATCAGGCATTAGATTCTCAAAAGTGCACAGGTCGCTGGTGCCAAAAATGTGGGAGACCACTACTGTAGAAGATCTCATTAAGTGAATTTGGATATCCAAATTTCTTTCAAAATTTGGGAAGTTTTAAGCCATTATTTATTTAAATAAGTTTCTTTCACCCTTCTCCTTTTCTTCTTCTCAGACTTTATTAATTTGAAGATTGTTTTTATATTTTTTATGGACTCTCATAAATCACATCAACTTTATTTACTTTTTCATTTTTTTTCAATTATTGTTGAGATTTAATGGACATATAATATTGTTTTAGCTTTTGGTGTAGAATATAATGATTTGATATACGTATGTATTGCAAAAGGACTACAACAGTAAATTCAGTTAACATCTATTACCACATATAGTTACAAAATTTGTTTCCTGTGACAAGAACTTTTAAGATCTACTCTCTAAGTAACTTTCAAATATACAATACGATATCATTAACTATAGTCATCATGTTGTACATTACATCCACAGGACTTATTTTATAACTGGAATTTTGTACCTTTTGACTACCTTTACCTATTTTATCCACCTCCAACCTCCATTTCTGGCAACCATCAATCTACTTTCTGTATCTGTTGCTTTTTATTTATTCATTTATTTAGATTTCAGGTATAAGTGAGTTTATACACATTTGTCTTTCTTTGACTTAGCATAATGCTGAAAAGTTAAATTCATGTTGATGCAAATGGCACAATTCTCTTTTTTATGGCTGAATAAAATTTCATTGTATATTATACCACATTTTCTTCATGTATCTGTCAATGGACACTAAGGTATTTTTGTGTTTTGGCTATTGTAAATAATGCTCCAATAAATATGGGATGCATATATATTTTTGAAATGGTGATTTTGTTTCCTTTGGATAAATATTGAGAAATAGAATTGCTAATTGATATTATAGTTCTATTTTAATTTTTTTGAAGAAACTCCAATTTGTTTTCCATAGTGGCTGTACCCACTTACATTCCCACCAACAGTACACAATGGTTTCCTTTTCTCTACATCCTTGCCAACACTTGTTATTTTATTTTATTTTTTGACAATAGCCCTCTGACAGGCATGCGGTGCTATCTCATTGTGGTTTTAAATTGAATTTTCCTGAAGCTTTGTGATATCAAGCATCTTTTTCCATACTTGTTGACCTTGGAAAAATGTCTTTTGAGATCTTGTGGTCATTTTTAAAATCAAATTGTTTCTACTGAGTTGTATGAGTACTGTATATATTTGGATGTTATCCTCTTATTAAAAATATAGTTTGCAAATATTTTCTCCCATTCCATAGGTTATCATTTTATTCTATTGATGGTTTCCTTTGCTTTGCAGTTTTTTAATTTGATGTAGTCCTACTTGTTTATTTGTGCTTTTGTTACTTTTGCTTTTGGTGTAAAATTCAAAAAATCATCACCAATAGTGATATTAAGTAGCTTATCCTCTACATTTATTTTTTTTTAATTAGTTTCAAGTATACAATACATTGGTTAGACATTTATATAGTTTATGACATGATGACCTTGATTGCTCTATCTCCCCTCTGGCTTTACACATAGCCATGACCTTACTGCTAACTGTATGCCCTATGCCGTGCTCCCCATCTCCATGGTTAAAGAAGTACAAGTTAGTAGTTAGTAGATGTTCTACATTTATTTTTAAAGCTTTATGCTTTTAGGTTCTAAGTTTAAGTCTTTAATCTATTTTGAGGTGATTTTTGTGTATGGTGTAAGTTAGTGGTTAAGTGTCATTCTTTCACATGTAGTTATTTAGTTTTACCAATACTATGTATTGGAGAGACTGTCCTTTCCCCATTGTATATTACTGGCTTCTTTGTTATAAATTAATTTACGAGATATGCATTGATTTATTTTTGGATTCTATTCTTTTCCGTTGATATCTCAGTCTTTTTTTTAAATTTTTACTTTATATAAGTTTCAGGTATACAGTACATTGATTAGACATTTATACAGTTTATGAAGCGATCCTCTTGTTTACTCTAACACCCATCTGGCTTTACACATAACTATTACTATACTATTAACTATATTCCGTATGCTGTACTCTGCATCTCTGTGACTATTTTGTAACTACTAATTTGTACTTCTTCATGCCCACATTATACTGTAGTGATTACTATAGGTTTGTAAGATAGTTTGAAATCAAGAAGTGTGATGCCTCAAGCTTTATTCTTCTTTCTTAAGATTGCTTTAGCTAATTAGAGTATTTTCATGGTTACATAAAAATTTTAGGATTTTTTTTGTGCAAATTGCCACTGGAATTTTAATAGGGCATGTATTAAATCTGTAGATTTCTTTACATTGCATGAATTTTAGCAAAATTAAGGCTTCTAATCTAGGAGGACAGAATATTTTTCCATTGTATCTTTTTTAACTTCTATTATTATTGTCATAGTTTTTAGCATGCAGATTTTTCACTTTCTTGGCTAATTTTATTCCTAGGTATTTTATTCTTTTGATATAATTGTAAATGGAATTTTTTCTTAATTTCTCTTTCTGATAGCTTGCTATTAGTGTATGGAAATGCAACTACTATTTATAAATTGATTTTGTATTATGAAACTTTATTCAATTCATTTATTAGTTCTAACAGAGTTTTTAGGGAGTCTTTACATATATATATAATATGTATAAACATGCATACATACATGTATGTTTATACATATTATATATTATATTATATATAAATATATATAATAGTTTCTGCAAATAAAGGCAGTTTTACTTTTTTTTTCTAATTTGTATACCTTTTTTTTTTTTCATTTTCTTGCCTAATTGCTCTGGCTAGGATTTTCAGTACTGTGTTGAATAAGAGTAGTGATAATAGTTATCCTGGTCTTGTTTTTGATCTTAGAGGAAAAGCTTTCAGATTTTCACCACTGAATGTGATGTTAGCTGTGGGCTTGGCATTATATATGGCCTCTATTATTTCAAGGTCCATCACTTCTAAACCCATGTTGTTAAGAGTATTTTTAATCTTGAATGGATATTGTGTTTTGTCAGGAGCTATGTCTACATCTTTTGAGATCGTAATATAATTTTTATTCTTCATTTTGTTAATGTGGTGTATCTCATTGATTGATTTGAAGATTTGAACCATCCTTTCATCCCTGGAATAAATTCTACTTGATCATGGTATATGATCTTTTATTGTTTGTTTGTTTGTTTGTTTAATTCAATTTGCTAATATTTTGTTGAGAAGTTTTGCATCTATGTTTATCAAGGATATTGGACAGTAATTTTCTTTTCTTGTAATATGCTTGTATGGTTTTGTATCATAGTAATGCTGGCCTCATAAAATAAACTTGGATGGGTTCTTTTCTTCTTTATTCTTTAGAACTGTTTGAGAAGAATTGGTATTAATTGTTTTCTACATGTTTAGTAGAATTCACCAGTGAAACCAACTAGTCCTGGACTTCTGTTTGTTGGGTTATTTGTTGTTATTATTTTTTAACTGGATAATTTAAAAGTTCCTTTTTTCTAACTTATAAATTTTTTATCCTGCTTAATCCATTCTGATGATGATGGTTTCTATTACATTTTTAATTTTATTAACTGTAATCAATTGCTTCAGTATTTCTATTTTGTCTTTTTTATAATTTCTGTTTCTTTGTTTAACTACACATTTTGTTCATGTATTGTTTTCTTGATTGTTATATTGCCTTTCAGTGCTTTTTTGTAGTTAAGTTAGCTTTTTTAAAATAACTATTTTGAATTTTTTATTAGGTAAGTTGAAAATCTTTGTTTTGGGCCTTGGTACTGAAAGATTTTTGTGATCCTTTAGTAGTGTCATGTTTCCTTGGTTTTTCATGTTCCTAGAAGTTCTGTGAATGGATGTCAAATTGTTGTTCAGTGGAGTTACAAATGAGGAACATCTTATTTATTCATGTTACTGACATTACTCCTTCAGGTCTACTAAATGCCTTCTATGTGCCAGGCTCTGTATTGAGCGCCAGTGACACAATGTTCAGTCTGTGTTTTATATGCCCATGGATCTAAAGGTGCCATAAACTAACTTTTACGTATATACCATTATGGACTCAAGCATCAAGTAATCTTGCAGATTAAGTCTTGATCTGATGGATGCAGCTACCAACTTAAACTTTCTCTTATATAAATGAACACCACTGATAAGCATCATTCCCATCAGAGTTCATCTTGGATATAATTTTATGTATCTGGGATTGTTCATTAATCAATGTTTGATTTGTTCATGTTCCACAGAGACACATGACTTAATCATCACCTAGAGAACTTACATTATTTATTTTATGTTTAGGTACTTTGACTAGTCCTAGCTGTATGCATTCTGGTGTTTGCTGATCTTCCATCTACAAGAATTTCTCAAATAAATATGCTCATCATTAGAAGTTATTTTCAGAATAAGATACAGAAGAGTTCTTAATAAATTAGATGCAGCATACCATAACACACAGGATACCTGAATTCTCTGTACTTACTAAATTTACGAAATGTTTTTTCTACTTTTGTAACTGAGTACTTGACTACCTTCTACTGTTTTCAAATATACTAGCTTCTTATCCTTAGGTATACAGATTTTATTTGGACAAATGTGTTTGTTTTTAGAATTTAAGATGTAGGCATTATAGAAACCAATCACCAGTAAATGTTTATTTCTCTAACAATTTCCTCAACTGGAGTCCCTGCATTCTTTGAAAAAACTACATGAAGGAATAGGATTTCTTCACTGATCTCTAACATGCTTTAACAATTCCATCAACCACCAATGACACCTATCTATTTTTCATAGATTCAGTGACAGTGTCGGCTTTCAGGGATGAGATAACAGAAAGAAGTCTTTTTGCACTCAATGTGGCTGGTGTGTTTCTGCACCATTATGCCTTTCGGATTTTATTATGTCTGGGCAATTTTCCAACATTTTATGAACATGGCGTTTCAAGACTTTCTTGGATTAAAGCATGATTACATATCTGGGCAATATCTTAGTCTACTCATGATAGCAATGTCCAGATGGCCCTGGACTATCTCCAAAAGCATCAAGTTTTTTTTGCCAAAATTTTTTAAAAGTATAAATTTTATAAAGTCCAAGACAAGTGCCTGGTGTATGTAATTTCCCCACAAGGGATTGGGATGGACCTCTGGAAAGTCAGATTAGTACTGATTAGAACACACATCTAATTTAAAAAAATCAATGATTTTTCATAATCCGTGGATAATTTTATTAAGTCCAGACTCCCTTTTTTGGTCCTATGTCTTTCTAATCAATCTTCTGTAAATATACTATGCGTTTTAGTGAACTCCTGAGTACCAGGAAGCTTATAAGGAATTAAAACAGTTTCATTTCTACTCAAATCCTGATATATTCTTATCCCTAGAAATAGATCTCTTACATTATTATTCAAGCATTTTATTCTCTTCATCTTGAAAAAAAAACCTTGTATTGCCCACCCCTTTCAGCTATCTTTATCATCTATCTATCTATCTATCTATCTATCTATCTATCTATCTATCTATCATCTATATATAATCTATCTATCTCTATTTATCATCTATATCTAGATTTATCTATATATAGTCTCCTTCAGAGCTAGCTTTTTTAAAAAAGGTTATCTGTACATGAACAAGTATTGTGGCATTGAATAAATAAAAGTACAGGACATTCTATGTTTTATCTGGTAACATTAACCATAATTAAGGTATTGTTATTTACACTATTTCCAGTCACTTCACAACTCACTCCAGTCACCCACCTACAACCTTTCATTGAATCTCATCTTGTCAATGTCCCTTACATTAAAAATTATATGGAAAAAAATCCCTAGTTTACTTGGCCTCTTGTTTTTGGACATTTGACTACTCTTTTTTCTTGAACCACTCTCCTTTGGCTTAGATGACATTAAACTCCTTTTAACTTTATCCACTTCAGCTCAGGCCCTTTACTAGATAGAAATATCTAGTCTTTAAATGTCAGAGTTTCTCAGGACTTCATTGTGGGTGCTATTTTCTTTACTGGATTCTCTCTCCATAGAAATATCATTTAGTCTTATAACTTTAACTGCTGTCTATACTGTGCTTACTCTTAAATTTGTACTTCTAGTCCTTAAACTCCAGAATGTTATGTTCAGTTACCAACTTAATATCTTCATTTTGCTATATCTCATACAAGTCTAACTAAAAATTTTCCAGGCTGATTATTTGATATTCACCTGTTTAAACTGTCTCTTAATAACTATACTATATTTTAGTAAATCTCACCTTCTCATTCCTCACCCCAGAAACTTAGAACTAATCATTGACATCTTCCTCTATCTTATATATTATATCCACTTAAACACAACGCCCTGTAGATCATTCCTCCAAAATATATTTCAAATAAAGCCATTCCCACTATTACTATGTCACTCCCTTAAGGAAGCCCTCCCTGGCCTCTTTTAGTCATTCCAGTATAAAAACTTGAAACACAATGTATCTATGTACTTGCAACTATTATATTTCTTAATTTAGGTTTATTATGCAAATTTCTATCTCTTTCACTAGTTTGTATGCTCCATGAATGTTTTGTTTTAGTCCACCTCTCATAGTACCTGGTAAATAATAGATGTTTAATAAAAAAGTTGTCAAATGAATTACATGATGCAATAATTGTTAGCAACAAATGAGCATTTACCATGTTCTAAAAACTATGCTAATGCTTTCCTTGAGCCATCATATTTAATTATCTGATGAGGAAGGTATTATTATCATCTTCATTTATATTAATGAGGCCCAGAGATTCCAAAAATCTCACACAAATTTAGAAAACTAGTAAGATACAGAACTGCAATGTAAATCCATGTATTTTGTTTGATTAATTTAATCAAAAACAAAAAACAAATGATCCAATCAAAAAATGGACAGAGGACCTGAACAGACACTTCTCCATAGAGGACATACAAATGACCAACAAATATTTGAAAAGATGCTCAACATCAGTAACTAATAGGGAAATGCAAATCAAAACCACAATAAGATACCATCTCACGCCTGTTAGAATGGCTATAATCAACAGGACTAGTAATAACAACTGTTGGAGAGGATACAGAAAAAAAGGAACCCTTAGCACTGCTGGTGGGGCTGCAAATTATTACAGCCACTATGGAAAATAGTAGGGAGTTTCCTCAAAAAACTAAGAATTGATCTACCATATGACCGAGTAATCCCTCTACTTGGTGTTTACCCCAAAGACTTGAAAACCCATATTCGAAAAGATAGTTTCACACTGATTTTCATAGCAGCATTAACACAGTGGCCAGGAAATGGAAGCAATCGAAGTGTCCTATAATAGATGTTTGGCTAAAGAAGCTGTGGTACATATATACAATGGAATATTACTCAGCCATAATTAGAGATGAAATATTTCCATCGGCAACAACATAGATGAACCTTGAAATAATCATACTAAGTGAAATAAGCCATACAGAAAAGGTTGAAAATCACATGATATCACTTAAATCTGA
>NW_006439187.1:1233549-1242035 GCF_000325575.1 Pteropus alecto
TATACATTGTAAAATGATTATCAAAATCAAGCCAATCAACATATCTACTACCAAATATAGTTGTTGGTTTTTTTTATAGTGAAACACTTAAGAGCTACTCTCACCAAATTTCAAGTATTTAATACAGTATTTTAACCATAATCAACATGCTGTACTTTAGGTCTCAATAAATTATTAAACTTCTATAACTTGAACTGTGTACCTTTTGATCAATATTTCTTCATTGCCCCTAACATCCATCCCTTAGCAAATACCATTCTACTCTGTTTTTATGAGGTCAGCTTTTTTAGATTCAACAAAATATAAGTAAGATCATGTAGTATTTGTCTTTGTGTATCTTGCTTATTTCACTTATAATTTCTTCTAGGTTCATCCATGTTGTCAAAAATGAATGGAATCCTTTGTTTTTAAAAGTTGAAATACACACACATGCACACACACACACAAATTTACACATCATTTCTTTATCTTTTCCTCTATTAACAGACAGATTGTTTCCATATCTTGACTACGGTGAATGATGCTGCAATGAACATGACAATGCAGATGTATCTCTTCAATCTAGTGATTTTATTCCTTTTGGGTATATTCAGAAGTGGGTTTGCTGGATCACGTGCTCATGCTACTTTTAATTTTTTGAGGAACCTCCATACTCTTTTCTATAATGACTTTACCAATTTATATTCCCAACAACAGTGCACCAGGATTTTCTTTTCTCCACATCCTCTCCAACACTTACATATTGTTTTCTTGATGATAGGCATTCTAACAGGTGTAAGGCAATATCTCATTGTGGTTTTGCTTTGCATTTCCCTGATTACTAGTGAAGATGAGAATCTTTTCATATATCTGTTGGAAATTTGTAAGCCTTTGGAGAAATGTCTATCCAGGTCATTTGCCTATTTTTTAATTGGGTTATTTATTTTTGCGTTATTGAATTTTAGGAGCTCCTAATATATTTTAGATATTAATCCGCTATCAGATACATGGTTTGCAATTATTTTTCCCATTCTATAAGTTGTCTTTTCATACTTTGTTTTCTTTGCTGTATATAATCTATTTAATTGGATGCAAACCTACTTGTTTATTTTGGCTTTTGTCGTTTGTGCTTTTGGAGTCATGTTCACAAAATTATTGCCCAGACAAATGATAAGAAACTTTTTTCTCTATCTTTTCTTCTACTAGTTTTATAATTTCAGGACTTATGTTTACATTTTTAATTCATTTCAGCTGATTTTTGTATATGGTGTGAGATAAAGGTTCAATTTATTTGTTCTATACGTGGATATCTAATTTTCCCAGTACCATCTATTGAAGAGACTATTTTTTTCCTATTTTGTGTTTTTGACACACTTGTCAAAAACAAGTGTGAATTTATTTCTGGGATCTCTATTCTGTTCCTTTGTCTATATGTCTATTTTTATGGCAGTATCCTGTTTTGATTACTGTAGCTTTATAATATATTTTGAAATAAGGAAATGTGATGCCTCCAGCTTTTCTTCTCTTTAACAAGATTGCTTTGGCAATTCGTGGATCTTTGTGGTTCCATATTAACTTTAGGATTTTTCTTTCTATTTCTATGAAAAATGCCATGGGAATTTTGGTAAAGATTGCCTTATATCTGTAGATCGATGTGAGTAGTATGAACATTTTAATGCTACTAATTCTTACAATCCATATATTTGGGGTTTCTTTTCACTTATTTGTGTATCATTTAATTTTTTCATTGACATTTTATAGTTTTAGTGTACAAATCTTTCACTTTCTTGATTAAACTTATTAGTATGTATTTTATTCTTTTTGATGATGCTGTAGATGGAATTTTTCTTTCTTCATTTTTTTAGATAGTTTGTTTTTACTGTGTAGAAATGCAGCTGAGTTCTGCATGTTGATTTTGTATCCTGCAACTTCAATGAATTCATTTGTTTGTTCTAACAGTGTTTTGTTGAAGTCTTTAGAATTTTCTATGTATAAGATCATGTAATCTGCAAAGACAATTTTATTTCTTTTAAATTTGGATTACTTTTATTTTCTATTATCTTAGGTTGCCTATTTCTTTTATTATTTCCAGAACTGTATTGAATGGGAACAGTGATAGTGGCATCCTTGTCTTGTTCCTGATCTTAGAGGAAACTATTTGTTAATATATTGCTTTTCACCACTGAGTATGATGTTACTTGTGGGTTTGTCTTATATGGCCTTTATTATATTGAGGTTATGTCTTTGCATATCTAAGATGTTGAGAATATTTAATCATAAAAATATGTTGTATTTTGTCAAATGCTTTTTCTGCATCTATTGAAATGATGATAAGATTTTTATCCTTTATTCTGGTAATGTGGTATATCCATTGATTGATTTGCATATGTTGAACCAATCTTGCATACCAAGAAGTCGACTTGATAATATCGTATATTTCTTTTTATGTGCTGTTCAATTTCATTTGTTAGTATTTTGTGAAGATTTTTCATCTATGTTTATCAGGGATATTTGCAATTTTTTTTTCTTATGTCCTTGTTTACCTTTATTATCAGAATAATTTTGTCCTCTTTATCTGAGTTTGGAAGTCTTCCTTCCTTTTCAATTTTCTGAAGGAGTTTGAGAAGGATTGGTACTAATTGTGTTTTGGATATTTGGTCGAATTTATTGGTGAAGACGTCTGATTATAGACTTTTATTGCTGAGAAATTTTTAATTATTGTTTCAATCTCCTTACTCATTATTGTTCTGCTCATATTTTCTATTTCTTCATGATTCAGTCTTGGTCAGTTGTTTGTTTATAGTAATTTACCCATTTCTTCTAGGTTTTCCAGTTTGTTGGTGTATAATTGTTCATATCTTATGATCCTTTGTATTTCTGTGGTATCAGAACTAGTGTCTCTTCTTTCATTTATAATTGTATGTATTGGAATCTCCTGTCCTTTTCCTGGTTAAACTAGCTAAAGGCTTTTCATTTCTTTTTATATTTTTAGGAAGCCAACTTCTAGTTTTGCTGATATATTTTTGTTTTCCTAGTTTCTGTTTTGTTTCTGCTCCAATATTTATTAGTTTTCTCTTTTTTAAATTAAATTTAGGATTAATTTGCTTTTTTAAATTTTATTTTATTTGTTTGTCTTTTTGGTTCTTTGAGGTATAGTGTTAAGTTTATTTTGTAAGATCTGTTCTTTTTATTAACATAGGCTTTTATCACTATAAACTTCCCTCTTGGAACTGCTCTTACTGCATCTTATAGGTTTTAACATGTTCTGTTTCCATTTTCACTGTCTCATAATATTTTTAAATTTCCCTTTTAATTTCTCTCTTAATTGATTGGTTTTCCATAAGTGTTTTGTTTAATTTTCATGTATTTGCAATTTTTTTTCATTTTCCTCCTGTTATTGATTTCTCGTTCTGTACCAACATGATTGAAAATGTACTCAATATGATTTCAATCTTCTTAAATTTGTTAAGAATTATTTTGGGGCCTAAAAATATCTATCCTGGAGAATTTTCCTTGAGTACTTGATATGTATGTGCATTCTGTTGTTTGTTAGATCAATATGATCTGTAGAATTTTTCAAATCTGCTGTTTTTATATTGGTTTTCTGAATAGTAATCTATCCATTATTGAAAGTGTGGTATTGAAGTTCCCTATTATTTTTATATTGCTGTCTATGTCTTTCTTCTGTTCTGTTAATATTTGCTTTATATATTTAAATGCTCCTATGCGGGGTGTATATGTATGTACAATTACTATATTTTCTTGATGAATTACTCTTGTTACAACAAGATTATTTTGTTTCTTGTTACAACTTTTGATGTAACGGTTATATTGTCTGATGTAAGTATAGCTATATATATTCTTTTTTGTTTTTTATTTGTATGGAATATCTTTTTCCATCCCTTTAGTTCGAGCCTATATGTGACCTTGAAAACATAGTGAGTCCCTTGTGGGCAACATATAGTTGTGTCATTTTTTTTTTTTTGTCCACTCAGCCACTCAATATCTTTCAATTGGAGAAATTTAATCCATTTACTTTTAAAGTAATTAATGATAATCAGACCTTACGAATGCCATTTTATGAGTCATTTCTCATTTATTTTGTAATTCCCGTGTTACTTTATTTCTCTCCTGCTGTCCTACTTTTTGATTGATACCTTTCCATAGTGTAATGCTTTAATTAGCTTCTAATTATCTTTTTAGTACCTACTGTAGTTTTTTTTCTTTTGTGGTTATCATGAGGCTTACATAAAACATCTTATAGTTATAACAGTCTACTTAAAGCTGAGAACAACTTAACTTCAACTGTATAAAAACTATATCTTGCTTCCACCCAAAACTTTACATTCTTGTCACAATTTACTTCTTTTTATATTGTATATTCATTAACACATTACAGTAGCTGTAGTTGTTTTTATTTTTTTATTTTTTTTATTTTTTATGGTGACATTGGTTAATGAAATCTGATAAGTTTCAGCTGTACACTTTAACAGTAAGGCATATATGTTTAACAGTAAGGCATAGTTGTTTTAAATAATATTATCTTTTAACTTTTATGCTATAGTTAAATGTGTTTTACAAACCACAATACAGAATTTTCTGAATTTCACTGTATATATACCTTTATCAATGTTTCATACTTTCATTGATTTTCATGTAATTTCTTAGTGTCCTTTTGTTTCAACTTGAGAAACTCCTTTTAGTATTTTTTGTAAGGCATGTGTGGTGATAAAGAATTTTCTATTATTTTGTTTGTCAATGAATGTGTTTAATTCTACTTATTTTTTTGAAGGACTGCTTTATCTAGTAAAATATTTCCCATTGATAGTTTTTTTATTCTTAGTATTTTAAATACGTAATTCTACTCTTTCCTGTCTTGCGAATTTTCTGCCAAGAAATCATGCGATGGTCTCTCTTGATGTGAGAAGTTGCTTTTCTCTTGCTGTTTTCAAAATTCTCTTTGTCTTTGAGGTTTTTTTTTTTTTGGCTTTATTGAAATAGAATAGACACTTAGTTGCTTGTATTTACATTGTACAATTCAATGAGATTGTTTTCAATTATAGTTTGCATACTATAATATATAAGTTTCAGTTGTATAGCATAGTGATCAGAGATAATTCACAAAGCAATTACCACAATAAATCTAGTACACTTCTTTCCCCTTACATATTTATTACAACATTAATAATCATCTTCCCTATGCTACACTTTGTATCTCCTTATCTATTCTGCAACTATCCATTTGTACTTCTTAAACCCTTTGCCTTTTTCTGCCATCCCACCAACCCTCCTCCCATCTAGTAGCCCTCAAACTATTCTCTGTATCTATGAGTTTATTTTGCTTTTGTTGTTGTTGTTGTTTATTTTGTTCTTTAGATGCCACATGTATGTGAAATCGTGCGATATTTGTCTTTCTTTATCCAACCCATTTCATTCAGCACAATAGCATCTAGGTCCATCAAGGCAATATCTTTTTTTTCATCCCCTTCCTTTAGTCTCTGTGTGTCTTTTAATCTGAAATGAGTCTCTTGTAGGCAGCAAATATAGAGGTCTTGTTTTCTTATCCATTCTATCTTTTGGATAGAGCACTTAATTCTTTTCCATTTGAGGTACTTGTTGATAGGAATGTAGTTATTACCATTCTTTATTCCTGTTTTTGATACATGGTTTTTCTTCTTAAAGAAGTTCCTCCAACATTTCCTGTAATACTGGCTTGGTGATGATAAATTCCTTTTGCTTATTTTTGTCTGAGGAGCTCTTTATCTCTCCTTCGACTCTAAATGATAGCTTTGCTGGATAAAGTATTCTTGATTATAGATCCTGGATTTTCATCACGTTGACTATTTTGTGCTAAGCCCTTCTGTCCTGCAAAGTTTCTTTTGAGAAATCAGCTGCCAGTCTTATGGGTGCTCCCTTAGGTAACTAACTGCTTTTCTCTTGCTGCTTTTAAGATTCTCTCTATGTATTCAAACTTTGGCATTTTAATTATGATGTGTCTTGGTGTGGGCCTCTTTGGATTCCTCTTTCTTGGGACTCTCTGAGCTTCTTAGGGTTGTATGTCTATTTCACAAGGTTAAAGAAGTTTTTCATCATTATTTCTTCAAATAGCTCTTCAATATCTTGTCTTCCTTCCAGTACCCCTATGACATGGACATTTTGACCTTTAATAGTGTCTCATAAGCTCCTTAAATTATTATCATAGTCTTGGCTTCTTTTTTCTTGCTATTCTGATTGAATGTCCTTGGCTTCTCCATCCTCTATATAGCTCATTCAATCCTCTTCTTTGTTCACTCCGTTCATTCCATTTAATACACTTCTCATCTCAGATAATGTGTTCTTCATTTCTGACTGGTTCCCTTTTATAATTTCCATTTCCATTTTTATGGTTTTTTTTAACTCCTTGTTAAAATCCTCACTAAATTCATCTACATTTCCCCTAAGTTTATTGAGCATCTTTATAACCAGTATTTTAAACTCTGTATCTTTTAGATTACTTGACTCCATTATTTCTGAATCTCTGTTCTGTTCTCTCATATGATTTCTGTTTCTTTGTCTTCCCATTTTGGCTAACTTTCTGTGTCCATGTACTAAGCAAAGCTTTTAAGTCTCCCAGTCTTATTAGTGCAGCTTTGTGGAGTAAGTATCCAGTGACATGGTCCTGAGAGGAGTTCAGCTGCAGGCCATATTTAGCCCCAGCCTAAATTTGTCCCTCCAGGGCCACCTGTTAAGATTCAATATACACCCACAAATGCTGTGCTTATAGTTGCCTGAAGAGGCCATGCCAGAAACTGCAGTCAGCTGCCACTAGGCGCTGCTCAGCAAGGGGCATCTGACTCACCGAATATATATTTGGATATGGCTTGGGTGGGGCCACGAGTTGGGGGAGGTGGAGTTTCAGGGAATCCTCTGGATGGAGCAACCTCTGTTATCCAAGTTGATAAAGACTCAGATATTGTGGCGCTGGGAGCAGGGAGGACTCCACAGAGGAACAATGGATACCGCCGGCACTTCTGTACAGGGTGAGTCTTGTCTCTTGCCCTCACTCTGACAATTCAGTGTCCCCCTGTAAGTCCCTGGTGCCCCCGGAGCAGTGGACCCGGCGCTGGTGCTCAGAAAGAGCAGGCCCGTCACTGCCAAAGTCTGCTCATGGACATAACCCCTTTAAGAGATGTCTGCAGCTGCTAACTGCCACTGCTATGGCCTCTGTCCCACTCTGCCACTCGGGACCTGGCAGCCTGGTGTCCTTGCCCAGTCCTACCTCCTCTCATTGCAGGGCGATTTCTTACTTCTCTCCCTAGTTGTAAAGCTTGTTCATCCAGATCCCAGGTAATTTTCCCTGCTGTTTGCTCCTTGTTTCTGTCACTACTTTGATTTGGTTGCAAATGGAATGAACAGAGCCTCTATCATCTATGCAATTTTTCTCTTTGTCTTTGAGTTTTAAGAATTTTATTTTAATGTATCTCAGTGTAATCTTCTTTGGATCATTCTCTTTGGGAATCTTTGTTCTTCATGGGTCTGGATGTCCATATCCCTCCTTAGATTTGAGAAGTTTTTAACCATTATTTCTTTTTAAAAACTTTCCGATTCTTTCTCTTTTTTGTTCTCCTTCTAGAAAGGAGACTCCCATATATACAAGAGAGTTTCCTCTTTTTTATTATTTTATTTTTTTAAGTTTATTGGGTTAACATTAGTTAATACAATTATATAATTTTGGGGTGTACATTATAATTTGACATCTATATATTCTATTGTGTGATTTCCACCCAGAGTCCAGTTTCCTTCAGCTACCATATATTTGATCTCCAATACCCACTTCATCCTCTCCCATCTCCCCTATACTTGACCTCCTTTACCCTGTCTACCTCTTCCCTCCTCTTGACATCTATATTCTATTGTGTGATTACCACCCAGAGTCCAGTTTCCTTCAGCTACCATATATTTGATCTCCAATACCCACTTCATCCCCTCCCATCTCCCCTATACTTGACCTCCTTTACCCTGTCTACCTCTTCCCTCTTCTCCCACCCCCTACCCTCTGGTAACCACTAGTCCATTGTCCATGTCCCTGGGTGTCTGTTTGTCCTGTTCATTTGTTGCTTTTAGGTTTATATCCCACACATAAGTGATTTCATGTGATTTTCAACTTTTTTTGTCTGGCTTACTTCCCTTAGCATGATTATCTCAAGGTCCATCCATGCTGTTGCAAATGGCAGTATTTCATATCTTCTTATGTCTGAGTAATATTACATTGTATATATGTACCCAGCTTCTTTATCCAATCATCTACTGTAAAACACTTCAGTTGTTTCCATGTCCTGGCCAACATGAATAATGCTGATGAACACTGGTGTGCAAATATCTTTTTGGATATGTGCTTTCAAGTCTTTGGGGTAAATACCCAGTAGAGGGATTGCTGAATCATATGGTAGATCAATTCTTAGTTTCTTGATGAACCTCCATACTGTTTTCCATAGTGGCTGTAACCATTTACCGTGCCACCAGAATGG
>NW_006439187.1:1243248-1259247 GCF_000325575.1 Pteropus alecto
ATTTATTTATTCCAATTTTTTTTCCCGAAAAGTCATTATTAGAATATAGGAGCGCTATGGATTTTTTAATATTAATTTAATATTCAGACACTATGCTATATTTGCTATTTTTTTCTGGTACTGTTCTTGTGGAGTTTTTAGGGTTTTCTATAAGAGAATCATGTCATCTGCAAGTAGAACAGTTCGATTTCATTTCCTATTTGGATGCCTTTTATATCTTTCTATTTAATATTCAGACACTATGCTATATTTGCTATTTTTTTCTGGTACTGTTCTTGTGGAGTTTTTAGGGTTTTCTATAAGAGAATCATGTCATCTGCAAGTAGAACAGTTCGATTTCATTTCCTATTTGGATGCCTTTTATATCTTTCTTTGATTGATCGCACTCACTAGAAACTCCAATGAATAACAATTGAATAACAGTGGTGATAGTGGACAGCCTTGTCTTGTTCCTGACTTAAATGACAGGCTTTTAGTTTTTTCCATTAAATATAATGATTGCTGAATATTTGTCATGTATGACCTTCATTATGATAAGGTACTTTGCTTCTATACTGATTTTATTAAGTGTTTTGATCATAACTGGATGCTATATCTTGTAGAAGGCTTTTTCTGCATCTCAATATGATCATATAGTTCTTATTTTTTAATTTGTTTATATGATGCATCGCATTAATCGTTTGCATATGTTGAACCATCCCTGTGCCCCTGAGATGAAGCCCAACTGATCATGGTGTATAATTTTTTAATATGTTGCCCTATTCGGTTCACTAGTATCTTATTTAGGATTTTTGCATCTTTGTTCATGAGAGATATTGGTCTGTAATTTTCTATTCTTGTGTTATGTTTACCAGGTTTTAGTATATGGGTAATATTGGCCTCATAAAATGAGTTGGGGAGTATTGCCTCCTCTTTGATTTTTTGGAAAAGTTTGAGGAGAATAGGTATTAAATCTTCTTTGAATATTTGGTAGAATTTACTAGTGAAGCCATCTGGTCCTGGACTTTTACTTTTTGGTAGATTTTTGATGATTGTTTCAATTTCCGTACTGCTTATCAGTCTATTTAGATTTTCCAGTTCTTGATTTAGTCTAGGAAGATTGTATATTTCTAAGTGCTTGTCTGTTTCTTCTAGGTTACTAAATTTGGTATTATATAATTTTTCATATTATTCTTGTATGATCCTATGTATTTCTGTGGTGTCCGTTGAAATCTCTCCTCCTTCATCCCTGATTTTGTTTGTGTCCTTTCTCTTTTTTCTTTAGTGACTCTTACTAGGGGTTTTTCGATTTTATTAAACTTCTCAAAGAACCAGATCTTTGTTGCTTTTATTTTTTCTATTGTTTTGTTGTTGTTTGTTTTCAATTTCATTTAATTCTGGTCCAATTTAGATTCTGTCTTTCCTTCTGCTGACTTTAGGCTTCATTTGTTCTTCCTTTTCTAGTTTTTAAAGATGAAACGTTAGGTTGCTTATTTGAACTCATTCTTGTTTTTGGAGATAAGCCTGTAATGATATGAACTTTCCTCTTATGACCGCTTTTGCCATGTCCCAAAAGTTTTGATGCACTATCACCATCATTCATTTCTATGTATTCCTTGATTTCTCTTTTTATTTCTTCTCTGACCCAGTTTTTCTTCCATAGCATGTTGTTTAATCTCCATATACTTGTGGTTCTTCCTGCTTTCTTTTTACAATTGACCTCCAGCTTCAAAGCATTATGATCAAAGAATATGGTCGGTATTATTTTAATCTTCTTATATTTGTTGAGGCTATCTCTGTGTCACAGTATGTGGTCAATCCTTGAGAATGTTCCATGTGCACTAGAGAAGAATATATAAGCAGCTATTTTGAAATGGAAGGCTCTGTAAATGTCAGTTATGTCCAGTTGGACTAAAGTGTCATTTAAGGATGTTATTTCCTTATTGATTTTCTGTTTGGATGATCTGTCCATATCTGACAGTGGGGTATTTAGGTTCCTTACTACAATAGTGTTTTGGTTTGTTTCTTCCTTTAGTTCTGTTTGTAATTGCTTTACATATTTTGGGGATCTCTGAATGGGAGCATAGATATTAATAACTGTTATGTCTTCTTGGAGCATGTTTCCCTTTATCATTCTGAAGTGTCCCTCAGTATCTTTCTTTACCTTTTTTATTTTGAAGTCTATTTCATCTGATATTAGTACAGCTAGTCCCACTTTTCTCTGAATGCCATTTGCTTGAAATATCATTTTCCACCCTTTCACTTTGAGTCTATATTTGTTTTTGGAGCTGCCATGTGTCTCCTGGAGGCAGCTTATGGTTGGGTTTTGCTTTTTGATCCATTCTGCAACTCTGTGCCTTTTTATTGGTGAGTTTAGTCCATTTACATTTAAGGTGATTATTGAAATATGAGGTCTTCTTATAGCCATTTTATCTTATGCTTTCTGGTAGCTCGGTGTTTCCATTACTTCCTTGTCCTTGGGTGTCTTTATTTTTTATTTTTTTAATTTTTTTGTCTTATACTTTATTCTGCTTCTGCCTAATCTCTATTCCTCTTTGTGAATCTAGATCTTTGAATTCTCCCCTTTTTTACTCTTGTTGTCTCAATTTGTCCCTATGTATGCTGAGTGTTCATTATTGTCTTGCAATAACAAATCTCTTGTTATTTAAGCTTATAATGTCCTATTCTTAATAAGGTTTACACTCCACTACTTCTGTCTGCCTGCTAGTCACCTTACTCATAGTTATGTATTTTTTTCTTTTCTTTTTTTTTTTTAGGTGAGTTGACCCCTTTCAATATTTTCTGCAGGCCTTGTAATTGAGAATTCCCTCAATTTTTGTATGTCTGGAAAAGTCTTTATTTCTCCTTCATATCTTAAGAAGAGCTTTGCTGGATACATTATTCTTGGCTTGTAGTTCCTTTCATTCAGTTTGAATATTAGATTCCATTCCTTTTTTGCTTGTAAGGTTTGTGCTGAGAAGTCTGACGATAATCTAATTGGTTTTCCTTTATAATTTACCATCTTCTTTTCATTGGCTGCCCCAAGAATTCTTTCTTTGTCATTAATTTTTGATAATTTTAAAACAATATATCTTGGAGAAGGCCTTTTTGGGTTGAGCCAATTGAGTGTTCTATTAACTTCTTGAATTCGAAGCTCTAGCTTATTCTTTACATTTAGGAAATTCTCGCCAACTTATTTGTCTAAAAATGCTTTCTAATCTGTGCTCCTTTTCCTCCCCTTTGAGATTGCCCATTATTCTTGTTTCCTCTCCTGATGGTATCAGCTAGTTCTTGAATTTCTCTTTCATTCTTTTTCATTCTTCGATTTCTCTCTTCTTCCTTCTGATTTATTTCTAGATTTCTGTCTTCGATATCACTGATCGTTTCCTCCATTTGGTCGACTCTATTTCCCAAGCTTGCTATTTTCCTCTTCATCTCTTTCAGTGTGTTCTTCATCTTCAGAAGTTCTATTTTATTTTTAGGGTTTCAATCTCTTTGCTAAAACACTCATTCTGATGGTCTACTTTTGTTCTTGATTTCTGGAATTGTTGATGTGAGTTCTTTTGCATCTCATTGAGTTTCTTCATAAGTACTATCCTGAATTCTCTGTCATTTAAGTTGTATATTTCTATGTCTTTAAGCTTATTTTCTGGAGATTTTTCTTTTTCTTTCTAAGTTGCCTTGCCACCGTGGTTGTTCATGGTGTTTAGTGGACTATTTCTACGCCTTAAAATTAATGGAAGTGTAGTCTGCTTTAATTTTCCCAGAAAGATTTCTCATATAAAGGTCTCTCTTTAACCTGTTGCTAAGAAGGTGTTTTGCTTTGGTTTCTAGTAGGTAGTGTCTAAGCCTCATGGATCTTTGCTTTATATAAAGCCTTAATAATGCTTTTTTTTTCCTTAAAAATGATCAATTATGCTTGCTATCCTCAGTCTCAGTCCCTGTTAGTGTTAGCGAGTTTTGGTATCATTTGCTGAGATACCCCTGGGGCTCCTCCATGTTCTGTCTTGGAGAATATGAGGGCGATGCCCTCTAGGTTGGACAATGGGGGCAGTGGCTCATGTTTTGCAGCCTGGTTAGTAATAATCAACCGTTGCTTCTCTACCATCTCCATTTCTCTGCTGTCTGCCCTGACCCCTGATCACTGCTCCTGGGTTGAGCTCACAGCTCTCTCAGGCAATCTGCTGCACTGTCTCCCCTCCCCCTCCTCTTGCAGGGAGTTCCAGCTATGTGAAGCATCTTCTTTTAATCTGGGTCTACTGCCCGATTCCCATGTTTCTGACCTGTGGTAGCTCTTTTGCAGAGATCATTCAGATGTGTTTATGTGAAGTTTAGGTGTTTTTTGTTGAGTTTAAATGTTCAGCTTATTGTCATTTCATGGAGAGAGATCTGGGGACATCTATCACTCTGCCATGCTTCTGACATCACTCTCTGCATATGTCTGTTTGAGTTAGTGTTTCGGTTTCTTCAGATAAATATCCAGAAGTGGGATTGCTAGGTTCTTCTTTCTTTGTCATAGACTTTGTTTTAATGTCTATTTTGTCTGATATATGTATTGCTACTCCAACTTTTTAAATTTACATTTACATAAAATATCTTTTTCCTTCCCTTTATTTTCAATCTGTGTGTGTCTTTCAATCTGAATGGGTCTCTTGTAGGCAGCGTATGTATTAGTCTTGCTTTCTTATCCATTCAGCCACCCTACATCTTTTGATTGGATCGTTTTATCCATTTACACTTAAAATAATTATTAATAGGTTTATAGTTATTGCCATTAGTCTATGTGAATGATTATCTAGGAGTTTCATATTGCACAGCCTATTTGGCCATACATTGTAAAGTGTCATCTTCTTGTTCTTTTTTATTGATAGATGATTAGTGAACAAATTCTACACACTGATCACAATAGCTTAGAACAAAGACAGTGCTTAATATAGCCTATGCAGTCAACATAATAAAAAATCTTTGTCCCAAATCTGAATTTGTATATGGTAATGTTTTATACACTTCCATTCAAAATATTTTTGTATTAAGGCTTTTTGTGGCAAACGACAAAAAGCAAATTTGACAAACTTAAGTGAAAGAAGTTTAGTAAAAGGATACCGAAGGCTCATAGAATTTATGATAGTCTAGAAGAACAGGAGGATCCAAGAAAGCAAGAAGCAGGAAATAAAAATCAGAGCCTCTGATTTTAAAGTAGAGTTCACCTGTTCAGAAGTTATTTCTGGTTTTCCAGTTCTATTGCCATTACCACCATGGCTGCTGCTCTGGTAAGTATCATGTCCAAATAGGCTTTCTAACTTTATTACTTTCTTCAAAATTTAAAATCCAGAGAAAGGGCTTCTGTTTAACTGAGATTACGTAGCCAACCTTCTGATTTCTCAGGTCCAATAGTCAGATGTATGAAATTGGGCAATGGGAAATGGGTGCTCAGAATTATTGTCACACAAATATTACACATAATGAGGAAGCGGTAAATCTCCAGAAGGAAATTGGGATAGTATTAGGAAGGATGTGGCTTATGGCAGCTAAAAAATACTCCAGTCTGACAAATATCTACGATAAAACCTCTTCCATGTCAGTTAGGAGTTCCACTCACATTACCTATTGCTCACTTTTGAGAATGCTCTTAACATTTCCTGATATAAACTAGTCTGGTAGTTTTATGTTTCTGGTACTGATGGAGTCAAATACAATAGCTTGGTTATTAGAAAAGTAAAAGTCTTAAATATCAGACATATTTCTGTGGAAATATTGGGTTAGCATCTCACTTCAATGCTGTACATATTCTTCATAGATTTTTCACACACGCACACACACACAAAATACTCCAATAAAGGTTTCACTATTCCCTATGCATGAACCTGAGAACAGAAGTGTCAAGTTGCCCGATATTATCTAGTGTTACATTCTTTTAACTAAATCTGCCTAGGTGTCACTTAGAAATGGCACTGCTTCAAAAGGTGTCATTTTTTTTCACAATAAGTTAGAAGAGCACCGAATGGCCCAGTGATTGATTTACTTCCTCATCTTCTGTCCTGATTCTATACTTTCCTTATCTTTACTTGAATTTCAGTACAGCTTTTACTTTAATAACCTGATATAAAAACTAATTTACACTGGAATTTGGATTCCTAGGACTGGTTCCTCTTTGTTTCTTAAAATCATTAAATATATGGCTCAATACCTTATTTTACCTATTTCATACCTTTTGAGGTATAGCAATTTTATTATGTTCCTGAGTTATGACTCCACCTTCTTCTGTGCTTCAGATTATTCTAGGCTAGGGCCTTTCTTCTTGGCCAAAGTGGTATGTCAAGAGTTTCTTTTCATTGCCCTTGCAGGCAACTTATATATCTTTATCCAGCATGTTTTCATCCATTCTGATCTTTTGCTGCCCTCTAGTGTCCAGTAATTGCTTAACTTCATTTGAGACATCACTGTTCAATCAGTCTATCTATCATCTATCTATCTATCTATCTATCTATCTATCTATCTATCTATCTATCTATCTATCTACCATCTACTTATTCATTCTCTCAGGTTATGTCTACAAAAGGGAAGAGAAGGAGGAGAAACAAACTCTAGAAAACACATGAACGCAGGTACATTTTTAAAAAAATCATTCAAAATTTAGGAAAAATATTATTTACAATCTTTGGTGGAACAGAACCATTAGCTCTACTGATGGGGGTTTATTTCCTTTTTATTTATAAGAAATTAGCAAAAATTTAATCATACAGAATGGAATTCTGTTGTACCATAGTAGCTTACTTTAATAGTCCTAGGAATATTCAGGTAGATAACAATGTATATAAACTAAAACAAAGGCTAACCTCATCTGTTTTCCCAACAATATATTATTACTAGTATTTTACTATTATTACTACTACTGATACAACTACTACACTATTACTGCCACCATATTAATCTAATAATAACAATTAGCATATAATAAGCACTAACTTTATACTAAGACAATGTGCTAATTAAAAAAGATCTCATTTACTCCTCAAAACAACTCTCTGAGACAGATACTATTATTAGCCCTAACTCACAGATAAAGAAATCAAAGCTTTGAAAGGTTAGATGACTTGTCTAAGTTGTTTAGCTAGTTAGGGGCAGATTTGGGATATGAGCACAAGCAATCTTTTTTCAGTCTTTTTTTTTTATTAGTTTCAGGTATACAGTACATTGGTTAGACATTTGTATAGTTTATGAAATGATCCCCTAATTATTCTATCACTCATCTGGCTCTACACATAGCCATGACAATACTAATGACTACATTCTCTATTCCATACTCCCTATCCCCATGACTCTGAGAGTCCAAACGCTTAACCCTTAACCCAACCATTGAGGACAATGAAACCACTGCAGGAAATGTTGCACATTGCTCTCCTAGTCTTCTTCTAGGAGTTTTAAAATTTCAGGTCTTACAATCCAGTCTTTAATCCATTTTGAGTTGATTTTTCTGTATGGTGTAATATAAGGGTTCGGTTTCATTCTTTTGCATTTGTCTATCCAGTTTTCCCAACATTATTTATTGAAGAGACTATCCATTGCCCATTGTATATTTTTGGCTCCTTCGTCATAATTTAATTTATTTTCCCCCTTGAATGTACCATTTTTTCTTGTGTCTTTGCATGCCTTGAAATTTTTTTTTGTTGAATATTATTACATTATAGCTCTGGAAATCAGTTTTTCCTGCTCCCTGCAATTCATGATTGCTGCTTCCTATAGGTAGTTTTTTCTTGCTTTTGGGGGGACTTATTTATAGTATTTCTCAAATTCTGTATTCTATGTGGTCTCTAAAGTCTATGTTTTTCTGCTTATTGGTCAGCCAGTATCTTGACAGTTACTTCAAAAGCCTGGCTTCAAAGAAAGAAAATAAAATCTCTCTCACTCTTTGCTAATTGGCTCTGTATTGGAGTTCTTTAACACTAGCCATGCCATAGATAAAGCTTGCCTTAGATTTTACTTCCTGATTTCATGGAGCCTAAAGGCCGTCCAGAGGTATAAATTTAGTTTATTCTCTTACTTTTTCTGAAAATGGATATAGCACAGACATCTACATGGACTTCCTAATTCTCCTGTATGTTCTGGAGCTTTAAAGGCCATAATATTCCCATCTATCTTCTTTCCTAACCTCTTCTTTCTAAGGCATTTTGGGCTGTCTGTCGCTTGTACACACTGTTACCTTTTACTTCAGACTGCTTTATTCAACACTTCTGCATTTAAATGCTCTCAATGAATGCCACATTGGAAGCCATAGCAGCCATGGGAATCTTATGAGTTGGGCAAAAATAAGGCAAGCCTTTGCACCAGTCGTTCACACAGGATTAAACACAAAACCACAATTTTTTTTTTTTTTTGAGAGAGAAAGGTCTCTTTTACTCTCTTTGACACTAGCAACCTGTACTAGGACAGTGGGCTGTTATTTTCATGGCAGCTGCCAATTGGGGGGATAAGAGATGGTAAATGGAAAATTTAAAAAGTGTGTTCTCTCTTACTGCAATGTAGCAGCTACATTCTTTGTTTAATTCTCTCCCCTGGTTGTAATTTTTGACTAGATAATAGAGTTTTGTAGAAATTAATTCTGACAGCATTTTCCAGCTTATTTTTTGCTTTTTTTTTTTTTTTTTTTTTACAGGGATGGAGCCCTTGTTTTCCCTATTCTTTTATTTTTGATGATGTCACTTCCTAGGCCCATTTTTAAGTCTCATATTGACTCTTATTTATTTCATATATAATTTTAACTCTTGTTTTCCCAATGTAACCTTAAGGGAAAAACTTATAAAAGAAATAACTTTGTGCAATTAACATTCTACTTTCTCAATATCATTTTGAACATTATGTATAGCTGGGCTATTTAAATCTTCCCCTATTCTTTCTCTTCCTGATGCTTTTTAAACGTTTTCTTATCGAAGAGGCTAAGTAGTTGGCACATATATAATAGTCTAGGATAAGAGTATTTACAAAAGTCCTAAATTTTTTTATTACAGAGGGTAGATTTCAAAAATTTTGAGTGGTAGTGAATTCTTTACTGTGCTTTTGCTAGTGTCTCTGAGAAAGGCTATATTGGAGTCAATGTTTGGTTTTCAGCCTTTATTTTATCATTCAGATAAGTTGATCTTTGAGTGTTCTGTCTCCTATATTTCAGAACTACCTCTTAAATGTATTATTTTGGCATATCAAAAATTCCTCATAATGGCACTCGCTTTGGTAGTGCATATACTAAAATTGGAACAATACAGAGAAGATTAGCATGACCTCTGCGTAAGGATGACACATAAATTTGTTAAGCATTCCATATTTTTAATAAATCAGGCAGAAAAAGTTGAAAACATATGATTTCATTCATATGTGGGATATAAAACTGAAAACAACAATATAACAATCAAACAAAGACTCATGGACATAGACAGTGGATTAGTATTTACCAGAGGATAGAAGAACAGAGAAGAGGTAGATAGGGGTAAAAGGGGTCAAATATTTGGTGACAGAAGGAAATATAACTTTGGATGGTGCACACACAATGCAATATGTATACGGCAAACTTTTGAATTGCATGCTTGAAACTTATTTGATTTTATTAATCAACGTCACCCCGAAAATTTTTAATAAAAATAGCCAAATATTTTTATGATAATAATCATGATGTCCAATCCCCCCCCCCAAAAAAAAGTTTCCCATAATGGCCATTATAATTTTAAGTCTTAAAAATGTTTTCATTTATCTAGGTAAGTAAAAACTTAGCATTATAATGAAGTATATATAAAACCAGTTTTGGGTCCTAGGCCTGGCTGGTCCCAGGTCTTGCTGTGATCCAGGCTCATGGCTAGGAAAAGGACCTGGAATTAGAATGTTACATTAGTGTAGTAGGATACCTGTACCTAACTCATGTAAGCATGATTCAGCTTATTGTATCACACATATGTGGCAGAATGCCATTATTATTCTCGGACATATATAAAGCCCACGCAGTCCCCTAATGGAGCAGAAGTGAACTTCTACAATAAAGTACGTGCCTGCTATTTCATTCTCATGTTGGTCCCTCATATATTCTTTCAACTGGGAGTCTCACCACTGAAAACTTCCTATCTCAATCAGCTAGTTGCTGACTCGTGGTGTAGCCAACAGGATGAGGTGAGTACAGCCTCCAGCACAAGACAATCCTGGGGTGGAAGATACCCGGGTGGGGGACATGTGGCCCCCCACCTCCCAGTGGTATCCTGTGGCAGCATATTGAGATGGAGTGAAGCCATGTCCAGAGGATGTCTGGAAAGCCCTGAAGATGTTGGAACCGAATGTCCTGACCACTCACCAGGATGCAGCGGGTTGTGTGGCCTGGATATTCCTAGCGGTGCTGCAGCAGGCCAGCCTGGAGGTTCAGGACCAGGCTCAGCAGGTTGCAGCAGCTACAATGTCAGGAAAAAGTACTGGAAAGTCGGCTGGTGGCAGCAGAACGCATGGTGCAGGACCCTGACGGGTCACTGCCATCATCCCAGTCTGGGAGCCCGCTGGCAACACTGCAGCAGGTGCAGCTGGTGATATGGTGGCAGGTCAAAGTGGAACAGCCGTTGGCAGGGGGGTTGGGAAGTGGAGAGGGTGGTAGGGGGCAAGCTGGCGGTGCCCCCCAAGTCAAAATCATAACATCTTGATTCAGTACACCCCCGTCGAACTCAAGGACCTGACGAAACAGGTACGGCAGAGAGCCAGGAATACGGTTCTTGGGTGGCTGCTGCGGCTGTTGGTATACGAGACTGAAGGGACTGAATTATTTCCAGAAGAGATGGCTCAACTGGCCTCTATAACAGTGATACCGTTTCTCAGGTAGTGCCTCTAGAATGTGGTGCATATGGCACGGGTCACAGGCAATCATTCCCTGATTGTCTCATGTCTGCTGCACAGACAGTGGGCCGACTGAGGGGAGCTGCCAGAGACAGTGAGCAGATGGGCCACATACTTATATCTGGTCCAGGGAACTTGGGAAATGGGCATGCGGCAGATGATGTTTCGTGCCCAGTATACTAGCCCCAATGAAGAGGTATTTACAACCCATATGAATGACTTGATTTTGACTTCTGGCCCTACGGGTACTTTTAGCACCACAGCGGCACTGCTGACCTCTTACGTAGGTAGGTGGATCCATGAAGTGATATCCTCCATGGCTAGGTTGGGGATGTGGAAGTGAAATGCAAGGAGTGTTCAGCCTAAGCGAGCTCTGTACGCACCACCGCCCCCCGCCCCGCCCCGCCCCGCATTCCCAAACCGGCCAGTGCACAAATGGAGGCATGGCCTAAAAGGAGGAGTGGAGCAGCCCCCAGCTCGTTCATCCATGAAAGTGAGCCGCAGGCGGATGTGGTTTGATTTCCTCACAGCAGGTGTCGCAGTAACCTAATGAAGTGCTGCTGGTTCTGTGGAATCAGCTGTGCCCTGACCAGCAATTCACTCTTATTTCCAGGAAAGCCAGAACCTGTGAGATGTGGCTGGTCAATTATCTCCCTGATTAGAGATTCAGCTGGGACACCCGGTTACCGGGGGAGCTGGTTGATCTGAGGCCATGTGTGGAACTGACTATACATTGGTCCTCTTGCAATGTACAGACGGTATTAGACCTCGTGGACATGGGTGCTGACAGTACACTGCTTAATGGGAATCCAGACAAGTTTCCCAAACCCACTGAAACCATAGAAGCCTATGAGGGTCTAATCATTCATGTGCAGCAGGTCCTGCGACACTGGGTATTGGCAGACCGCCTCCTCGGACATACTAAGTGTACATATCCCCCATATAGGAGTACATTTGGGGAATTTATGTTTTGCGAGGCTTGACTGTGAATATCATTGCTAGTGAATTCTGCCTTCACATCCAGGTGATGAAAACTATTATCTGGGACGTCCACACCATGCCCCATTGGTGTTGCCCCAGGCTACCCAGTTAGTCAACACAAAACAGTATTGCCTGCCTAGTGGCCATGAGGAAATAGGACTCACTGTTATGGAGCTGGAAAAAGCCGGTGTATTCATTCTGCTCATAGCCCATACAACTCCCCCTCGTGGCCAGTGAAGAAGCCCGATGACTCCTGGCACATGACAGTTGACTAATGGGAGCTGAGTAAGGTTACGCTGCCCCTACATGCTGGACCGGTTGTCACATAAACTTGGACAATACCATTATGTGATGGACTTGGCAAATGCCTTTTTCTCTAGTTCCATAGCCCCAGAAAGTCAAGAACAGTTTGCTTTCACCTGGAAAGGGCAACATTGGACATTCCTCATCTTTTCCCAGAGCTATCTGCATGGCCCTACCCTGTGCCATCTTATGGTTCAAGGTTTAGCCACGTGAAAACAATCACCTGCAGTGCAGTGCTCTCGTACCATTGCAATGATGATATAATGCTAACCTCTGATTCTCTTACAGAACTACAAGCAGTGACAACCAGCGTGTGAGAAGCTCTTGCCGACTGGAGCTGGGCAGTCAACGAGGACAAGGTCCAGGGACCTGGGTTCTCTGCCAAATTCTTGAGAATTGTCTGGTTGGGTAAGAAAAAAGTAACGCTGGAGGCAGTGATTGGTAAGATACAGGCATATCTCCGACCTGAAACTGTGAAGAAACTTCAAACCTATTTGGGACCGCTGGGGTGTTGGAGAGTGTTCATTCCCCATTTGGACTCCTTGATGCGACCTTTGCACTGTCTAATGTGACAGGATGCTCAGTGGGATTGGACCCCCGAGATAGAAGAAGCCTTTAAGGCTACAAAGCAAGCTGTAGCACAAGCCTAAATTCTACACATAGTAGATCCAGCCCTCCCATTCCTCCTTACAGTGCAGGTGGATGATGCAAGATTTGGATGGGGCTTGTGGCAGAAGCATGGTTCCTGGAAGGTACCAATAGGCTTATGATCCTAGTTATGGAAAGGAATGGAAGCATGGTGTTCTCTGATAGAGAAACAACTGGCTGCCATATATGTAGCCTTTCTGGGCAGTGAGGCCATCACTGGCCCTAGTCCCATAACCGTTCAGTCCGCATACCCTGTGAAGGGGTGGCTGTAGTCCTGGGTGAAGACTCCCTGTACAGGAATTGCACAGATCCCTACACTGGCCAAGTGGATGGCATATCTGGAGCAGTGGGCACAGTTCTCTGTGAGTTCCCTGTTAGGTCAACTGCACTCCCTATTGGGACCAGAGCAGTTTCAAAGAGAGCTCTGGGTGGAGCCTGCTGAGATGAGAAATGTACTGAGTCCCTATGTAGATGGTCGAACTCCCATTGCCGAGGATGCCTGGTACACAGATGGCTCATGCCATGGACAGTCTCCAATGTGGGCTGCCGTGGCATTGCAGCTGTCCACATAAACCTTTTGATATGAAACTGGTACTGGGCGGTCCAGCCAATGGACTGAGCTCCGAGCTGTGTGTTTGGTCCTCATGAATGAAACTGGCCTAGTGCACATCTACACCAATAGTTGGGCTGTGTATCGAGGTCTAACTCTGTGGCTGTGCTGGTGGGCTGCCCAGGATTAGATGATAGCTCACTGCCCCCTATGGGGCTGTAGATTGTGGGAAGACCTCTGGAAGTGGAGCCTTCAGCAAGGCCCACCATATACCATGTCCCCGGCCATTACCTGTTACAGGCCCCAGGCAATGATGCAGGCGATGCGCTGGCACAAGTTCACTCTGCCTATGTACCGCTGCTGGTTCCAGCAGACATTGGACCCTGGCTCCACCAAAAGCTGGGACATGTAAGGGCCCATAGCATGGAACAGGTAGCGAAGCAATGGGGGCTATTGTTGACCTGGGCACAAGCACAAGTTGCTGTGTCACAATGCCCCTGGTGTGCTGAGCAGCACCCAGAGAGACGGCAGGTAAAAAATACCCCAAGGATGGTGCCCCACTGGGCTAAGCCATTCCAGGAATGGCAAGTGGATGATATAGAGCCTTTCCCACAGAACAGGGACACCACTATGTGTTCACAGATATGGATACAGCCACCAGACTTGGGTTTGCAGGGCCAGTGGCAGCTGCTGATTATGCTGACCAGGCACAGGCAGACCTCCAGGAATTGAATGCTAAAGTCTCAGCCATTTATGTCCCGGAGAAGACCCCTTGAAAACTTGGTGGAATTCCTTGGGGTCCTCCTGGAGGTGGGCAGTAGCTACCCTAGCCCTTGTAGCCTGTAGCCTGGTAGTGTTTTATTGTTCTTTATATTGTTATTGTGGATTGTGGGCCAAAGGTAGTGTCCTCCTGACCAGATCCCATGTCATGACCCTGTAGGGGTCGAGTGTAGGTCCCAGGCCTGGCTGGTCCCAAGTCTGGCTGAGATCCAGGCTTGCGGCTAGAAATAGGACCCCGGATTTAGAATGTTACATTAATGTAGTAGGGCGCCTGAGCCCAGCTCATGTAAGCATGATTCAGCTTATTGTATCACACATGTGTGGCAGAATGCCACTATTGGTCTCTGACATATGTGGAGCCCATGAGGTCCCCTAGCATAGAAGCATGCTCCCTACAAGAAAGTGGCTGCCTGCCATTTCGTTCTCACATCGGCCCCTCATGCATTCTTTCAACTGAGTATCTCACCACCAAAACCTTCTTGATCAGCTTGGCACTGACACCAGGTGTTATGCCAGATGGAACTACTTTACCATAAATGAACATCACAAACAAGAAAGAGAACACTCTTGTAACTCAAAGTTTGTGCTTATAAATAGGATCCCAGGGTCTCAGACCAATGGGAGTCTTGGAGGCGGCTAAATGAACAATGATATGACAATTTTTGTCACCATAATATCAATCAAAGAGAGTGTCTTTTTTTTTCATAAATTCACAAGACAGGGAGTGTCACATAAAGTTTCTGTAGGATACCCAGGCATTTTACCAATCATTTTTGCATGATTTTTTTTTTTTTTTTTTTACCAATCGATTAGTCCGTGAACTTGTATTGGATTATATCAGATCATATCACAAGGTTATTGGATTAGTGTCTCTATTCTTTATGGCACACCCCTTTATATAGTAAATAGAAACAAAACTACTCAGGATAAACAAAACGCATAAGACATGACTTCATTTAAATAGACGCCTCTTGAAAACTGCAAATAAACAGCAGAAGAATAAACAGATCACAAAAAAATGAAATAGTACTCTTTTGAAAAGAATGATCTAGAGAAACATCGCAGAGTGAAAGATGTCCCCAGATCTCTCCCCTTGAAACAATAATAAGCTGAACATCTAAAACTCAATGAAAAAACACCCAAACTTCACATCAGCACATCTGAGCATAGAATCTACACATAAGAGCTACCACAGGTAAGAACCCCGGGTGTTGGGTGGTAGACTGGGAGAAATAAAGAATCTGCTTCTCGCAGCTACTGAAGCTCCCTGCAGGAGAAGGCAGAGGGGAGAAGGAGTGGTGAGTTCTTGCAGCGAGTTCATGCGGCAAGTTCCCTGAGCATTCTTGTCTGAAATATTTGTGAGCTCCCCGAGGCTGGCTGGTGGCAGGGCCCAATCATCAGGGTGGAAAGCAGAGAAACAGCCAACAAAGAAGCAACAGTTGATTTTTACCAACCATGCTTGCAAAACCGAGGCAGAGCCGCAGCCCTCACCCCAAACCAGAGGGCCCCGCCCCAACCCTTCGAGATGGATCACCGCGGAACCCCAGGAGCTTTTGAGCAAATGCTGCTGAGACTATCGCTAACACTGACAGGGACTGAAACTGAGGGTAGCGAGTGTGATTAAATATCTACCAAAAAATAAAAAGGCATTTTTAAAACTTTATATAAAACAGGGATCCAAGAGGGTTAGATGCCACCTACTGGAAACCAAAAGAAATACTCCTTCTTTGTAACAGGCTAAAGAGAAACCTTTATATAATAAATCTTTCTGGATAAAAAGCAGAGTACATTTCCATTAATGCCCAGGCAGAGACATAGTCCATTAAACACCATGAACAACCAAAGTGACAAGGCATCTCAGAAAGAAAGAGAAAAATCTCCAGAAAATAAACTTACAGACATAG
>NW_006439187.1:1263575-1266381 GCF_000325575.1 Pteropus alecto
CCAAGTGTTGGTAAGGGTGGGGAGAAAAGGGAACTCTTGTGCTCTGTTGGTGGGATGGCAAATTGGTACAGCCACTATGGAAAACAGTATGGAGGTTCCTCAAAAAGCTAAGAATTGATCTCCTGTATGATCCAGCAATCCCTCCACTGGGTATTTACTCCAAAGACTTGAAAATGCATATCCAAAAAGATATTTGCACATCAATGTTCATAGCATCATTATTCACAGTGGCCAGGACATGGAAGCAACCAAAGTCTCCTATGATAGATGATTGGCTAAAGAAGCGATGGTACTTACATGCAATGAAATATTACTCAGACATAAGAAGAGAAGAAATACTACCATTTGTGACAACATGGATGCACCTCAAGATAATCATGCTATGCGAAATAAGCCAGACAGAAAAAGTTGAAAATCACATGATATCACTTATGTGTGGGATATAAAGTTAAAAGCAACAAGTGAACAGGAAAAACAAACAGAGGCTCATATACATGAACTATAGACTAGTGGTTACCAGAAGACTATAGACTAGTGGTTACTAGTGAGTTGGAGGAAAAAGAGGAGGTAGACAGGATAAAGGGGGTTAAATGTAGGGGGCTAGGAGGAAGGTGAAGTGGGTAAAGGGGATTAAATATATGTTAGCTGAAAGAAACTGGACTTTGGGTGGTAAACACATAATGGAATATACAAATGTCAAATGATAATGTACACCTGAAAATTATATAATTGTATTAACCAATGTTATCCCAATAAACTTTAAAAAAGGAAAGATCTAATTACCTAAGACAATTCTAGTTACCATACAGAAATCCTAAAATAATGTTTTTTTAAATTAATTAATTAATTTTTACGGTGACATTGGTTAACGAAATCCAATAAGTTTCAGCAATACACTGTAACAGTAAGGCATATATATTTACACTATATATTCACCGCCCATAGTTGGATTTCTCTCTGTCACCACATATTTAACTCCCTTTACTCCATCTACTTCCCCCTACCCTTCCCCACTTCTACCATCTGGTAACCACTAGTCTATAGTCCATGTCCATGAGTCTCTGTTTGTTCGTCCTGTTCATTTGTTGTTTTTAGGTTTATATCCCACACATAAGTGATATCATGTGATTTTCACCTTTTTCTGTCTGGGTCTTTTCGCTTCGCATGATTATCTCTAGGTCCATCTATGTTGTCGCAAATGACAGTATTTCATCTCTTCTTATGTCTGAGTAATATTCCATTGTATATATGTACCACTGGTTCTTTATCCAATCATCTATCCTAGGACACTTCGGTTGCTTCCGTGGGATTGTGCAGTCAGCGCAGGCAACAGACCTTGGCTAGCACAGTGAGTGCATTTGAGGAAAACAGTTGTGGACAGACCACTGCTGCTTGTATGAGCTGCAATATCTCTTGAGGGGATTGCAGGGGACTGTATTGGCCCGACGGCCCTTGGTTCCCTGAGATCCTGCTCTATTCAATACACAAGTGCCTACCTCACATAGAAAGGCAGGTGCCTCTGCCCTAAGCAGCACATTTAGGCCCAGGGTGGGCAGCAGTTGACCTTGCTACAAGTGGAAACTTATACAGAGAGCCACAGAGATAACGTTGGCATGTAAACTGACAGTAACATGGCAGGGGGAAATTTACTCAATAGACCCAGGAGACACCCGAGGTCCCTGCACCACCCAACATACATATCACCCAGAGGCTCATCCAGTTTCAGACATTTACACTCAACTGACAAGCAGTGTCAGTCCTTGAGGAGCACTGGTTCCTCTGCCAAACTGCCATAGGTCAGAGATGGAGAATAACCGACTGCTGTCTACAGCATCGTCTCTTCCTCTTACCTATATATCTGACATGGGCAACAACCATCTGTGGATCATTCATAGTTCTCACTGGATAGCCCTGAGCAATCAAAAGCAGAGGCTGGCCTTGGCCTAGGGGGAAACCCTCCCAAGGGGCCAAAAAACCAATGCATCTGGAGGCTTCCACCAGACCACAACAGAGCAACTCCTGACTAGTGTGATTAGTGATACACACAAAGGGTGATTGCAACAAGTACACAAGCCTCCTAGGACAAATCCCACTCATGGAGTCAGCCCTCACAAAACAACTCTTACCCTGTGGGTGTAGCCAATTCTCACATTTAGTCAACCTGAGCGGTAATCCCACCCACTGATCTACTAATAACAATAAAGGCTTGGTGATAACAGAAGATCACATACAACACACACAAAGATCATGTCAAGAGCCGCCGGTGTAAGAAATCAGGGAGTGTGTGCCACTCAGCCACACAGGACTCCTTCCACATTAGGCCATCTGGCCAAGGCTGAGAGACCAAAGAAATATTCTTGACACATAGAAATGAACACAGAGATTCTAATAACATTAGAAAACAAAGAAACGTGATAAAAAAAAAAAAAAACAAGAGAAAACTCCAGAAAATAAGCTAAATGAAATGGAGGCAAGCAACCTATCAGAGACAGAGTTCAAAATAATGGTTATAAGGATGATCAATGAACTTATGGGAAGAATGGATGAGAACAAGGACAACATCAACAGAGAGATAGTAAGCATAAAAAAGAACACAGAAACTATAAAAAAAAAAAGAACCAGACTGAAATGAGGAATACAATAATTAATGAAGAATACACTAGAAGAATTCAACAGTAGATTGGATGAAGCAGAAAATCAAATCAAATCATTGGAAGACAAGTTAACAGAATACACCCAATCAGACCAACAAAAAGAAAAAATAATTTAAAAAAATGAGATTAGTTTAAGAAACCTCTGCTCTGGG
>NW_006439187.1:1268220-1273705 GCF_000325575.1 Pteropus alecto
TCAAAACAATAATTTGTAAAGATCTATGCACTCCAATATTCATGGCAGCACAATTTACAATAGCCGAGATATGGAAGCAACCTAAGTGCCCATCAACCAATGATTGGATAAAGAAATTTTGGTTCATATATATAATGGAATATTTCTCAGCCAGTAAAAAAATGAAATTCTACCATTTGCAATGACATGGATGGACCTAGAACTTATTATGCTGAGTGAAATAAGTCAGACAGAGAAAGATTAAATACCATGTGATTTCACTTTTATGTGGAATCTAAGGAACAAAAAGAACAAATTAATCAAAACAGACTCACAAATATAGTGGACAATTTGGTGACGGGCAGAGGAGAGGGAGGTTGGGGGGTTGGGAGAATGGGGTGAAAGGTTAAAGAAGTATAAATTAGTAGTTGATAGTTGGTCACAGGGATGGGGAGCACAGTATAGGGAATGCAGTTAGCATTAATATGATAGCTAGGTGGAGGGCCAGTGGAGGCTGGGAGCAATTGGGGGGATCATTTTATGAACTATATAGATGTCTAACCAATGTATTGTATACTTGAAACTAATTTAAATAAGTAAATTTTTTTAAAAAGGAAGATCTAACGCTTATTAATATATATGCTCCTAACAAGAAAGCAGCAAAATATAGAAAGCAAATATGAACAGTATGAAAGGGAAAAATTGACAAAAACACAACTATAGTAAGGGACTTAAATACCCCCCTGTCAGCTATGGACTGATCATCCAAACAGAAATCAATAAAGAAATATCATCCTAAATAACACAATAGACCAATTGAACATAATTGCTATTTACAGAGCCTTTCATCTCAAAACAGCACATTATATATTCTTCCCTTGTGCACATAGAACATTTTCAAGGATAGGCCATATGATAAGGTACAAAACTAGCCTCAATAAATTTAAGAAGTTTGAAATCATACCAAGCATATTCTCCAAACATAATGATTTGAAACTGGAGATCAACTGTAAAAAGAAAGTGGGAAGAACTACAAATACGTGGAGATTAAATAACATGCTACTAAAGAACGACTGGGTCATAGAAGAAATAAAAAGAGTGATCAAGAGATACATAGAAATGAAGGAGAATCAAAGTACATATAGCAAATCTTTTGGGACACAGCAAAAGCGGTAATAAGAGAAAAGTTGATATCACTACAGTCCTATCTCAAGAAAAGAAAATGAGCCCAAATAAACAACCTAATATTACATCTTATAAAAACTAGAAAAGGAAGAACAGGTGAACCCCAAAATCAGCAGCAGAAAGGAAATAATCAAAATTAGAGCAGAATTAAATGAAATTGAGAACAAAAAGACAATAGAAAAAAATTAATGCAACGAGTTGGTACTTTGAGAAGATTAATAAAATTGATGAATTCCTGACTAAATAAGAAAAACGGAGAAAAGATATATGTAAAAAAATAAAAAATGAAAGAGAATTTACAAAGATACCACCAAAATACAAAGAATCATACGAGAATATTATGAGAAACTATATGCAACCAAATTTAATAACCTAAAAGGAATGGACAAGTTTTTAGAAAGATACAACCTTTCTAGACTGAATCAAGAAGAACTGGAAAATTTAAACAGACTGATCAACAGTATGGAAATTGAAACAATCATCAAAAACCTCTCAAAAAGTAAAATCCAGGACCAGGTGGCTTCACCAGTGAATTCTACCAAGCATTCAAAGAAGATTTAGTACCTATTCATCTCAGACTTTTCCAAAAATTTGAAGAAGAGACAATACTTTCTAATTCATTTTATGAGGCCAACATTACCCCGATACCAAAACCTGGTAAAGATAATACCAAAACAAACAAACAAACAACAACAAAAAAACTATAGACCAGTACCTCTCATGAACATAGATGCAAAAATCCTAAATAAATAAAAAATAACCCTAGCAAATTGAATACAACACATTAAAATATTGTACACTATGATCATGTGGGCTTCATTCATCCCAAGAGCACAGGGATGATTCAACATACACAAATCAATCAATGTGTTACACCACATAAATAAAATAAAGGATAAAAATCATATGATCATATCAATACATGCATAAAAATCATTTGAGAAGATACAGCATATATTTATGGTTAAAACAATGAATAAAATGGGTATAGAAGGAAAGCAACTTAACATAATAAAAGCCATATATGATAAACCCTCAGCTAATATCATACTTAATGGTGAAAAACTAATAACCTTCCCTGTAAGATCAAGAACAAGACAAGGCTGCTTGCTAGCACCTCTATTACTCAATACAGTTTTGGAAGTCCTAGCTAGAGCAATCAGGCAAGAAAAAGAAATAAAAGTCATCCAAATAAGGAATGAAGAAACAAAATTGTCACTTTTTGCAGCTGACATGATTCTCTATATAGAAGACCATAAAGACTCCACAAAAGCACTATTAGAAATAATAAATGAATACAGTAGAGTTTCAAGATATAAAATCAATGTTCAAAAGGTTATCACATTTCTATACTCTAATAATGAACTTTTGGAAAAAGAAATGAAAATTTGCAAAAAATAACAAAAGACCTAGAAATAAGACTAATAAAACATATGAAGGACCTATATGATGAAAACTATAAGACACTATTAGAGGTTTGGAGAAACATGGCGGAGTGAAAGATGTCCCCAGATCTGTCCCCTTGAAACAACAATAAGCTGAACATCTAAAAATCAACGAAAAACACCCAAACTGCACGCCAGCACATCTGAGCATGGAATCTGCACATAGGACCTACCAAAGGTCAGAACCCTGAGCATTGGACGGTGGACTGGGAGAAGGAAAGAAGCTGCCTCTCACAGCCACCAGAATCCCTGAAAGATGATGGGGAAGGGAGAAGGTGCGGCAAGTTCCCTAAACAGGCTTGCCTGGGATTTCTGTGAGCTCCATGTGGCTGGCAGCAGGCCACATACATCAGGAAAAAAAGCAGAGAAGCAGGAACCACAGAGAAACAACAGTTGATTTTTACCAGCCGCGGTTGCAAAACTGAGGCTGAGCCACAGCCCTCATCCCCCAACCCAGAGGGCCTCTGCCCACATATCCTCCAAGACCGAATACCACGGAGCCCCATGGAAATCTGAGCAAATGCTACCGAAACTGTCGCTAACACTGGCAGGGACTGAGGCTGGGGGTAGCGACCATGATTAAACATCTACAAGAAAAAAAAAGACATTATTAAGGCTTTATATAAAGCAGGAGTCCAAGGGGCTTAGATGCCACCTACTGGAAACCAAAAGAAAAACTCATTTCTTGCAAGAAGCTAAAGAGAAACCTTTATATAATAAATCTCTCTAGAAAAAAAAGCAGAACACACCCTCATTAAAGCCCAGGCAGAGAAATACTCTATTAAACACCATGAACAACCAAGATGACAAGGCAGCTCAGAAAGAAATAGAAACATCTCCAGAAAATAAGCTGACAGACATAAAAATATGCAACTTAAATGACAGAGTTTTCAGGATGGTACTTATAAAAAACTCAGTGAGTTCCAAAACGAGTCATATCAACAATTTCAGGAATTGAAAAACAACTGATGAGCAGAATGAGTTTCTTAGCAAGGAGATTGAAACCCTCAAAAAGAACAGAATAGATCTTCTGGAGATTAAAAAAAAAAAAAACACTGCAAGAGTTGAAAAATGAAATAGTAAGCTTGGGAAATAGAGTTGACCAAATGGAGGAAAGGATCAGTGATGTTAAAGACAGAAATCTAGAAATAAATCAGAAGGAAGAAGAGAGGAACTGAAGAATGAAATATAGTGAAAGAGAAATAGAACTAGCTGATACCATCAGGAGAGGAAACATAAGAATAATGGGCATTATTGAAGGCGAGGAAAAGAAGCAGGGATTAGAAAGCATTTTCAGACAAATAGTTGATGAGAATTTTCCAAATCTAACATATGAGCGGGAGCTGGGAATTCAAGAAGTCAACAGAACACCCATTTATCTCAACTCGAAAAGGACTTCGTATTAAAATTATCAAAAATCAACGACAAAAACAGAATTCTCATGGCAGCCAGGGAGAAGAAAATGGTAACTTATAAATAAAGGAAAACCCATTAGATTATCATTGGACTTGTCAGCACAAACTTTACAAGCCAGAAAGGAGTGAAATCAAATATTCAAACTATTAAGTGAAAGGAGCTACCGGTCTAGAATAATACATCCAGCTAAACTCTCCTTTAAATATGAAGGAGAAATAAAGACCTTTCCAGACATAAGTTAAATTTACCACTTTTCTGAAACATTTATAAAAACAGATCACATTAGATGGAAAACATAATTTGCCATTTTCAAATGGGTAGTATAGAACACTAAAACAGGGTATTAATAGCAAAATGATATATTGAAAATATAAATGTTAATTAAAAATGCTAAAAACTAACAAGAAAATAATTAAAATTTCATATTATTCAGACATTTTTGAAAATGAGAATATTACACAAAAATGTTTTATAAAACAGCATAAAATTATACATATTTTTATTAATAAAAATTAAAATAAATGAACTAAATATTCAAGTCAAGAAGCTAAAAAATACATTAATTTAGTAAAACAAGATAAATCCAGAAAAGCAGGATGAAGAAATTTTAGAAGGTAACAAGTAATTAATGAATCAAAAAGAGAAGAATACCTAAATTAATAAATACATGAGAGTAAGTTTTTTAAAATACAAAATAAACAAAATTTTGGAATGCCTTGCCATGTCCAGCAAGTGGTAAATCCTGCCATGTCCAGCGCAGCCCTGGAACATAAACCTGAATGGGAACGGTGGGAGATGAGAAAAGAAAGAAGACAGAAAGCAGGGATCAGGAGGTCTGCTGCCCACTGATGATGGACAATAGCCCAATTTCATTTTTGCAAGCTGCTTTTGTACAAGAACATACTAGTTGGCATAAGCAGTTTCTCTTAGTTATAATAATACTGTTTCTTCTACTTTTCCCAAGCCATATCTTCTCATGGCCTTCAGCTTGTTTACCTGTCTGTGGCTGTGTTTACTTTCTTGTTCTCAGGAGGAATCTGTGGAAGATTTGTGGAGGCGAAGTAACCCTTGGTTTGCTTTGCAGTTTGCAAGGACCTTGTCAGTTTACACACCTCTCTCCACAACTACAAACCACTCTCCACATGCCTAATCAATAAAATACCATTTATCAATATTAAAAATGATATAAAGGACATAACCACATAGACCAAGAAAATTTTAAATATCATATCAGTGTTCTAGGTGCTAATTAACTATAAAATCTCATTAAAATGGACATTTTCATAGTAAAAGATAAATAACTAAAGTGTTTCATTAAAAGCAAAAAACTTGAGTAGACCAAAAATCATAAAAAAATTATGAAATAAATAACTGTATGGACTCCAAATTTCTGGCAATGGTGTACTATATAATTTGGACCTGCCCTACTATTTAAAAATACTTAATTAAATATAAAATAT
>NW_006439187.1:1273718-1282815 GCF_000325575.1 Pteropus alecto
GAGCTGACAATATAGTAAAGCATTACTGGCACATAGCAAAAAAGAAGTCAGGCCTTAAAGAGTTATATGGAGCACTGAAATTTACTTTTGCCCTGATTTTTTATGATTATTGGTCTACTCAAGTTTTTTGCTTTTAATGAAACTGGTTTATGATTATTATAAACTAGTGAGAGTAAATTAGATGGAAATTAAATTCTAAGGCCTATAAATAATGTAAGCTTAGGAAGACATAGTCCCATATTAAATCTGGGATCCTGAAAGGCTATGTCTTTATGAAAAAGATAAATCAGAATTAAACATGTCACTCTCACCACTCTCAATAGCCCAATGTTAAAGCAATCAAATGTTAATAAATATTAGGATGAAAAATAAAATAATTTTATGTTTTTCAAATGGAATATTACGCAACAATAAAAGTGAAAACATACAGGCATACGTCACAACATGGATAAACATTGCAAACATGATATTCAGTGAAACAAGCAAGACTTGGCTTAAAACAGTATATACTATATGATTTTATTCACATGAATTTCAAAACTAGACAAAGATAATCTTATTGTTTATACATAGGTATTAAACCTATATTACAAGAAGATAATTATTACTATAAAAGTCAAGATTGTGGTTATATAAGGAGTTCTGGGGAGAAGGTTGTGATTAAGAAATGAAATACAGAGTTATTCTAGGGGACTTTAATGTTATCTTTTCTGATGTGGGTAAAGATCACTTGTGTGTATT
Source organism: Pteropus alecto (assembly GCF_000325575.1). Classification (NCBI taxonomy): domain Eukaryota; kingdom Metazoa; phylum Chordata; class Mammalia; order Chiroptera; family Pteropodidae; genus Pteropus; species Pteropus alecto. Next base: position 1,274,460 of record NW_006439187.1, read on the forward strand.
GTTTTATATTTATTTTTTTAAACAAACAGCTTATTCATGCTATCATGCTAAGTGAAATAAACCAAACAGAAAAAGTTGAAAACCACATGATATCAGTTATATGTGGGATATAAACCTAAAAGCAACAAACAAACAAGACAAACAAACAGAGACTAATGGACATGGACAGTAGACTAGCAGTTACCAGAGGGTAGAAGGAGAGGTGTGAGGGGGGAAGTAGATAAGTAAAAGGAGTCAAATATGTGGTGACAGAAAAAAATCTAACCATGGCGATGAACACGCAAAGTACTATATATATGCTTTACTGTTAAATTGTACACCTGAAACCTGAAACTGGATTTCATTAACCAATGTCACCAAAAAAAATTTTAAAAAATAAAATAACCCAGCTTATCTAGATATAATTTACATATCATAAAATTTACTCTTTTACAGTGTATAATTCAGTGGTTTTTACTCTATTCACAGAGATTTGCAACCCTCACCACTACCAATTTTAGAATATATTTGTCATTTTTATCACCCAAAGAGAAACCACATAATCATTAGCAGTTACTCCCCATTCTCCTTTTCCTTATCTCTAGCAACCACTAATCTAAATTTGATCTCGGATACGACTATGCCAGAAATTTCATATAAATAGAATTATACAATATGTGTTCTTTTATGTTGGCTTGTTTATGTTACTGTTTTCAAGTTTCATCCATATTGTGGTATGTTTTATTACTTCATTTTTTATGGCTACAAATATTTAATTGTGTGGATAAACCACATTTTTTTAATTCACTCCTTGATAGATGTTGGGATTGGTTCTCATAGACTATTATAAACAATAGCTTAAAGTTTTTGTGTGAATATATATATGAGTACAATTGTTAGGTCATATAATAACTCTAAGTTTAATATTTGAAAAACTCGCAAACTTTTCTACAGCAGCTACACTATTTTACATTTCTACCAGAAATCTATGAGGGTTCTGATTCTCCACAACCTTAATATTTATTAGTTTCTTTTTTAAAAATTATAGCCATACTAGTGCATATGAAGTGGTATATTACTGTGTTTCTGCTTTACATTTTCATAGTCACTAATGTAGAGCACCATTTTTTTGTGTTTATTGGCAATTTATATATATATATATATATTTAAAATGTCTATTCAAATCCTGTGTCATTTTTAAAAAAGAATTAATTATCTTTTTGTTCTTAATTGATAAATATTCTTTATATACTCTGGATAATAGATCCTTATCAGATATATGTTTTTAAAATATGTTCTACCATTCTCTGGGTTGTTTTTGCACTTTCTTGGGTGATATTATTTGATGTACACAGATTTTTAATTTTGATGAAGTCTTAATGACCTAATTTCTTTTTCTTTTGTAGTCTGTACATTTAGTGTCATGTGTAAGAAAGCATTGCGTGATCTAAGGTCATGAATATTCCTATGAATTTTTTTAAGAGCTTTATAGTTTTAGTTCTTACATTTAGGTCTCTAATTCATTTTTTAATATATATTGTTTCTATTTTATTAGATTTTGATGATTAATGTTTTTCATTTTATTTTATTATTAGTTTCAAGTATACAGTACACTGGTTAGATATTTATATATTTATAGAATTATCTCCCTAGTTGCTCCTTCTCTCCTCTGGCTCTCCACCTACCCATTACATTAATGCTAACTGCATTCCCTATGCTGTGCTCCCCATCTCCATGACCATCTATCAACTACTAATTTGTACTTCTTTACCATTTACCCCATTCTCCCAAACTCCCAGTTACCAGATTGTCTTCTATATTTGTGAGTCTATTTTGATTAGTTTGTTCTTTTTGTTCCTTAGATTCCGCATATAAGTGAAATTATATGGTATTCATCTTTCTCTGTCTGACTTGATTTACTCAACATAATAACCTCTACGTCTATCCACATCATTGCAAATGGTAGGATTTCATTTTTTTTAATGGCTGAGTAATATTCCATTGTATATATGAACCATACCTTCTATATCCACTCTTCTGTTGATGGGCATTTGGGTTGCTTCCACATTTTGGCTATTTTAAATTGTGCTGCCATGAACATAAGCGTGCATAGATCTATATGAATTATTGTTTTAGTTTTCTTTGGATTAATATCCAGAAGTGCAATTGTTGGGTCAAAAGATATATCCATTTTTAATTTTTTGAGAAACCTCCAGACTGTTTTCCATTGTGGCTGTAACAATCTGCATTCCCACCAAGAGTGTAGTAGGGTTCCCTTTCTCCACATCCTCGCCAACACTTGTTGTTTTTTGATTTATTAATGATAGCCATTCTGAGAAGTGTCAAATGAAATGTCATTGTGGTTTTAATTTGCATTTCTCTGATGATTAGTGACTTTGAACATCTTTTCATATGTCTATTGGCCTTCTGTATTTCCTCTTTGGAGAAGTGTCTGTTCAGGTCTTCTGCCCATTTTTTTAATTGGATCATTTTTTTATTGTTGAATTGTATGAATTCTTTATATATTTTGGATATTAACCTCTTACCAGATGTAGCATAAGTGAATATCTTCTCCCAATCAGTCAGTTGTCTTTTTTTTGTTGTTGTTGATGGTTTCCTTTGCTGTACAATACTTTTTAGTTTGATGTAGTCTCATTTGTTTGTTTTTCTTTTGTTTCTCTTGTGTGAGGTGATATATCCAAAAAGAAACTACCATTAGCAATGTCAGAAAGATAACTACCTATGTTTTCTTCTAGAAGTTTTATGGTTTCAGGTCTTAACATTTAAGTCTTTAATCCATTTTGAGTTTATTCTGGTATATGATAAACGGAGGTGGTCCACTTTCTTTTTTTCTTTTTCTTTTTTTTTTTGCATTTATCAGTCCAATTTCCCCAACACCATTTACTGAAGAGACTGTGTTTGCTCCATTGTATATTCTTACCTCCTTTGTCATGTGTTAAGCGGGCATGTAGACATGGGTTTATTTCTGGGCTCTCTATTCTGTTCCATTGATCAATGTATATGTTTTTATGCCAGTATCATATTGTTTTGATTACTGTAGCCTTATATTATAGTTTGATATCATGTAGTGTGATACCGCCAACTTTGTTCTTCTTTCTCAAGATTACCATGGCTATTCGGGATCTTTTATGGTTCCATATAAATTTTAGGATTATTTGTTCTAGCTCTCTGAAAAATGCCATTAGTATTTTGATAGGGATTGCATTGAATCTATAGATCGCTTTGGGTAGCATGTCCATTTTAATGACATCGATTCTTCCTACCCATGGGCACGGTATATGTTTCCATTTATTTGTATCTTCTTCAATTTCTTTTTCAGACTGTGAAAGGAATTGTTTTCTTAATTTCTCTTTCTGATAGTTCATTATTGGTATATTAAAATGCAACCAATTTCTGAATATTAATTTTATATACTACTATTTTAATGAATTCATTTATCAGTTCTTAAAATTTTTTTTGTAGAATATTTACAGTTCTCGATATATAGTTTTACGTCATCTGCAAATACTGACAGTTTTACATCTTCCTTTCTAATTTGGGTTCCTTTTATTTCTCTTTTTTGTCCGAATGTTGTGCTAGGACTTCAAACACTATGTTGCATAACAGTGGTGAAAGTAGACATCCTTGTTTTGTTCCTGATCTTAAAGATAATGCTTTTAGCTTTTCCAGTTGAGCGTGAGATTAGCTGTGAGTTTCTCATATTATGTTGAGGTATGTTCCCTCTATTCCCAGTATGCTGAGCATTTTTATCATAAATGGATGCTACATTTTGTCAAATGCTTTTTTCACATCTATTAATATAATTTTATGATTTTTATCTTTCAATTTGTTAACGTGATTTATCATATTAATTATTTTCAAATATTGCACCATACTCGCATCCCAGGAATAACAACCACTTTATAATGGTATATGATCTGTTTAAAATATTGCTGAATTTGTTTTGCTAATATTTTTTGAGGATTTTTACATCTATATTCATCAAGGATATCAGATTATAATTTTATTTGGTAATGTCTTCATCTGGTTTTGATATCAAGGTAATGGGAGCCTTGTAAAAAGAGTTCTGAAGCTTTCCTTCTTCTTGCATTTTTTGGACTAGTTTGAGAAGATTAGGTGTTAATTCTCCTTTGAATGTTTGTTGAAATTAATCTTTGAAGTCATCTGTTCCAGGACTTTTATTTTTAGAGAGTTTTTTAATTACTGATTTGATTTTGTTGGTGGTAATTAGTCAGTTCAGATTTTCTGTTTCTTTTTAACTCAGTCTTGGGAGATTGTATGTGTCTAGGAATTTACCTATTTCTTCCAGATTATTCAATTTGTTGGCATACTATTGCTAATAATATTTCTTATCCTTTTTATTTCTGTGGAATCCATTGTCACTTTTCTACTTTCATTTCTGATATTATTTGTTTGAGCCCTCTCACGTTTTGTCTTTATCAGTCTGTTGAAAGGTTTATCTTTTTTTTTTTTTTAATCTTGTCAAAGTACCAGCTTTTAGTTTCTCTGATCTTTTGTATTATTATTTTGTTTATTACTGCTCTGGTCTTTATTATTTCCTTTTTTTCTACTTACCTCAGGCTTTGTTTGTTGTTGTTTCTCTAGTTCCTTTAAATGTCATGTTAAATTGTTTATTAAATATTTTTCTTATTTCTTGATGTAGGTTTGTATTGTTATTAATTTCATGGTTAGAACTCTTTCACTGTGTCCCATAGCTTCTTATTCATTGTGATTTCATTTTCATTTGTCTCAAGGTATATTTTGAATTCTTTCTCGATCTCATTGTTAACACATTCATTGTTCGGTAGTACGTTCTTTAGCCTCCATGTGTTTGCGTATTCTTTTGGTTTCTCTTATAATTGATTTGTAGTTCCATACCATTGTGGTCAGAGAAGACACTTGATATGATTTCAATTTTCTTAAATTTACTGAGACTTATTTTGTGGCCTAACAGTGATCTATCTTGGAAAATGTTCGTGTGCACATTTTATATTCTGCTGCTTTGGGGTGAAATGCTCTGAAAATATGAATTAAATTCATCTGGGCTAGCATGTCATTTAAGGGCTCTGTTTCTTTGTTTTGTTTCTGTTTTTGTTTTTGTTTTTTTTTTACCTGGAAGATCTATCCATTGGTGTAAATGTGGTGTTAAAGTGCCCTACTATCACGGTGTTACTGTTGATCTTTCCCTTTATGTTGGTCAATATTTATTTTATATATTTATTTAGGTACTCTTATGTTGGGTGCATAAATGTTTACTAAGATTATGTCTTCTTGTTGGATTAATCTTTTTTTTTCTTTTATTATATCATGCCTTTTTTTGTCTCTTATTATAACCTTTGTTTTAAAGTCTATTTTGTCTGATATAAGTATGGCTACTTCAGCATTTTTTTCATTTCCATTTTCATAAAATATTTTTTTTTCCATTTCTTTATGTCTGTGCGTCTCTTTCAATCTGAAGTATGTCTCTTGTAGACAGCATATGTATGGTTCTTGTTTTCTTATCCATTCTGCTAGCTTATACATTTTTATTGGAGCATTTAATTCATTTACATTTAAAGTGATTATTTATAAGTACATAGTTATTGCCAGTTTATTATTCATATTTATGTTTATTCCCCTTCTTTTTTTTTTGAAAAAAAAAAGTCCCTTTAACAATTTTTGTAGTACTGACTTGGTGACCAAAATTTCTTTAGCTTTTTCCTGTCTAGGAAACAATTTATTTCACCTTGAATTTAAATTGATAGCTTGCTGGGTAAAGGAACCATGGTTGTAAGTTTTTGCTTTTCATCACTGAATATTTTGTGCCAATCCCTTCTGGCTGGCAAAATTTCTGTTGAGAAATCAGCTGACGATCTTATTGGAGCCCCCTTGTAAGTACTAGCTGCCTTTCTCTGCTAATTCTATGATTCTCTCTTTGTCATTAACTTTTTGCAGTTTAATTATTATGTGTCTTTGTGTGGGCCTATTTGGGTTCATCTTGTTGGGACTCTCTGTCCTTCCTGGACTTGTATATCTCTTTTCTTTGCCAGGTTAGGCCAGTTTTCCATCATTATTTTAACAAATAAGTTCTCAATTTCTTGCTCTCTTCTGCTAGTACCCCTATGATGCAAATGTTATGTTTGTTGTTGTCCCAAATGTCCCTTTAACTTTCCTCTTTTGGGGGATTCTTTTTTTTTTTTTCTTTTTGGTGTTATGATTGGATATTTTCTGCTACCTTTCTTCCAACTTGTTGGTTTGATTTTTTGCTTTATCTAATGTACTGTCTATTACTTCCAGTGCATTCTTCACTTCTGTTATTGTATTCTTCATTTGTAACTGGTCTTTTTATGGTTTTTATGTCCTTTTTTTATGCTTACTCTCTCTTTGCTGAAGTTCTCACTAAAATCATTTATTCTCCCCCTATGTTCTTTGAGCATCCTTATAACCAGTGTTTGGGACTCTGTACCTGATAGGTTGCTTACTTTTATTTTACTTAGTTCTTTATCTGGAGTTTTCTCCTATTATTTTATTTGGGACAAGTTTCTTTGTTTTCTCCTTTGACTGACTCTCTATGTTTGTTTCTACTTATTAGGTAGATTTGCTATATCTCCTAGGCTTAGCTAGATGGCTTCATGTAGTAGGTGCCCTGTGTGGCCCAGTGGCACAGTCTCCCTGGTCACCTGTTCCAGGTGCTCCAGGATTGTTGCTTGTGTGGGCCATGTGTAGTCTCCTGTTGTAGTTATGCTTTGATAGCTGTTGGCATATCAGTGGTTGGTATAGACTCTCAAGCTGACTGGCTCTGAGGATTGGTAGTGCCCACAGGGTATGAGTTGTTCATGGGAGCTGATTCCACAAAGTGAGATTCGCCTCAGTGGACTCATGTGCCTACTGAGAACCACCTTTTGGATGTGTCACTTGCAGAACTAATCAAATGGTGCTTTGTTGTGGTTTGATGCCAGCCTCCAGCTGTGATGGTCTGGGGCCCCTCAAGAGGGTCTCCCATTCAGTACAAGTTTAGCTGCTGCGTACGACTGCCCAGGGCTACATGGTAAGAGCTACAAAGAGATCCACAGTTGATTGTTTCCTTTGCTAGACTTGGAGGCATGTAGGAGAGGCCATGTGACAAACTGAGCTCAGCTGCCACCATTACTGGGCCTGGGTCAGCTTAGCAAAAGACCCAGGCCACCCTGAACCTGAGGCTGGCTGCAAACTGCATGTAAGGTTCAACAGCTGAATTGGATGAGGCAAGGTCCCAGGAAGTCACCAGGTTGGGGCAAGCTATGTTCCTCAGGTTAGTACAGATTCATATTTGGTGCTGGTGCTGAGACTGTGGCCATTCACAAACGTTTCAGATCACACAAAGGTTAGCTGCTGCTTTAGGTCCACGGACCTCTATGATTTGATCAAGAAATACTGCAAGGTGGGTTTTTGCCTCTTTGTCTCCAAGAGAGCAAGATAGGTCGCCAGCAACTGTACTGGAGCCATCTGAGAAAATTCAAGCAGGATTCTCATTCTTACTGCATCTGCTCAAACCAGCATAGTATGATCTGTAAATATGGCCTCGATATTTGCCACTAGTGTTTCTGTCAGTATGCGAGGGATATAGGCTTCATTGAGTTGGATTAAGTGAACTTCCATGAATGGAGTCATTCCAGACATCTACCTTACTGCAAAAAACAATGCTAGCTCTTTGTACGCAAAATAAAAACTTCAATTATTAGTGGAAAAAAGAAAAAAAGAAATACTGCAATTTGGGTCAAGACTTCTTGCCTGCCCCCTGAATTGTCTTCGGAGCTGAAACTTGTTCATCTTTGTTATGAGAGCCTCTTGCTTAGAGGGCTCTTTGGGGCTGGTTTCCTAGCCATTAATATGCCACAGCAATATGAAAGTTGAGTGAAGTGGAGTCCCAAGGGAGTCACTGGGGTGGAGGGTTTAGATTTAACTAGGCCAATGTGTATTCAAGATTTGGACATGTGAAGGTAGGGCTAAACCCAGACAATGATGCTTGCTTGTAAGAAGGCTGTACTAGAGAAGGGCTCAACACAGGGATAATGGCTACTGTTTCTCCAGCTCTCACCTTGAAGCCACATAATTTAGTTTTTCCTTGTATTTCTCTGGCACCTCCCAAACTGCTATCTCTCTGCCAGATCACAGGGTGAATGCCTGTGAATGGGTAAGGCTATGTGTGGTTCCTTAAGATGTCTGGGTTTCCAGCAGCTTTCTGTCTCACCTAGATGGTCTGAATCCCCACTGATTTTTACAGTCATATTTTGTGGGGATTTCTACTCCTGACACTGGGACCCTGGGCTAGGGAGCCCCAGTGTGAGACTGGGGCCCCTTGATCCTCCAAGGGTATCTCAGTGGTCAAGATATCTCT
>NW_006439187.1:1282853-1297991 GCF_000325575.1 Pteropus alecto
TCTGCACCTCTCCTATCAGTCTTGGCATGGCCTCTTCTTTATATCCGTAGTCATGGAAATTCTGTTCAGCTAGTCTTCATATGGTTCTCCAAGTTTATTTTTCTATATTTTAGTGTAATTTTATTGTGGTCATGGGAGCAGGAAAGCACAGCATTTATCCACCCCCATCATCTTGACTGGAACTTGTTTTATTGTACTTTTTGATGTTCATGTCCATTTATCTAAGTGGTTAAACTCTTTGAGGGAAGAGACTTTGTCTGACTTGATATTTAGTCTTCAAGACCTCATAGAGAGTAAGTGCTTAAAAAATGTGATGGGGATGTAGAGAGATAGAGATCGAGAGAGAGAAATAATGTGAGAGAGGGAGAAATAGAGGCAGGGAAGGTGAGAGAGAAAGTGAGCCGAAAGGTCAGAAGAATGCAGATAAAAACAGGAAGTAAAATGCATATAAAACCTGGAAGGCAGAAAGGAAAGCAGGCAAAGGGGAGGAAGGAAGGAAGGAAGGAAGGAAGGAAGGAAGGAAATGAAGAAGGACATAAAAAGTAATTCCTGAGAAAACACAGAGTTCTTCTGCACCGATTTAAAAAAAAAAAAATAGAGTAGCATTTAGGGAGTATATTTGGGAATTCTAAAAGAATTACTTAAAGAGACAAAATAAAAATTGTATTACTTGACTAATCATCATCGAGGTGAATAAAACTATAAAGAACCTTTGCAGTGGGAATTCTGGTCAAGATGGCAGAGTAGGTAAACACTGTGCTTGCTTCCTCTTACAACCACATCAAAATTGCAAATGAACTAGAGAAGCCATCATTGGGAGTCTCCTGAAGTCTGGATGAACAGAAGTCCTACAACTGGGGACACACAGAAGAGGCCGTCTTGAGACTGGTAGGAGGGGTAGAGATGAGAAACGGGCTGGTCTTGCACCCACATGTGGCAGTTTAGAATTGGAAAAATACCTTGGCTGTGGAGATCTCCCCAGAGGAAAAAGGGGTCTCTGTCCTACACTGGGCTCCCCAGCCCAGGGTTCCAGTGCTGGGAGGAGAGGTATCCCAAACTTCTGGTGGTGGAAACCAGTGGGAATTGTGGCTGAGTGAGACAGAGGACTGAAGAAGTCACATACTTTTCTCTGAAGGGGCGTATATACAGACTTACTCACTGATGGACTCACTCTCTCTGAGCTCCAGCTCTGCTGCAGCAGTTCGAAAGGCAGCCAGGGACATATGAGAAATAGATGATTTTTCTGGCTTCAAAGCAAAAGCTGGAGGGGCAGCTTTCTCCCAGACAGAAGTGCTGGCAAGAACATTGTTCTTTTGTTGAGCACTCCTCCATCTGGCTTGTAGACCCAGGCGAGCACCATATCTGAGTCTCCATCAATGAAGGTAACACTGTGTTACCCTGCCCTGGTGATTCCCTGAGACCCTGCCCCACTCAAAGTGCTGGTCCACTCAAGCTGCTTCCAGAGGATTTCCAATATAAATGGCCTGCCTTGGCTCATGTTACAGACTTTCTTAAACATCTCTTAAAGGTTCACAAAACCTAAACAAGCAGCATCTGGCCTCAGCATGCCATGTACTTCTTGCTGAGCAGCTGTAAGCTTGGCACTAGTAGCAGCCGGCCTCGGTTTGTAGATTGGCCTCTTGAGGCACTTTCAATCCCAGTATAGGGGACAGCTATCTGTAAATTGTTGGTGGCTCATACCAGGTGGCCTTGGGCAGGGTACAGGCTGCAGCTGAGCTTGGCCTGTGGCAGAGACCCTCTCAGAACTTCTCCCTGGCCTGCATGCCTGGTGGCTTTTTTGGGTCTCACCCTGAGCACCACACACAATATATCTGAGGACAACACACCCAAAGGGAAGACATGGCAGGCACCATAGCCCTGCTAAAGTGAATTCTGCTCTGTAGGGTCAGCCTCTGCACAACAGCTTTTCCACTGATCACAGCCAGTCCTCACAACCAGTCAGCTTAAAGTGCAATTCCTCACATGACAAGCAAACAGCAACCAAGACTCAACTACAACAGGAGGGCACACACAACCCATACAAGTGACATACCTGGAGCACCTGGCTCCGGTGACTAGAGGAGACTGTGCCACTGGGACCCACAGCACACCTACTGAATAAAGGTCACTCTACTAAGACTGGGAAACATAGACGCCTTAACTAATACATAGAAACAAACACAAATAGGCAGCCAAAATGGGAAGACAAAGAAAGGTGTACCAAATGAAAGAACAACACAAAGCTCTGAAAAAAGAACTAAACAAAATGGAGACAAACAATCTACTAGATGCAGAGCTCAAAACACTGGTTATAAAAATGTTCAATGAACTTACAGGAAGAGTAGATTACTCAATGAGAACTTTAACAAAGAGAAAGAAGACATAAAAAAGGAGATAGAAACATTAAAAAAAACAGTCAGAAATGAAGAATACATTAACTGAAATGAAGACTCCCTTAGGAGTAATCAACAGTAGATTAGATGAAGCCAAGGACTGAATCAGCGATTTCAAAGACAAGGTAGCAGAAAATACCCAATCAGAAAAGCAAAAAGTAAAAAGAATCTAAAAAAAAATGAGGAGTTTCAAGGGCCTCTGGAACGACATCAAGTGTACCTATATTCGCATCATAGGGATAACAGAAGGAGAAGACAGAGAAACAGCAAGGAATTGAAACCCATTTCAATAAATAATGACAGAAGAGTTCCCTAACATGATGAAAGAAATAGACATACAAGCCCAGGAAGCACAGAGAGTCCTAAACAAGATAAACCCAAACAGGCTCACACCAAGACACATCATAATTAAAATGCCACAGGTTAAAGACAAAGAGAGAATCTTAAAAACAGCAAGAGAAGAACAGTTAGTTATCTACAAGGGAGCTCCCATAAGTCTGTCAGTTGATTTCTCAACAGAAATCAGAGGCACTTCTTTAAGAAGAAAAAAGAAAAAGAAAAAGAAGATAAAAAAATAATAAAATGCCAATAACTACATATCGAGTAACAATTACTTTCAATATAAATGGAATAGGTGCTCCAATCAAAAGATAGGGTTGCTAAATGGATAAGAAAATTATACCTTTACATATGTTGCTTATGAAAGTCCCATTTGAGATTGAAATATGGACACAGACAAAGCAAAGGGATGAAAAAAGACATTTCATAAAAATGAAAACAAACAAAAAGCTGAGGTAACAATACTTATACCATACAAAATAGACTTTAAAACAAAGACAAAGAAGGAGCCAGTTATCCCACTTCAGTGTATTTATCTGAAGAAACCAAAAACACTATGTTGAAGGGACATGTGAATCCATGTGTTTGCTGTAGCTTCATTTACAGTAGCCAAGATATGGAGGTATCCTGGCTGTCCATCAATGGATGAATGAATAAAGAAGTGATTTTATATATAGACACACATACATATGTATATATATGTATATATATGTATATGTATACACACATATACATATATATGTATATACATATATATATGTACACACACACACACACACACACATATATATATATATATATAATGAAATATTACTCAGAGGTAAAAAAGAATGAAATCTTGCCATCTGCAATAACATGGATGGACCTAGAAGGTATTATGCTGAATGGAGTAAGTCAGACAGAGAAAGACAAATGTTGTATGTGGAATCTAGAGACCAGGATAAACAAATAAACAGAAACGAGCTCATAGATACAGAGAGCATTTTGATGGTTGCCAGATTGGGGAGTGAGAGTATGGGTGAAGGGGGAGGGGATTAAAAGGTACAAATCGGTAGTTACAAAATAGTCATAGGGATGTAAAGTATAGCATGGGGAATAGAGTCATACATCACAATGTATGGTATCAGGTGGGTACTGAATTATTGGGGTGATCACTTCATAAGTATATAAATGGCTAATCACTATGTTGTATACCTGAAATTAATATAATATTGTATGTCAACTATAATTATAAAAACATAAAAATTTTTAAAAAGATCACTTGCAGTGAAATATGACCATTGCTCATATCTGCTTATTCCTTGTAATGACTAATTCTTTTACATGTATACTGTTTCTTCAATTTAAAAGTCTTCATTTTCTTGTCAGTGAGCTTGCAGAACATAATCAAACTGTTCTATTAGAACAGACTTGTAAAAACAGTATTATCTTTTTTTTTTTTTTTTTTTTTGCTTTGGGTAAATAGTAATTTGATGCCAAAGACCTCCATTTTACATTTTCCAGAGCTTGCTTTCAATCATTTATGGTTAGTAATTATGAGTGGCTTATAAATAAACACTTGGGATGATTTTTTAAATGTTCTACATTTACTTACAAGGCTGGAACTTCTACCACTATGTCACTTAAGTGGTTTTGAAAGATTGTGTACAGGTTAATTTTACAATGAATTTGAAGTTTGTCATCCTGCTTAAATACACATATATAGAAAGGATTAACAAACTGCTGCTTGGAGGCCAAGAGAAGACAGAGCTAAGAGCAATCAAGACAGAGTCTATTAGAAACATGAAATCAATTGGTCAAAATGTAGAAGAATGTCAACAAAAATAACATGTTATGGACACTCAAGGCTTTCTGTTTATGCTACAGGAAGGCTAAAATAATCTATGGTTTTCAATGCTTGATTTAGTTTTCCACAAGCCTAATTAACACCAGATTAAGTTTGCTGCCACTATAGTTTATTGCTGATATTGACAAATACTTGCTGTTTATTTGTCTTCTGTACAGAAAGACTGTCAGCAATAATGTAATGACACATTTAATAATACTGGAAACAATATAGTAATACTCATGTACGTAAAGTTGTGAGCTATTTTAATACTTTTTAGAAAGTCAATTTTCTAACAAACAAGAAGTTTCCTGGAAACAAACCATCTCATGTTCTATCTAGATGTGTCCACTTTGTGTATTATAAAACGCAAATTTAAACATTCCCTGTTTCAAGATGGGCTCCTTTGCTTCAACAAGACTGAATTTAATAAAGCTTTTTAAAATTTTCCACCAAATATCACTAATCTTTTTTCTATGACAAATATATGAGAAAGTTTAATTCAGGGATCTCTGTTTAGAACAATGCAGTAAGTGAATTGTGACACTATCTTTGCCAGTTCATTCTATTGTGCTTCAGTTTTTCCAATACCAGAAAAGACTTCCTAATCCCATCTCTGGTAATGCTGATACATATATATATATATACACAGATATATAAGCCTAACAATCTCTCTTTGAAGTCAAGGGAAAACATTCAGGAAGCAAGATGAAAGTCTGGCCACCAGTTTGTTCACATATGTAAACAAACATCTTCTGTTTTATTGTGTCCCTGTGATCTCTTGCACAGAATTTAAAGATCCAAAGAAAAATAAAATAAGTAGCATGATTCCAACTTGATCTTGAACATATATATACACACATGTATATATATATATGTTCAAGATCAATATATATATATATATATCTGTGTATATATATATGTTCAAGATCAAAATATATGTGCATACAGTGTTGCCATGTTGCCAAAAATAAGCAAGCATATAAAACACCAAAAACTAATTTATGAAATAAAACAAAACACACAAAGTGTATATATGTGTATATCTGTGTATATATATGTATGTATATCTGCGTATATATATATATATGTTCAATATCAAGTTGGAATCATGCTACTTGTTTTATTTTTCTTTGGATCTTTAAATTCTATGCAAGAGATCACAGGGACACAATAAAACAGAAGATGTTTGTTTACATATGTGAACAAACTGGTGGCCAGACTTTCATCTTGCTTCCTGAATGTTTTCCCTTGACTTCAAAGAGAGTTTGATAGGCTTAGAAATAGTCAGGAGGGTAAAACTGAATGGGAAATCATTATAAAAGGATAGGATACTTTATGCATTGAATAAGATATGACGTACATGAGGAAGGTATAGTTAACTCTCAACTGTGATGCCTAATAGAGAGATGAGGTTTGAATAACCCAATCTTAAAAAGAATTATTTCAAACTATGATTTATAAAAACATATACACAAAAGAGATACACAATAATTTATTTCTTTCTGGCTCCTCTTGGCTTAGCCCTTTCCAGTGGCCAGGGCTTAACAACTCTTCCAAAAAACCCATAATAAATAGAAGGATAATTTCTCTTTACTATTATTTATTCAACTAGTCAACTTTTTGCCTTAGCTAACATGATTCCTCCAAAGCTGAAAATTTTCCTGTTCCTTCCCAAATTCTTTTTCTGAGAAGTGTCAGATTATGTAAGATCCCCTTCCCTCAGACCTCTATACTTTAAATTCCTCAAGACACAGCATGGTTGATCAAGAAAGTCATGACTGAAGAAATCTCTAAGGTTGTTTGACTTCTTCCCTCTCCATGGTATATGTTGCCAAATCCAAAGATTGATATATAATAAATTCCTAAATAATTCAAAGTAAACAATAATAGCCACCTCGGTGATCTGTTCAGTATCTGAAAATATCTTTCTGTGCTCCAAAATTTGAGTTAAACTACAGTAATCCATAGATGGTATTGTTTAGGCTTATTCTCAAAATAAAGTTGAAACTAATGTCTTCAAATAGCAATAAACAAACAAGAATGAATAGCTCTTTAATAATAGCTGTGGAGTCAATTCTAACTGAACCATTGCAATATGTTACTAAGATGATCCCCAAAAGAATAAATACACTGTACCCTGTATGACACCACTCTTTAGCATACATACCACCTCCTTTATTTTACTCCTAATAATTAGTTTTCTTTATTTTAAAAATGGTTTTGAGTTATAGCTTACAGACCAAAAAATAGAGTACAGATCTTAATTTTACAACTCAATGAAAGTATACACATGTATGCATATGTGTACAACCTAGAACAGAACAGAAAAGAAGTCCAGCACTGTAAAGGCTCCCTTGTTCCACTTCAGAGTCAGTATCCTCAAATAATTATTATTCTGACATTAATCAACATGGACTTATTTTTTCTCAATATTATACACACACACACACATACACACACATGATGGAACCATATAGTATATAGCCTTTTGTGCCTGAATTCTTTACTTGTAACTATGTATCTATGTTGTTGCACGTATTATTTTTTTTAATTCTCTTTTATTACTTTCTTAATTGTGGTCTAAACTATTGCTAAAGAGTTTATAAATTACAACATTATTTCAATACATCAGGTATCTAATGAAAATGAGAAACTTTGACTTCAGGCTATTAACCATGTCCTGTTTAGCCCATCATATCAATGTTACTGTTATCATAAAATTGAGAAACTCTCAAAAATATCTCTGTTTCATTAATTTATCAGAAATAGATAATGGTTTTCTAATCAAAAGGAACAATTCTTTTTGAGGCTCTGTCAATTGTGTAATAACGATATTATTAAAATGAATGGGTAAGCAAAATGTTATTGAAATTTTGATGTAACATTTTCCATTTTCTTTTTTTAAATTTTATTTGATTAGTTTCAAGTATACAGTACATTGGTTAGATATTTATATAGTTTCTAAAATGATCCTACTAATTGCTCCTTCTCTCCTTTGGTTCTTCACCTAACCAATACATTAATGCTAACTGTATTCTCTAGGCCATACTCCCCATGCTTATAACCATCTATCAACTACTAATTTGTACTTCTTTAACCCTTTGCTCCATTCTCCCAGTGCCCAAACCCTCCTCGACTCTGTCCATCCCAAATCGACTTCTATATTTCTGAGTCTGTTTTTGATTAGTTTATTCTTTTTGTTCTTTAGATTCCACATGTAAGTGAAATCATATAGTGTTAATCTTTCTCTGCCTGACTTAAATACCTTCTAGGTCCATCAAAGCAATATTTTTTTCCATTCCCTTCCTTTCAGTCTGTGTATGTCTTTTAATCTGAAGTGAAACTCTTGTAGGCAACATGTAAGGGTCTTGTTTTCCTTTCCATTCATCCACTCTATCTTTTAGTTGGAGCATTTAATTCTTTTCCATTTGAGGTACTTATTGATAGGAATGTAGTTGTTACCATTCTTTATTCCTGTTTTTGATACATGTTTTTTCTTCTTAAAAAAGTCACTCCAACAGTTCCTATAATACTGGCTAGGTGGTAATAAATTGCTTTAGCTTATTTTTTGTCTGGGAAGCTCTGTCTTTCAACTCTAAATGACAGCTTTGCTGGATAAATTATTCTTGGTTGTATATCTTGGATCTTCATCACATCGAATACTTTGTGCCAAGCTCTTCTGTCCTGCATAATTTGTTTCAAAAAATCAGCTGCCAGTCTTTTGGGTGCTCCCTTGTAGGTAACTATCTGCTTTTCTCTTGCTGCTTTTAAGATTCTCTCTTTGTATTTAACCTTTGGCATTTTAATTATGAAGTGTCTTGGTGTGGACCTCTTTGGATCCCTGATTATTCGAATTCTCTGAGCTTCCTGGGGTTTTATGTTCACTCGATTTGCCTTTTTGTTTTGTTGATGGTTTCCTTTGCTGTATAAAAACTTTTTAGTTTGATGTAGTCCCATTTGTTTATTTTTTTCTTTTGTTTCCCTTGCCCGAGGAGATATATCTAAAAAGAAATTCCTGTTAGTAATATCAGAGAGTTTATTGCCTATTTTTTCTTCTAGAAGTATTATGGTTTCGGGCCTTACATTTAAATTTTTAATCCATTTTGAGTGTGTTCTTGTATACGTTGTAAGAAGGTGTTCCAGCTTCTATGTTTTTTGCATGTATCAGTCCAATTTTCCCAACACCATTTGTTGAAGAGACTGTCCCTCCTTTGTTATATATTAAGTGAGCATATAGGCATGGATTTATTTCTAGGCTCTCTATTCTTTTCCATTGATCAATGTATCTGTTTTTAAGCCACTACCATGCTGCTTTGATTATTGTAGGCTTTTAGTATAATTTGATATCAGGTTGTGTTATACCTCCAAATTTGTTCTTCTTTCTCAGGATTACTGTGGCTATTCGAGGTCATTTATGGTTCCATGTAAATTTCAGGATTTTTTTTGTTCTAGCTCTCTGAAAAATGCCATTAGTATTTTGATATGAATTGCATTTAATCTATAGATTGCTTTGGATAGTATGGCCATTTTATTGATGTTGATTTTTCCTAACCATGAACACAGTATATGCATCCATTTATTTGTATCTTCTTCAATTACTTTTTTCAATGACTTATAATTTTCTGAGATCAAGTCTTTCACCTCTTTGGTTAATTTGAATCCCAGGTATTTTATAGTTTTCGATGGGATTGTAAATGAGATATTTTTCTTAATTTCTCTTTCTGAAAGCTCATCATTGATGTATAAAAATTCCACTGACTTTTGAATATTTATTTTATATTCTACTACTTTATTGAATTCATCGATCAGTTCTAACAGTTTTTGGTAGAAACTTTAAGGTTCTTTCTATATAGCATCATGTCATTGGCAAATAATGAGATTTTACTTCTTCCTTTCCAATTCAGATAGTTTTATATCTCTTTCTTGTCTTATTGCTGTAGCTAAGACTTCCAATACAACGTTGAAGAGGTGTGGGGAAAGTGGGCATCCTTGTCTTGTTCCTGATCTTATGGAAAATGCTTTTAGCCTTTCCCCCATTGAGCATGCTGTTAGCTGTAGGTTTTGCATATATGGCCTTTATTATGTTGAGGTTTGTTCCCTCTATTCCCCCTTTGCTAGCGATATGATCATATGTTTTTTGTCTTTCGATTTGTTAATGTGGTGTATCACATTAATTGATTTTCAGATACTGTACCACCTTGCATCTCAGGAATAAATCCAACTTAATCATGGTGTATGATATTTTTAATGTATTGCTGAATTCTGTTTGCTAATATTTTGTTGAGGGTTTTTGCATCACAGTCCATAAGAGATATCAGCCTATGGTTTTATTTTTTTTTATAATGTCTGTCTGGTTTTCAAATCAAGGTAATGTTGGCCTCATAAAAGGAGTTAGGGAGCCTTCCCTCTTTTTGAATTTTTTTGGAATAGTTTGAGAAGTATAGGTGTTAATTCTTCTTTGAATGTTTGGTAAAATTCATCTATGAAGCCTTCTGATCCAGGACTTTTGTTTTTTGGGAGATCTTTGATTACTGATTATATTTCATCGGTGGTAATCGGTCAGTTCAGATTTTCTGTTTCTTCTTGTCTCAGTCTTGGGAGATTGTATATTTCTAGGAATGTGTCCATTTCTTCCAGATTCTCCAATTTGTTGGCGTATAATTGCTCATAGTATTTTCTTATGATCCTTTGTATTTCTGTGGATTCTGTGGTTATTTTTCCTCTTTCATTTCCAATTTTATTTATTTGAGTCTTCTCTCTTTTTTCCTTGATGAGTTTGGCTAAGTGTCTGTCAATTTTGTTTACTCTTTCAAAGAACCAATTCTTAGTTTCATTAATCTTTTGATTGTTTTTCTAGACTCTATTTCATTTATTTCTGCTATGATCTTTATTATTTCCTTCCTTCGATTCACTTTGGGCTTTGCTTGCTGTTCTTTTTCTAGTTCTTTTAAGTGTAAGGTTAGATCATGTATTTGAGCTTTTTCTTGTTTCTTGAGGTAGGCCTGTATTGGTATGAATTTCCCTCATGGGACTACTTTTGCTATACCCCATAAGTTTTTAGTCGTTGTGTTTTCATTTTCATTTGTCTCTAGGTATATTTTGATTTCTTCCTTGATCTCATTGATAACACATTCATTGTTTAGTAGCATGTTATTTAGCTTCTACGTGTTTGTGTCTTTTCCAATTTTTTCTTGTAGTTGATTTCTAGTTTCATACCACTGTCATCGGATAAGACAGTTGTTATGATTTCATTCTTAAATTTATTGAGACATGTTTTGTGTCCTAAGATATGGTCTACCTTGAAAAATGTTTCCTGTGCCCTTGAGAAAAATGTATATTTTGCTGCTTTGGGGTAAAATGCTCTAAAAAATATCTATTAAGTCCCTCTGACTAGTGGGTATTTTAGGTCCATTGTGCCCTTGTTGATTCTTTGCCTGGAAGATCTGTCCATGCTGTCAATGGAGTGCTGAAGTCTTCTATTGTGAGTGTATTACTATTGATCTTTCCTTTTATGTCGGTCAATAATTGCTTTACATATGCAGGTGCTCTCATGCTGGGTGCATATATGTTTACTAGGGTTATGTTCTATTGAATTATTGATCCCTTTATCACGATGTAATACTCTTTTTTGTCTCTTATTATAGACTTTGTTTTAAAGTCTATTTTTTTTTTCATATAAGTATTGCTACCCTGGCTTTTCTTCACTTAATTTTTGTGAAGTATCTTTTTCCATCCCTTTACTTTCAGTCTTCAGTTTAATTTGATTTGAGTGGGTCTCTTGTAGACATCATATACATGAGTCTTGTTTTCTTATCTATTCAGCTACCCTATGTCTTCTGATTGAAGTATTTAATCCTTGTACATTTTAAGTGATTAGTGATAGGTACATAGTTACTGCCATTTTATTATCCAGATTTGTTTTTCTATTTTTTTTTTTTACCACTTCTATTTTTACAGAAGTCCCTTTAACATTTCTTGTAATATTAGCTTGTTGGCAATGAACTCCTCAAGCTTTTTCCTGTCTGGGAAGCTCTTTGTCCCTCCTTCCATTTTAATCAAAAGCCTTGCTGAGTAGAGTATTTGTGGTTCTAGATTCTTGTTTTTCATAACTTTAAATATTTCTTCTCAATCCCTTCTGGCCTGCAAAATTTCCATTGAAAAATCAGTAGACATTCTTATGAGAACACCCTTGTATGTAACTAGCTGCCTTTCTCTTGCTGCTTTTAAGATTCTCTCTTTGTCTTTGACATTTAATATTTTAATTATGTATCTTGGTGTGGATCTGTTTGAATTTCACTTGTTTGGGAAATCTTCGTGCTTCCTGAACTTGTATGTCTAATTTTTTTACCAGGTTAAGGAAGTTTTTTGTCTTTATTACTTAAATAGATTATCAATCCTTTGCTCTCTTTCTTCTCCTTCAGGTACTCCTATGATCTGGATATTGTTATGCTTATGTTGTCCCAGAGGTCTCTTAAACTATCTTTGTTTTTTTAAATTATCTTTTCTTTTTGGTGTTCTAATTGGGTGTATTCCACTGCCTTGTCTTCCAGTTCGCTGATTCGATCTTCTACTTCCTCCAATCCTTCTAGTGTATTCTTCATTTTAGTTATTATATTCTTCATTTCTGTCCGGTTCTTTTTCATGGCTTCTATATTATTTTTAATGCTTAGTTTCTCTCTATTGAGGTTTTCATTGTGCTCATCCATTCTCCCTCTAAGTTCATTGAGCATCCTTATAACCATTATTTTGAGCTGTATCTCTGGTAGGTCACTTGCCTCCATTTCATATACCTTATTTTCTGGAGTTTTCTGCTGTTGTTTTATTTGTGGCATATTTCTTTGTTTTATCATTTTATTAGACTCTCTGTGCTCATTTCTATGTGTCAGGAATATTTGTTTTGTCTCTCAGCCTTGGCCAGATGGCCTTATGTGGAAGGTGTCCTATGTGGCCCAGTGGCACAGTCTCCCTGATCTCTTGTGCCAGGGGCTCTGGATGTGATGTTTGTGTGGGTTGTGTGTGATCTCCTGTTGTTGCCAAGCCTTTATTGTTGTTAGTATAGCAGTGGATGGGATTAACACTCAGGGTGACTAATTATGAGAATCGCCTGCACAAGGTAAGAGTTGCTGTGTGGGGGTTGACCCCACCGAGTGGGATTTGCTCTAGCAGGCTTGTGTACTTGTTGCAACCACCCTTTGTGTGTGCTGCTAATTGAGCTAGTCAGGATTTGCTCTGTAGTGTCCTGGTGCCAGCGTCCAGATGTGTTGATTTTTTGGCCTCTTGGGAGGGGTTCCCCACTAAGCCAAGGTCAGCCACTGCTTTTGATTGCTCAGGGATATCTGAGCAATCATTGGGAACTATAGCTATCCACAGATGTTTGTTGCCTATGCTGGATCTATAGGTAAGTGCAAGAGACAACGCTGTAGGCAATGGTCGGTTATCCTTCATCCCAGACCTTGGACAATTTAGCAGAGGGACCAGTGCTCCTCAAGGCCTAATATTGCCTGTCAGTTGCCTGTAAGTCTCTGAAACTGGAAGAGCCTCTGGGTGATATGCATGGTGGTTGGTGCAGGGACCCCGGAAGTCTCCTAGGTCTATAGAGTAAATTCCCCCCTGCCATTGCAGTGTCAGTTTACATGCCAGTGCTGTCTCTGTGGCTCCCTGTACAAGTTTCCAATCATAGCAAGGTCAGCTGTTGCCACCCCAGAGCAAGGGTGGCTGCCTCTCAATGTGAGGTGGGCACTTAGTGTATGGGGCCGGAGCTCAGGGAGTCAAGGGCCATCAGGCGATAGCCTCAGTTTTCTGCAATTTCTGTGTCTGCACATTCCTGCAGTAGTCAAAGATCACATGGAGACAAGCTGCTGTCTGGGGCAGTCCCCCAGACACCTGCTATCCCCTCAAGAAATGTTGCAGCTTGAACAGGCAGCAGTGTTCTGCCCACAACTGTTTTCCACAAAATGTGCTCATTGTGCTAGCCAAAATCTGTTGCTTGTGCAGAATGCACAACCCCAGAGCCAAGCAGGGCAGGGGAGGCTACCTATCAATGGGCTGCAGGCCCTTTGTAGCTTGGGCGAAGCAGGATCTCAGGGAGACAAGGCCGTCAGGCCAATGCATCCTCAGTTTTGCTGCAACTTCTGTGCCTGAGCTTTTCCGGTGTTACCACAGATCACAGTGAGTGAGACCAGTTGCCATCTGGGGTGGTCCCACGAACTCCAGTGATCCCCAGACATAGTATTGCAAGTCTTGCAGGGAGTAGAGGTTTGCCTGCAACCGATTTCTGTTCAGTGCCAGCCCAGTGCTAGCCAAAGTTTTTTGCCTGCGTGGATTGGGAGACCTAGAAGGGTGGGATACAGAGATGGTAGTTCACTGTCAAAGGACCACCTGGGGCAATTGTGAGTAGGGTAGTGAAGGGTCTCAAGGAGATAATGGCAGTCAGAACAATATATTATCACTCTTCCTGCAACTTTGGTAACCATTCACATGTTCCCACAGAAGTCCCTGGTCACAGCAAGACAAGCTGCTGTCTGAGACTGGCCCACAGATCCCCAAGATTTGCCCAAGTTCTTGTTGGCAGCAGTGATCTGCCAGAAACAATCTCTGAAATATGTGCTCACAGTGCTGGCTGCCAGCTGTGAATGTTTGGCCCTGTATTGGTGCAGAGTGTGGCAGTCATCCAGCAACAAAAATCTCCAGGGCCATCTTCAGGCTGGGTGGGCGAGGGCTGATCTTCTCAGGCCATAGCTTCCTAAAGGCCCTGTCGGAGGAGTCTGTACAGTCAAGCTATTGAGGTCTGTAGATTGCCTGGTAAAGGGGCAAGAGTAAGGCACAATGGTGGCTGCCCTTCCAGCCCTTGTTCTGACACCAGATAATGCAGACTTTCTCAGTAAGAATTCCACATGAGCCTAGGGAATGCAATTAGAATTAATGTAATGGCTAGGTGGAGAGCCAGAGAAAAGAAAGAGAAATTTGGGGGATCATTTTATAAACTGTGTAAATATCTAACCAATGCTGTATACTTGAAACTAGTAGGAAAACACTGCTTGTGAAGAAAGTATAGATCAAAGTCAGCTGGAGCTATCACCAGGTTTCCAGAAGATTTGGGTCTATAATTTCTCTAAGTGTTTCTTGGAACATAGCAAGCCATCAAAATTGTTGTATAAATAAATGGATTTCCAAGTTTCATTCTGATTTTGGATGTTCTACCTGCTAAAAATAGAATAACCAATTTTTAAGTGTAAATAAGATATACTAGATTTTGTTATTTTTGCAACTTCACTCTTGACTAATCTTATGTTTCTGGCTCATATCTGCTTTAGGTGTCTTGAGATAAGGTGTATTCATTAAGACTCTTGTTTTTTGCCAGTAAATCAGCATGCCCTTGGAGAAACACACACAGACACACACAGACACACACAGACTCTCTCTCTCTCTCTTTCTCTCCCTCTCCCTCTCTCTCTCTCTCTGTCTCTCTCACTCTCATCCTACCATCATTTTAGATGTAAATTGTTACATGAATCAACACTCAATTATCCACAATGATAAAAAGGATCAAAGCATGACTATATATAGTGAGCGAGAAAC
>NW_006439187.1:1298100-1323548 GCF_000325575.1 Pteropus alecto
CTCTCTCTCTCTCCCTCCCTCCCGCTCCCCCTCTCTCTCTCTCTCTCTCTCTCTCTCTCTCTCTCTCTCTCTCCAAATTAACAAGAGAACTACAGCTATAATGTAGGTCACCTTATTCTTAATTCAGTATTATTTCTATTCCAATACATTATCACACAATTGATGATTATTGAAACACATTTTTAAACTGGTAGGGGTTGCTCCTATATTTATGGATATAAGAAGGAGTAAGATATAAAATAACTAGAGAAACTAAGCAAAACAATTGAAATTGAAATGACCAATTTTTAAATTTCTCAT
Organism: Pteropus alecto; assembly: GCF_000325575.1. NCBI lineage: Eukaryota > Metazoa > Chordata > Mammalia > Chiroptera > Pteropodidae > Pteropus > Pteropus alecto. Next base: position 1,298,401 of record NW_006439187.1, read on the forward strand.
TTTAATGCTTTGGATACATTTTTAATACAAAATAGCACTATATATTTAGTCTTGGTCTAGCTCCTTTGATACTGTCTCATCAAAATAGAATTACCTTCTAATGACGGTATGTTTTGTAGTGTTTCCACATTGCTTATCTCATTGAACTGTTATAACAATCCAAAATTAGTGGAAATATTGCATTTCAAAAATGAGAAGCTAAGATCTATATAAATCACTTATTTAGGGACAGAAGACAGATTTTCTGCCTCTTGAAACCAGTGTTATTTCTGTTGCATTTAAATTCAAAAACTTCATTAAGTGTCTATTAAGTATTTTCACTATGATACAAAGTAGTTAAAACAGTCCTTGTTTATATAATGTAATTTCTTGTTATACTTTATTACACTTTTTCAAAACAATTATATGCTACATCAATTTATGCATTGGGATGTTTATTATATTCTCATGACAATTAATTGTGAATGCCAGTGGTTGTTTTTATTTACTGTAACAAACACTTATAATGTGGAGGTAGCTTTCCAATTGATTAATGAACAGAGGCTGGAAAGTTTTAAGGAGCAAGTTAGAAAAAGCCTAGAGTTCTTTAAATATATGGTTAGTATAAATATGGATATTAAAGACTCTGGTGAGAAAGATTCAAAAAGAAAGCAATAACAAAGTAGAAAGAAATCTATATCACCTTAGAGAATACATGTGTAGTCATAAACAAACTGTTGGTAGAAATATGGACATTAAAAATGCTGCTACTGAATGCTCAGACGGAAGTGAGGAGCATAGTAGAGAATTTGCTGTGCAAATGGCTTTTAAAGACAGAGAAAGAGGCCACAAGCCAAGTAAAGTAAGTGGCATCTACCAAGCTGGAAAAATAAAGCAAACCACTTCTACCCTAGAGTTTTCATAAGAAATGCATTCCTATAGACACATTTTAGATGTCTGATCTCCAGAACTGTAAGATAATAAATTTGCGTTTTTTTTTAAGCCACTAATTTTGTGGCAATTTGTTAAAGCAGCAATAGGAAACAAATATAGATTTTGGAAATATCTAGATATCTATCTCTTCTAAACATTTTGCCTTTTAATTTGCCACCTGAATTGTATCTAGATCAAACTGATTAGGTCACTTAAACTCAACACTGTTTTATTTTTTATTTTATTTATTTTTAAATGTCTTTTTTGTTTGTTTGTTTAATTAATTAATTAATTATTTTTTTAATGTTGACATTGGTTAACAGAATCCAGTAAGTTTCAGGTGTACAATTTAACAGTAACACATATATATATCGCATTGTGTGTTCACCTCCCATAGTTAGATTTCTTTCTGTCATCACATATTTGACCCCTTTTACCCTACCTACCTCTCCCCTTTCCCCCCGCCCTGGTAACCACTAGTTTATTGTCCATGTCCATAAGTCTCTGTTCATTTGTCCTGTTCATTTGTTTCAGCACTGTTTTAAATACTCTGAAGGAAGATCTTGTTAAAGTATAAATTCTAATTTAGTGGGTCTTGGGTTGGGCTTGAATTCTGCAGTTGTAACAAATTCTCAGGTGATGCCAATATAATTTGAAATAACAATAGGGTAGCAAGATGCTAGAGTAAATCATTAATCACAGCCCTCCTTAATACCTACATAGTAATTTTAGTCATGTAATGGCTTACTCTTTATTCCTATAGCCACTAAAGTGAGTCTTTTTTTTTTTTAAACGTTTGTTTGTTTATTTAAGACAGGGCAGAAGGATGTGACCTTTCCAGGGAAATAATTAAATTCCCTTTGTCCTTTCTGGGGAGGCCTGGCCAGGCCAAGCAGGCTGACCTCTGCTGCAGCCCACGGGGAGGGGCTAAGCAGTGTTCCCCCAAGTTGGAGGAGGCCAGGGCTCAGGGTAGCTGTCTCATTCCAGTTCAGCACCTGAGTAACCCAAGCCTTTAATTAGCTTGGGACAAAGCGAGAAGACCTGCCTGCACATCCCAACACCCCTGAGACCCTGAGCCCTCCCCCAGTGGCAGGACAAAGTACCAGCCCCCAGGGGCTCCAGCTGGGAACTGAGGAGACAGAAGAGTTCACCAGCTTTCTCCCCAAGACACAGGTAAGAAGAGAGAGAGGAGAGAGAGACAGACACACAGACACAGAGACACACATAGAGGTGGGGACAGAGAGACACAGACAGAAGCAGACAAGGGAGGAAAACAAGCAGAGCCTCTTAGGGAAGCTGAGACCCCTGCCTCTGGAGACAGGACCCTTCTGAAGCAGGAAGAAAGGCCCCAGAACTGGGAGGAGGCTTAAGTTGACTTGGTGAGCAGGACCCACAAGGCCCAGTGTGCTCTTTCATTCATTCATTCGCTCAGTTCTACAAACCTCTGGAGTGGCTTCTCTGTTTTGAGCCTTGGGCACAGCCTTTCTTTCTTCCCAGCTGATTTGACAGTCCCTTCCATCTCTGGAGTTCTGGAACAGAGAATTCCTGTTAACATGCAGCTCAGTTGCCAGCCTAGGGGTGAGGATGGGAGGAATTCCCAATGATTGTGGACACTTGGCAGAAATTAATGTGCTCTGGGCTCTATAAGAGGGCCCATGGCAGGTATACAAGGTGGGCGGAGCATGGGGGGACCAGAGTCAGAGAAACTTCCTGGGAGTCCTGGTGTCTGACGGGACCGGTTAGATGCTCTTACCCATTTTTCTGCACTGCTTTCTTTCTTTTATTTTCTCACTGTAAATATCTCTTTCCTTTTTAAACAAGTTTCAGATATAGAGTAAAATTGCTGTACATTTATATAATTTATTAAGTGATCCCTCAGATTACTCTATCATACATCTGGCACTACACAAAGCTATTCCAATTACACTGACTATATTCCCTGTATTGTACTCTACATCCTCGTGACTGTTTTCTAACTACTAATTTGAACTTCTTCATCCCTTCACCTTTTTCAACCAGTCTCCCAACTCCCACCCCTATAGCAATCATTAGTTTGTTTTCTGTGTCTGTGAGTCTGTTTTCATTAGATTTGTTCATTTCTTTTGTTCCTTAGATTCTGCACTAAGTGAAATCATACAGTATTTATCTTTCTCTGTCTGACGTATTTCACTCAGAATAATACCTTCTAGGCCCATCCACATTGTTGCAAATGGTAGGATTTCATTTTTTATAGCTGACTAATATTCCATTGGATATATGTACCATAACTTCTTTGTACAATCATCTATTGATGGGCACTTAGGTTGCTTCCATTACTTGGCTATTGTGAATAGCACTGCTGTGAACATAAAGATGCATGGATCTTTACAAACTAGTATTTTGGTTTTCTTTGGATAAATACCCAGAAATGCAATTCCTGGGTGAAAAGGTAGTTCTATTTTTAAATGTTTGAGGAACATCCAAACTATTATCCATAGTGACTGCACCAATTCACAATTCCACCAACAGGGTATGAGGATTACCCTTTCTCCACATCATCGCCAACACTTGTTGATTTTTGATTTGTTGACAATAGCTATTCTGACAGGTGTGATATCTCGTTGTGGTTTTAATTTGCATTTCTCTGATGATTAGTGACCTTGAGCATCTTTTCATATGTATTTGGCCATGTGTATTTCCTCTTTGGAGAAATATCTATTCAGGTCTTCTGCCCATTTTTTAATTGGATTGTTTTTATTATTGAGTTGTATAAGTTCATTATAAATTTTGGATATTAACCCCTTATCAGATGTATCATAGGGAAATATTTTCTCCATTCAGTAGGTTGTCTTTTTGTATTGTCGATGGTTTCCTTTATTGTGAAAATACTTTTTAGTTTGATGTAGTCCCATTTGTTTATTTTTTCTTTTGTTCCCCTTGTCTGAAGAGATGTATCACAAAAAATGTTACTAATAACATTATCAGAGAGTTTACTGCCTATGCTTTCTTCTAGAAGTTTTATGGTTTCAGGTCTAATATTTAAACCTTTAATCCGTTTGCAGTTTATTCTTGTTTATGGTTAAGGAGGTAGTCCAGTTTCATATTTTTTTTTGTATGTATCCATCCAGTTTTCTGAATACCATTTATTGAAGAGACTGTCTTTACCTCATTGTGTATTCTTGCCTCCTTTGTCATATATTAAGAGACCATATAGGTGTGAATTTATTTCTTGGCTCTCTGTTTTATTCTATTGATTTATGTGACTGTTTTTATGTCAGTACCATGCTGTTTTGATGGCATAGCCTTGTAGTATAGATTGATATCAGGTAATGTGATAACTCCAATTTTGTTCTTTATTCTCAAGATTGTTATGGTGTTTGGGATCTTTTGTGGTTCCATATTTTTCAATGACATATCTTTCTAAGAACAGATCATTTATCTCCCTGGTTAATTTGATTCCTAGTTATTTTATTGATTTTGATGCAATTGTAAATGGGATTGTTTTATTTCTTTCTTTTCCTGATAGTTCTTTATTGGTGTATAAAAATGCAACTGACTTCTGAATATTAGTTTTCTTTCCTGCTAAATTAAATTTACTTATCAGTTCTAATATTTTTTGATAGAAATTTTAGGGTTCTCTGTATATAGTATGTCAGCTACAAATAATGATAGTTTTAACTTTTCCTTTCCAATTTGGATGGCTTTTATTTCTCTTTCTTTTCCGATTGCTGTAGCTAGGACTTCCAATATTATGTTAAATAGATATAGTGAAAATGAGCCTCCTCATCTTGTTCCCGGTCTTAAGGAAAACACTTTTAGCCTTTTTCCATTAGTACGTTAGCTGCAGATTTGTCATATGTGGCATTTATTATGTCGAGATGTGTTGCTTCTATTCCCACTTTGCTGAGAGGTTTTATCATAAATGGATGCTGGATGTTTTCAAATGCTTTTTCTGCATTTATTGATATGATCATATAATTTTTTATCTTTCAGTTTGTTAATGTGGTATATCATGTTAGTCGATTCGTGGGTATTGAATGGAACTTGCATCCTAGAAATAAATCCAACTTGATCATGGTGTATGATCTTTTTAATGTATTGCTGAATTCAGTTTGCTAATTCAGTTTTATTGAGTATTTTTGCATCAATGTTCATCAGGGATATCAGCCTATAGTTTTCTTTTTTTGTACAGTCTATGTTCGGTTTTGGAATTAGGGTAATGATGGCCTCATAAAAAGAATTAGGAGCTTTCCTTCCTCTTGAATATTTTGGAAGAGGTGTTAATTCTTCAAGTGTTTGGTAAAATTCACCTATGAAGCCATACGGTCCAGGATTTTGGTTCTTTGGAAGATTTTTGATTACTGAATTGATTTCCTTGTTGGTAATCAGTCGGCTCAGATTTTCTGTTTCTTCTTGACTTAGTCTTGGGATGTTGTGTGTTTCTAGGAATGTATCTATTTCTTCTAGGTTGTCCAATTTGTTGGTATACTATTGCTCGTAGTTTTCTTTTAATCTTTGTATTTCTAGGCAGTCTGTCATTACTTCTCTTCTATCATTCCTGTTTTTTTTTTTTTTATTTATTTGGGTCCTCTCTCTTTTTTTCTCGATGAGTCTGATTAAAGGTTTATCAATTTTGTTTATCTAAAGAACCAGCTATTGGTTTCATTGTTATTTTGTATTGCTTTTCTAGACTCTATTTCACTTATCTCCACTCTAATTTTTATTGTTTCCTTCCTTCTACTCACTTTGGGCTTTGCTTGCTGTTCTTTTACTAGTTCTTTTAAGTGTAAGATTAGATTGTGTATTTGAGCTTTTTCTTGTTTCTTGAAGTAGGCCTGTATTGGTATGAATTTCCCTCTTAAGACTGTTTTTGCTGTGTCCCATAGTGTTTGAGATGTTGTGCTTTCATTTTCATTTGTCTCTAGGTATCTTTTGATTTCTTATTTGATGTAATTATTAACCTATTCATTTAGCCTCCATGTGTTTGTGTATTTTCCAGTTTTTTTCTTGTATTTGATTTCTAGTATCATACCGTCGTGATCAGAGAATACACTTGATATGATATCAGTCTTCTCAAATTCATTGAGACTTGTTTTGTGGCTTATCATGTTGTCTATTCCAGAAAATGTTCCATGTACACTTAAGAAGAATGTATATTCTGCTGTTTTGGAATGAAATGCTCTTGAAAATATCAATTAAATCCATCTGGTTTAGTATGTCATTTAAGGTTTCTGTTTTCTTGGTGAATTTCTGTCTGGAAGATCTGTCCTTTTGTGTCAATGGTGTGTTAGAGTCCCCTACTATGAGTGTATTACTTTTGATCTCTCTCCTTTTATGTCAGTCAATAATTGCTTTATATATGTAGGTACTCCTGTGTTGGGTTCTATATGTTTACTAGGGTCATATTCTCTTGTTGTATTGATCCTTTTATCATTATGTAATGCCCTTCTTTGTCTCTTATTATAGCCTTTGTTATAAAGTCTATTTTGTCTGATATAAATATTGCTACCCTAGCTTTTTTTCATTCCATTTGCATGAAATATCTTTTCCCATCCTTTTACTTTCAGTCTGTGTATGTCATTTGATCTGAAGTGGGTCTCTTGTAGACAGCATATGTATGGTTCTTGTTTTCTTATCAATTCAGCTACCCTATATCTTTTGATTGGAGCATTTAATACATTTACATTTAAATTGTTTATTGATAGATACATAGTTATTGCCATTTTATTATTTTTATTTATGGGTTTATTCTTTTTGCCCTTTCGTTTTACAGAAGTCCACTTAACATTTATTGTAATTCCGGTTCATTGGTGATAAATTCCCTTAGGTTTTCCTTGTCTGGTAAATTTTTTATCTTACTTTTTATATTAATTGATAGCCTTGCTGGATAGAGTAGTCTTGGTTGTAAGTTTTTATTTTTTATCATTTTAAATATTTTATGCCAATTCCTTCTGGACTGCAAAGATTCTATTGAAAAGTCAGCTGACATTCTTACGAGAATAGCCTTGTAAGTAACTAGCTGACTTTCTCTTGCTGCTTTTAAGATTCTCTCTTTGTCTTTAACCTTTGGCATTTTAATTATGAAGTGTTTGGTGTGGATCTTTTTGTGTCCCTTTTGTTTAGAACTCTGTGCTTCCTAGACTTGCATGTCTATTTCCTTCACCAGGTTAGGGAAATTTTCTGTTATTATTTCTTGAAATAGATTCTCAATCTCTTGCACTTTCTCTTCTCCTTCTGGTACCCCTATGGACATGGATATTGGTATGTTTTGTGTTTTCCCAGACATCTCTAAATCAGTGGTCCCCAACCTTTTTGGCACCTATAAGAATCTAATGGCTGACAATCTGAGGTGGAGCTGAGGTAGTGATCTGGGAGTGGCTGCAAATACAGATGAGTGGCTCACCCACCACTCACCTCCTGCCATATGACCGATTTCCTAACAGGCCATGGACTTGTTCTAGTCCGTGGCCTTGGGGTTGGGGACTCTGTCTTAAAATTTCTTCTTTTTATAAAATTCTTGTTGTTGTTGTTCCGTTTGGGTGTCTTCTGCTATCTTGTCTTCCAACTCACTGACTTAATCCTCTGCTTCATCTAGTCTACTGCTGATTCTTTCTAGTGTATTCTTCATTTCAGTTATTATATATCTCATTTCTGAATGGTTCTTTTTTTTTTAGGGTTTCTATGTCTTTTTTCATGCTTATAATCTATCTATTGGAGTCTTCACTGAGATAATCTATTCTTCCCTTAAGTTCATTGAGCATCCTTATAACCAGTGTTTTCAATTCTGTCTCTGGTAGGTTGCTTGCCTCCTTTCTGCTTAGTTTTATTTTTCCAGAGTTTTCTCCAGTAGTTTCATTTTTGGCATGTTTGTTTGCTCATATTAGTTGCCTTTCTGCATTCGTTTCTCTGTATTAGGAAGGTTTGTTACATCTCCCAGTCTTGGTCAGGTGGCCTTATATAATTGATGTCCTGTGTGGCTCAGTTGCTCAGTCTTCTTGATAACCTGCACCAGGGGTTCTGAGTGCATTCCTTGTGTGGCTTGTGTGTGTTCTTTTTGATAGCTAATCCTTGATTGCTGTTAGCATGTCAGTTGATGGGATTGAATATCGAGCTGTCTGACTATGGGGTTTGGACACCCCCAGCAGGTATGAGCTGCTGTGTGTGGGCAGAACCCCATGGAGTGGGATTTGCTCTAGCAGTCTTGTGTACATATTGAGACCATCCTTTTGGTGTGTCACTTTTGGGACCAGTCAGGTGGTGCTCTATTGTGGTCTGATGCCAGCCTTTGTGTATGTTGGTTGGGGCCCCTTTGAAAGGTCAGCAACTGCCTTTGATTATTCAGGGCTACATGGTAGAACTTACAAAGCGATCCATGGATGGTTGTCGCCTTGCCAGATTTAGAGGCAAGTGGGAGAGATCACGCTGCAGGCCAAAGTCAGTTACTCCCGGCCCTGTCATGGCTCAGCAAAAGGACCAGTGCACCTCAAGGCCCTTAGGCTACCTGCCAGTTGTGCATAAGTCTCTGCGGCTGTAAGAGCCTTCAGTTGGTATGGAAGTTGGGGGGGGGGTGGAGACCCAGTGAGTCACTAGGTAAAAGCATGTAGGTTTCACCCAACCAAGGCAGTGGAATGAGCCAATTCTGTCAGGCCAATGCAGATTGCTGATAGCGCTGAGCCCACGGGCTCCCACAAAAGTCACAGATCACAGTGAGGCCAGCTGCTGTTTGTCTCAGGCCTGCAGGACCCAGCAATCTACCTGAGAGGCACTGCTGTTCAGGCTGGTCCTAGTGGGCCACCAAAAAATCTACCCTATATCATAGGGAGCCTGAGCTGAGGGATGCTGCCTGCCCATGAATGCGTAGCCCAGGAAAGGTGTAGGGTTGGGCTGAATGCCTGACAATGGGCCCACCATGGACAATTTATGGTTTGGGTGGGATGGGGTCTCAAGGAGACATGGAGTGGAGTGGGCTGATCTCATCTAGTCAATGCAGCTTTAGAACTTACTGTACGGTAGGAGGGCTCTACACAGGCAAGATGGTGCCTGTTGACAGACTGTCCTGGCAGGGGGTACAACAAAGGAGCAATGGTGGCTGTCCTTCCAGCAAGCCTTTGCTCTGGTGGCACACTACTCAGTCTCTCCCAATATGTCTCTTGTACTCTGGAGCTGCTGACCATCCGCTGGAGCCCAGGGTGAGTGTCTGCAAATGAATGAGTCTGTGTGCAGGCCCTTTAAGGGAACATCTGGGTTTTAAGGTTCTTTTCAGGACTAAAATCTTGGGCTGAGGAGCTCCTCTGTGGGACTAGGGCCCCCAATTCCTTCACAGTGGCCTCTGAAGCCGCTCTCTCCCTCCTGGTTCTCAACCACCATATGCAGGTATGGGACCAGCTTGCTTCATGGCTCTGTTCCCTCTTACCAGTCTCGATGTGGTTTTTTCTTATGTGGTTTTTTTCCTCAGATGTATGTGTTAAGATCAGCTTGACTTCAGGTGGTTCTCCAAATTTTTTGTTTTATAATTTGGTTGTAATTTTAATGTGGTCATGGAAGGAAGCAAATTCAGCATTTACTTAGCCCATCATCTTGTCTGGAACTGAAATAAGTCATTTAAAGTGGCAGAGGTGAAATTAAAACATGAATTTTTTCCTCATGCAAAAGGAACGGAAATGTTTTATCTTTATTTTTCCTCTCTGAATCTCCTTCCTATGAGAATGAAGCATGCTCGTATTTGTTTGTTATTTTGTATAAAACGAGATCTTAGGACCACAGCCAGTTGATAAAATGGCTATAGATACAAATGCAATGGAATATATTTACAACTGGTTATTCTGCCTCAGAATAATAGGAGATATAGAAAAGTCTGGACCTCTGTATAACACAATCAGTGGAATGTGAATACAATAGAAACTGAGACAAATATGTGCAACATAATTCTGCACTTACTACCTCAGACAAGTCTTGTCTCTCTAGATTCGCTTCTCCATCTATAAAATAAGAGAATTGTATTCCATGTTCTCTAAATGCCGTTACTAGTCTAAGAGGCTGTGGTAGCAATACATCTGAGATGGAGTGACTGTCTACATTTTATAGAGTATATAAAAAGATGACTAAAAATCTGCCTATGTGGCTTTCTTGTAATGGAAGAAAACTGCACCAATTTGAAATGGAGAATATCCCTACCAACATTGGCAGTGACCTTTTACTCTGGGTAAAATATCAATAGCATAATTTATCATTACTAAGCAATACTTTATTCTTTGTTAATCACTACTCCTCTGAAACACACATATCACACATACACACTCCCCTCAAAGAGTGTAAACAAAGCTACTTTAAATTTCTTAGTAAAATAAAATTGCTGTTTCCTTAAATCCAGAAACTCTCTTTCTCGTTATGAGTTAATCAACATTCCATTGGCAAAGAATGATCTTCACTAGTTAAATATGAAGTTTCTCTTGTTGAAATTGTTCACTGCTTCCTAGGTAGCCATTTTAGAGCCTTAATCTGGATGAATTTTTTACCAGTTCTGAATCTTGATTAGGCCTAAGTGCTCCCTTCAGAGGTATGCTACATGTGACTTTCTATGAAAAGGTTACTGTATATTAAGCAGCCAAAATTTTGGTTTTAGCTTTACACTTGCTTAGCTAGTCAAGACCAAATATCCAAGTAAATTTTGCATGCAAAGCCTTATGTTAGTTTTTGTTTAGAGAGATCAAGAAAAATTATTTGATTCTTCCTTTTAGTAGCTTAAGAGGAAATAAAAATATGAAAGTGACTTAGAAGCAGTTACTAATTAGCATGTGAATAATTGCTAAGAAAAAAATACAATTAGAACCCCCTTATACCAACATGTCCCAGAACAAAGGTATGATCAGAGTACATTCAGGGGAAGTTCTTCTCTTTGTAAAGCTAATATTTAGAGTGCCTACTAATCTCTAGGCACTGTGCAAAACATATATGTATTATCTCATTTAACTCTTATAAAAACCTTATGAAGTTAGAATTATTATTAGTCTCATTTTAAAGATGAGATAACTGAAGCATGGGTAATTAACTGGCTCAACGGGAGTCATGCAACTAGAAAATGGTAGATCAGGGACTGGACCCTAAGTCTCTGATTTCAACATTTATTTTAACCACAATTTATTGGCATAGTAGACATACTGATTCAAATCAAAATAAGGAAATTCTTGTAGACATTTTACATACTGAGAAAATCAATTTTACCACTATTACCTTAGATTAAGAGGACCAGATGAATTTGGAGTTAAAAGGAGTCTCTTATTATTATTAAAATTATTATTAATATTATTAAATTATTATTAAAATTCCTTATTAGATGAGGAAAAAGCAATTTAAAGCCAGGTTATCTGACTCCTAGTAACTGTTTACCCCACTATACCAATAAAACCTTTGTCCAATATAATTTTATATATATATATTTTTTGCCTAAGGTAGTCTCAATTCTATTATTCCAATCTCATGCAAAGAAATGCATAAAATTCAGCATATTATTCCCACCACTCTAACTTACTCTTAAAATGAAAAGTCAGTTTTCTTATGGAGACTCAAAGCATAGGATATATTAGAACCATCATTTGAAGTTATGGCTAGAGGCAATTAGAAGCAACCAAGTCAACAGCATACATTGTTCTGATTCCCATTAATCAGAAATACCTGTTATGCATTTGATTCTCCTAATTGTCTCTCGCTGCCTCAAAAACTTTTAGTGCATGGCTATATTGGCCTATAAACACTATGAATGAACTTTCTATCTCCTAAAAAATTGTGGTTAGATTACCACTGAGCCTGACAAAAGGCTGCCACATGAAAAAGAGAATTCACCTGATAATTTTAGTTCTTTTTATCCAAATATTACAAAGAGAATTTCTTTTAGCACTCTCAGTATACATCTACTGCTGCCCATGTTCTCATTTCTTGAGTATACAAGATAGGACAGATTACCAGTTAAAAGGGATATAATCAGAAAAAAAAGTTATTTTAATGTATGCTTTGGTTTGCTGTGTAAAGTAGAATCTGTATTAAAATATGACCTTAAAATAAATGCTGAAAACTACCAGAAACTAGAAGAGGCAAGGGACAAATTTTTCCCTAAAGCTTCCAGAAGAACTAGGCCCTTCTTATTCCTTGAGTCAGTTCAGTGATGCCCATTTCATACTTCATTTGCAAGAATAGCACAAACACACACACACACACACACACACACACACACACACACACATCCCTTACCCAAATTCACAAGTTTTTAACATCTTTCTTTATTAATTTATTTTCTTTCACACTACACATACATACACATATGCACATGATTATTTTTCTGAGTCTTTCAAGGGAAAGTTACATATATCATGCCTTTTTACCACTACATACCTCAGTATGTATTTGGGAAAAGCTAGTATGTTAGTATCACAGTAGTTATTAACTTCAAGAAATTTCACCTTGAAACACCTTTATTTAATCTATCATTCCTATTTCAATTTTGTCATTTAACCCAATAATTTTCTTTATAGATATTTTGTTTCCCTCAAGTCCAGGATCACGCTATTTTGGGGGGTGCCTGTATCATCTTTGCCACTCTCTTCAAAATGAGTTTAATCCTCTTCATCAATATCCTTTCAAAACATCTTGATAAAACATGAAAACATTATTTTCAGGGTAAGTCCAAAGGAGAAGAAACTTCTTAAAAAAAACAACTCTATTAAAATACAATTTCCAAACCATAAATTTTGCCTGTTTGAAGTATAAAAACAAAAACTCATAGACACAGACAATAGTTTAGTGGTTACCAAAGAGAACAGGGGCAGGAGGGGAGAAAGATAAGGGTAAAGTGGGTCAAATATATGGCTGACAGAAGGAAATTTCTCTTTCAGTTGTGAACACACAATGCAAAATACATATGATGCATTATTGAATTATATATTTGAAACCTATATAATTTTATTAACCCATGTCACTTCAATAAATGTAATAAAAAATGTAAACTGAACTATACTATTTAATGTTTTTAGTGCAGTATATTTATACAATTGTGCAGTTACTAGCACTAATTTTAGAATATTTTCTTTACTCCAGAATGAAATCTCATACCCATTAGTAGTTATACACCTCCTGCTCAATATCCCAGATCTAGGCAACAATGAATATACTTTCTATATCCATGGCTTTGCCTACTCTGGCCATTTCACATAAGTGGTTTCATACAATATGTGATATTTCACAACTGGCTTCTTTTATTTAGCATAATATTTTCAAGGTTCATTCACTTTGTAGCTGTATTAATAATTTATTTATTTTTATTGTCAATTAATATTACAGTATAAGAATATATCACATGTATGTACCCATTTTTCAGTTGATGAACATTCAAATTGTTCCTAATTTTTGGCTATTATGAATAATGCTGCTATGAACCATCATTTAAAAACATGTTTTCAATTCTTTTGGATACACACTTGCAGTAGAATTACTAGTTCAATGATAACTCTATGTTTAACATTTTGAAGAAATGCCAAATTGTATTCCAAATTCACTGTATAGAACTTCATATTTCATTAAGCTATTCATTCTAGTGCTTACATGTTTGATTTCAGAAATGTAATTACAGTCTACAGCCATGCCACCCTGAACAAGCCCAATCCCATCTGATCTCGGAAGCTAAGCAGGGTTGGGCCTGGTTAGTACTTGGATGGGAGACCACCTAGGAAGACCAGGGGCTGTAGGTGTAAAAAAAAAATAATAAAAAATAAGGGATTGTAAGCTGACAAGTGACATTAGCAATTTTGCACAGCTATTTGTACAGTTCAGAACTCTTTCTATGGATTTCTACTTGGACATCAATCCCATCTGATCTCGGAAGCTAAGCAGGGTTGGGCCTGGTTAGTACTTGGATGGGAGACCACCTAGGAAGACCAGGGGCTGTAGGTGTAAAAAAAAAATAATAAAAAATAAGGGATTGTAAGCTGACAAGTGACATTAGCAATTTTGCACAGCTATTTGTACAGTTCAGAACTCTTTCTATGGATTTCTACTTGGACATTTTAACTCTGTAGCTATAAAACGATTACTTTTTAAACATATAGGATATTATTGGCCATTTATAGTGATGTTAGCAATTTTGTACAGCTATTTGTACAGTTTAGAACTCTTTCTATGGATTTCTACTTAGACATTTTAACTTTGTAGCTATAAAATGATTACATTTAGAACATATGGAATATTATTAGCCATTTCCACAATGTTGTATATTAACTTTTGTTTAGAACTTATTTTAATGGTCAAAACTTTCAAAGTTATGTCAGAGCTTTTGAGATGTTCTAATTAATTTATTTATAGGACTGTTTACTCCTCTATTGTGAATGTTTTGACAGGACCCAGAATAAAGGTAGTTCTTGAGAGTTTTTCGATGTGATTATAAAGCCAAAGAACTGGAAATCTCATTTCAAAGACTTTTTTCCTGAAGCTTCCTAAACAAATTATAGTCTCCAGAGGTGAGCCTCCTTCTGATTTGTGGAGTGTAAACAATTATTTTTGGAGACAGGGTTGCCAACATCTCTTCCTCCCAGTCACCTACCAAGCACTAATACAAACTTTAACAAAGCAAGAAACAAGGCTTCTGTCAGTCTCCTTGTGCAGACAGTGCTCATTGCCACATCTCTGATTTCATTCTTGGTCTTCACTTTTTTGTGTATATTCACTATGACCCTCTTCTTTAATAATCCCAATCTGAATCATTTTTCAAAATTCAGCATAGTCTCACATTCATTCATCATTTTCTTTTTGATGTTTCTATCTTTGAAGTCTACCACATATATTTTAACCACATAGTTTTGCATTTGAATATATGCTTTATATTGTCCTCTAATAAAATTATAAACTCTCTGAATGCAAGGACCACCCCATTTCTCCTTTTTGTCTCTTAGAATGTCTCCAACATATCTATTAGGGATTAGATAGATACATTTATTGTCACCATTATTCTAGCCAGAATTTTTTTTTTTTGCATCTATTTCCTATTTTGGAAAGTGAATTGGTTTTGAGTAGGAAGGTCCTAAAGATGTTACAAGATACCTTATGTGGTACAAAAAAATGTTTGGAATTTAAAGGATAGGTTATACTTCCAGAACTATTGTTATAGTAGAGTGGTTACCTACAAGGATTTTGGAGTCAAATAAACCTGAGTTTGATTCCCAACATTATACTTAACTAGATATTTATCTCAGGACTACCAGTCGCTTATAATTGTCAGTTTCCTTATCTATGTAATGAGGAAAATAATAAAATGTTTCTATTGTATCAGAGTCATTGTGGAAATTAAATATGACCATGTATGAAAAAAATATTTGAAAATTATGCAATGTGATGAAGAACTATTTAATTTAGACCAAACCATCTGCTGAAGACAAATGCAAAAACTAAACAAAATACATAGAGTCCTTATTCTGCACAGTTGTCTGGAATCATAAAAATGACCATGCAAGCTGAAACCATGAAAAGCAATCTTAATAATCAGTAGGAAAATATGATTGTTCTATAAATTCAAAGAATTTATAGAACATTAAAATATCTCTTTTGATTTCAGATGAAGAAAATGAAAAATAGTAAAACTAATATTTATTTAGTGCACTGTTTTAAACATTGTTAATTAAAGTGTTTTATTTCTTTGTAAAAATGTATTGAGAGTAGTCTGAACAGTGCCTTCCTTCTAGTCATAAAAAATTATTTGGAGGAAACATCTTTTCTATGTCTTAGTTAATTGTTATACTAATTTTTAAATTTGAATCAGCTTCCAATGTTTTATCCTTTATGCTTTCAATGTTGTGAAATATTTCCCAGGGTTCCTTTAATGTGAATTTTTTACTAGCATTCATTTCTTTGGCACATCTTCATCCTTTTTATCATTTATGTATATGTTTGACTTTGCAAAGTTCCCCTGACTCCATAGAGTTTCTCAATGGTGGTAGTTATCAACATTCCCACAATCATCTATTTCTTCTATAACTCCATTTATATTTGCTTTGTACTTCACTTCCAGTATTATCACTTTTTATTCCTTTGCTGAACTTTGACTTTTGTTGCCAATTTCCTTTTTAAATTATTTGTTGTAAAATGTCACATGAGTTACCGCTGAGAGACAAGGATCCAGCATAATTACATGCCTTTCTGTCTGTACATGAACCAAATAATGCATGCACAGTAACCAACTGCTGACAGACTTTAAAAAAAAGTCATGTGATTGGTTATTGATCAAGATATAAAACTGTTTTTTTTTTAAAATGTAATGCTTTGTGGACTGAAGATCTAGCAGGAAAGTTTGTACTTTAAGCAAGCATTCATAGTTAATATGCTGTGTAAGTAAAATATAAACAATTTTTTTTTTTGTCGAAATGGTGCTATTTAACTAAAATCTGGTCATTAAAACTCTTGTATATCAGAACCACACGATGAAAGGAGTGTCTTCATTTAAAACATCTTAATTCTAAATGAATCAAGACATAAGATAGGAAATACTGGGCCAAAATATCTGAGACAAGTCTAGAGAAATCACTCTGGGTTTTGGAACTCCTTATATTGATCCTGATGAGGCACCTGAAAAGCTGAGTAAGACTTATTGTAAACTCACAGGGCAAGTGGGACAGAATTTTGAACCCAGGTTCTTCTGGTGATAGAGATATTGCAAATCACTCTTAAGTTAGGATCGGGGGCCTGAAAATCCACACCCAAGAGGTAAGGACAAACCTGAAGTAATCCAGAACTCACATGGACTGCTGTTTAGCTTCACATTATCAAGGCATATATTCAAATGCAAAATATAATCAGATATATGAAAAAACAAAACAACACGAATGAGCATCATTACAAACATCAGACAATAAGTCCAGACCCCCAGGTATACCATAGTGGAATTGCCAGACAACTTTCATATTCATGGAGATAAAAATTAAAAAGTCAGTAAGGAACTAGAAAGTATAAAAATGACATTGCACATTTTGAAAAAGCTTGGAAAATCTAGAACTGAAAATTACAAGAACCAATTAAAAACTCAATGGGTAGTTTAAATAGTAGACAACTAAATAGTAATTTAGCATAAGTAAAATATGATGCAAAAGTAAAAAATAAAAAATAGGAGCGATATTACAAAAGTAGCAATGTAAGGACTTTTAAAAATTTGTTGCTCAATAAAAGCAATGAAAAATGAGCAAATTATCAGAATCAATATTTTTAATATTCTAGAAACTAACCAAAGACTGGAAGCAACCTGGGGAGCATTTAGTTACATATATGAGAAAGCCTGTTCCAGAGAGAACACAAAAGGCTTGGCCAAACAACTCTTTGATAAGGAGATTAGTATGGATCAACTTTCTCAAGAGAAGCCAAGAGCTATTGTTTAAGACAATGGAGAATGCCCCCCTAATTTGTTTCAGAGATGATCAGGACTGCCACCCTTATGAGAGGTACAGAGCGCAAAAGCCTGGGGGACAGGTTTCAAAGAAAAGGTCACTGGCACCAGTGAGACTTCAGGATACACTATCTAGTGCTATATCACATTACAGTCTCCTTTCCCCAGACTTATTATTTGTCCACCCCAAATACAGCTCCAGCAGACTCTAATGTGGCAAATGCCTTTGTAACCACCCTGCTGAAGGGTATAAGCAACAAACAGTGTGTACATAGAGTGCACAGACCTGGGTGCATGTCTGTCTCCACTTACATTTCAAAGGACCAGAACACTAAGCAGGGCTATGGATTTGCCCAATCTGAGAGAGGTATAAGACCCAGACAGAGAACCCCCTCAAGGTCTATGCATAGGCAGAATGCTACTACAGGAACTTCCCATTGAGCCATGGGGATTTTGTTGTCACCTGAGTGTGCCTAGAAGGCAGAGTATTGAGCTATAGAGGATTATTCTTGAGCCCTAAGGTTTAATGTTTTTTTTTCTTTTTTAAATAATATTTTTATTTTTTTATTATAGTTGGCATACGAGATTATATTAGTTTCAGGTGCGCAACATAGTGATTAGACATTTATATATTTCACATAATGATCACCCTAATAAATCTAATACCGCTCTGACACTGTACATATTGACTTTATTCCTTATGCTATACTTTATATTTCCATGACATTTTGCAACTACCAATTTGTACTTCTTAATCCCTTATCCCTTTTTCACTGACCCTGCCAACTCCCATCTGGCAACCCTTAAAATGTTCTCTGTATGTATGAGTTTGTTTCTTTCTGTTGGTCTTGTTCTTGTTTGTTTTGTTCTTTAGATTCCAAATGTATGTGAAATCATACGGTGTTTGTCTTTCTCTATCTGACTTACTCCATTCAGCACAATACCCACTAGGTCCATCATGAAATATCTTTTTCCGTCCCTTTACTTTCTGACTGTGCGTGCTCTTTAATCTGAAGTGAGTCTCTTGTAGGCAGCACGCATAAGGATCTTGTTTTCTTATCCATTCAGTAACCCTATCTTTTGATTGAAGCATTTATTTTTTTTTCACTTGAAGTACTTGTTGATAGATATGGACTTATTGTCATTCTTTATTCATATTTTTGATACATTTTTTTTCTTCTTCTTAAATAATTTCTTCCAACATTTTCTGTAATACTGGTTTGCTGGCGAAGTACACCTTTAGCCCTTTTCTTGTCTGGGAAGCTCTTGATCCGTCCTTCAATTTTAAATGATAGCTTTGCTGGGTAGAGTATCTTGGTTGTAGGTCCCGGGTTTTCATTACGTTGAATATTTTGTGCCAAGCTCATCTCACCTGCAAATTTTCTGTTGAGAAATCAGCTGACAGTCTTATGTGAGCTCCTTTGTATGTAACTAATTGCTTGTCTCCTGCTGCTTTTAAGATTCTCTCTGTCTTTACATTGTGACATTTAAATTATGATGTGTCTTCATGTAGGCTTCTTGGGGTTCATCTTGTTTGGGACTCTGAACTTCTTGGGGTTGTATGTCTATTTCCTTCACCAAGTTAGGAAAGTTTTCCATCATTATTTCTTGAAATAAGTTTTTAATTTCTTGCTCTCTCTCTCTTCTTATTCTGGTACCCCTATGATGCGAATGTTGTTACACTTGATGTTGTCCCAGAAACTCCTTAAACTATCTTCATTTTTTTTTTTTTTGGATTCCTTTCTCTTGTTGCTCTTCTGATTGCATGTCCTCCACTATCCCATCCTATAATACACTGATTTAATCCTCCACTTCATCAATGCTATTGATTCCCACTAATGAACTCTTCATTTCAGATATCGTATGCTTTATTTCCGACTGGATCCCTTTTATGTTTTTCATCTCCAATTTTACGTTTTCTATCTCTTTGTTAAAGTTCTTATTGAGTTCATCTACTCTTCCTCTAAGTTCATTAAAGCGTCCTTATAACCAATATTTTGAACTCTACATCTGGTAAATTGCTTGTCTCCATTTTGTTGAGATTTTTGGGGGCAGGGGGAGCTTTGTTCTTTTCTTTCATGTGGTACATGCTTCTCTTTCTCCCCATTTTGGCTGCCTCTCTTTGTCTGTTTCTATGTATTAGATAGGGCTCCTGTGTCTCCTGGTCTTAGTAGAATGGCTTCATGTAGTACGTGTCCTGGGGGCCCAGTGGCACAATCTAACCTGATCACCTGAGCAAGGTGCTCAAGGTGTGTCCCTTGTGTGGGTTGTGTGTGCCCTCCTGTTATAGTTGAGGCTTGGTTGCTGTTTGCAGGCTGATGGCAGGAATTGACCCTTGGACCAATTGGTTGTGAGACTTGGTCAGTGAGGGGCTGACCCTACAGAACAGGATTCACTTTAGTAGGGCTCTGGTGCCTGCTCAGTCTGCCCTTCGGGTGTGTCTTCCTCAGATGCAATCCTGGATGGTGCTTCGGCTCCAGCTAGGTTGAATCAGGCCACCAGGTATGCTGGCCCAAGGGCCTCCTGGGAGGGGTACAGCTGCAGGCCAAGTTCAGCCGCAGCCTATGCACCTCTGGGGGCACCTGTTAAGAATCACCAGACAATCTGCAGACGGATGCCACCCGTGCTAGGATAATAGTAGCTTTGAGAGACCAAGGCAAGAACCAAGCCCGGCTGCCACTAGTGCGGGGCTTAGGGCTGCTCAGCAAGAGGTATGGGGCACACTGAGGCCAGATGTTGCTTCATTGGATTTTGTGAGCCTTTGAGATACTTTAGGAAAGTCTGCAGCAAGGGCCAAGACAGGCCATTTGTATGAAATAAATCATCGGAAGCCGCTTGGATGGGCCCCAAATTTGAGAGAGGCAGAGTCTCAGGGAATCATCTGTGTAGAGCGACCTGTGTTATCCAGGTTAATGGAGATTCATATATGGCAGCACCTGCATCTGCATACTGGGAAGGGAAAGGGCTCAACAGAGGAATGATGGGTACTGCCAACACTTCTGTCTGTGAGAAAGTCATCCCTCCAGCCATTGACCTGAATCCTGACAACGCAGTGTCTTCTTGTATGTCTGGAGCAATTCTCGAGCAGCTACTCTATCACTGGATCTCAAATAGAGTGAGTATGTCAACGACTAAGTTTGGGAATGAGCACTTTAAGAGGAATGTCTGCAACTCCTGCAGCCCTCCTTTTCACTCAATCACAATCTCCGCTGGTTTTCACAGCCTGAGGTTGTATGTATTTCTCTTTCTGGCACTGGAACCCTGGAGTGGGGAGCCAAGTATGAGGCTAGCCTCCCTCACTCCTCAGGTGACAGAGTGGGCTCTACAGACAAGATAACCCTTCTGATTCTCAATTGCCACACATGATTGTGGTACCAGCCTTTCGCATCTCCACACCTTCTACCAGTTCAAGGTGACTTCTTATGTTTGTCCCTAGTTGTGGGGCTTCTGTTCAGCCAGACCACAGGTGACTTCCAGTGATGGTTGTTCTGTAATTTTGTTATAATTTTTGTCATGAGAGGAGGCATGCAGAGCATCTACCTTCTGCACCATCTTGACCCTTTTTCTAATGTTTGTTTCTTTAGGGTTGTACTTACCTGGGATCTGTCACTCTTATTTTTTATTATTTATCCTTTTTGGAATGTGAATGTCTATTCTGCGCTTGTCCTAAGATTGTATTTTTGAAGCAAATAATTTGTTTAATTTTAGAGGTTTATAGCTGGAACAGAATTGGCCTTAGATTAATTGTACCTAGAGTCTCAACCATATCTAATTTAGATGATATTTAGATGAGACTTTAAACTTCAGACTTTTGAATTAATGCTGGAACAAGTTGACTTTTGGAGCTGTTGGGTTGGAATGGATCACATTTGCATGCAAGAAAGACATGAATTTGGGGTGACTTAGAGAGGAATGCCATTGACCAAATGTTTGTGTCCTCCCTCCAAAATTTGTATATTGAAAATAATCCCCAATGTGACATTATCTG
This sequence comes from Pteropus alecto, assembly GCF_000325575.1. Lineage (NCBI taxonomy): Eukaryota > Metazoa > Chordata > Mammalia > Chiroptera > Pteropodidae > Pteropus > Pteropus alecto. Next base: position 1,319,691 of record NW_006439187.1, read on the forward strand.
GAGGTGGGGCTTATAGGAGATGATTATGTCATCAGTGCAGAGCCCTCATTAAAGGGATTCGTACCCTTAAAAAGAGGCCTCACTAAGCTACCTCATTCCCTCCACCATGTGAGGACACAACAAGAAGACAGCTGTACGTGACCTAGGAAGCTGGCTCTCACCAGACACTAAATCTGCCAACACCTTGACTTTGAACTTACTAGTATCCAGAAATATGATAAATAAATATTTATTGTTTAATTCACCTAAGATTTTTGTTATAGCAGACTACCCGATTAATACAGAAACCAAAAGAGGTGAAGTACCTTTCTCATGGTTAAAATAACAGTGACAGAATTGAGGATTAACCTCAGTGTCTTTCCTCCCTATTAGTTTTCCAGATGTCAAATCTGAAAGAATGGAGTACAAAGCAGAGATTATTACCATAAATATGTAAATTTATTATTTGATTCTGCACAAATGCTCCTCAGTCAGCATTTAACATGGATATTGCAAGTTAACAATAGTTGATTATAAGAACATTTGGAGAAAACAAGAAAACAATTTGGTATGAGCAATTTAATCTATATTTACCTCCAAATGGTTCTCTTTGACAAAAAATGATTTTCAAATATTTTGGATTTTGAGAAAGACCTCATGAATTTGAGAATGTCAAAATAAAAGTTTCCATAATAGAAGACTGGGAGGGGGAAAAAAAAAACAAGAAAAGATTATATAGTGTATATCTGTCATTCTTAGCAGTCATCTGTAAGAGTAAACTAAAATAATTTTCTTTATTTACAAGGCCAAATGTATCATTTTCTCCTTTGTCCATTTTTTAGGCTATCTTATTGAAAACATAATAAGCCCTATAAGAGATCCAAACATTTGATTTTAAAATGCATGGTCACAGGCTTTGTAGCCTTTAGAACTGTAAACACATATTTCTGAACTTAATGCAAGACTCTCTCATAAGGTATACAGAAGAGAAGTCATGAGATGTATCTATTTTTTTCTCAAGAAGATAAGTTTTTTATTATTTAAATATAGTTGATATACAATATTAGTTATATTAGTTTCAGGTATACCATTTAGTGATTCAACATTTTTATACCTTACCATGTGATCATCCTACTAATTCTAGTAACCATCTGTCACTGTGCAAACTTATCACAATATTATTGACTCTATTACTCTTCACTTTTTCACCTATTCCCAAACCTTCCTTCCCTCTGGAAACCTTCCCTTTTGTCTCTGTTTCTATGAGTCTGTTTTTGTTTTGTTTTGTTTTCATTTTTCTAAAATTCCACATATAAATGAAACCATATTGTATTTGTCTTTCTCTGTCTTACTTGTTTCATTTAGCATAATACCTTCTAGGTCCATCCATTTTATCACAAATGGTAAGATTTTATTGTTTTTTACTATTGCATAATATTCCAATGTGTGTGTGTGTGTGTTGTGTTTGTGTGTGTGTTTGTGTGTGTGTGTTTGTGTGTAAAGTCATCTACAAGGGAAAAGAAGTTTTAATTGCTTTACTTTTACTGGACTGTGTAAATTTATATATAATGTTGTCTATATATTGTAGTAATTTTCATGCTATCTTATATGAATGTAAATCTATTAGTTCTTACTCAATAATACATTCTCTCTCTCTTTCTCTCCCCTCCCCTCTCCTTTTCTTATTCCCTCCCTCTCTCTTTTTCTCTCTCCTATATTGGTATAGGGGATAATTTTTGTTCGCAGAGTTTAAAAAATTTCTCCAACATCTGCTTCCAACTTTCTTTATGTTACTCTTATCTCTAGTTAGGAACATTCAACAATATATACAGTTGTTGTGGGCTGCCTGAAACTTCAGTAGTTCTAACTGAAACTATAGAACCTTAAAGGCAAGATCCTCCCTGTTTGTGGCACAGAACAGCCAGAGTGTGGGAATGTTACATTTTCTTGGCAATTTGTACACATTTTTTAAGTAATTTGAATCTGTTGTGAATGATGCAAGGGTATAGAGATAGCTGGAGTTCATAATTATTGTAGCAGCAATAGTAGAAGCAAAGTATCAGTCTGTCTTGATGCTTGATGTTTGCTCTGGTTACTGCTGGCAGGGGCTTCCAGTGCTGTTTTGGTTTTGGCCTACTTTCAAGACTTGATCATCCAGTAGATTGTGCCCATGATATCATCCCAATAAATTACTATTTTGTGTAAGTATGTCAAAATCAGGTTATCATTTTTGAGGGAAAAAAAAACCTGTTGTTACAGACTATTATCCAGAGTATGCAAAGAATATCTACAGAACAGTAAGAAAAATAATTACATCTCTTTCTGCTAAATTAGCAAAAATAATAAAATGGTCTTTTTCCAAGAAGACATATAAATGGCCAACAGATATATGAAACAATGTTAAATTTCACCAGCTATTAAAAAAATGCAAATCAAAACTATAATGAGATACCACCTCCCACCTTTAGAATGGCTATCATCAATATAACAAGTAATAACAAGAATTGGAAAGACCTGAAAGAGAAAGTGTAGGTGTATTGTTGGTTGGCATGTAAATTGCTACAGCCACTATGGAGAACAGTATAGAGGTTCCTCAAAAAATTAAGAATAGAATTACCATGTGACCCAGAAATCCCTTTTCTTGAAAATTTGAAAACATTTATCCATAAAGATATATGCACCCCAATGTTTATTGCAGCATTATTCACAGTGGCTAAAACATGAAAACAATTGAAATGCCCTTTGATAGATGATTGTACAAAGACGTGGTACATATATGCAATGGAATATAACTCTACCATAAGGAAAGATGAAATACTGTCATTTGCGACAACATGGACAGATCTTGAGAATATCTTGCTAAGTAAAATAAGTCAGACAGAAAAAGTTAAAAACATACTATTTCACTCATATGTGAAATATAAAACTGAAAGCAACAAATAAACAAGACAAGCAGACACTCATAGACACAGAGAACAGTTTAGTGGTTACCAGAGTGAAAGTGGGGAAAGGAGAGGTAGATAAGATTAGAAGTGGTCAAATATATGATGACAGAAGGAAATTTAACTTTGAGTGGTGAATACACAATGTAATATAAAACATATGACATATTATTGAATTGTACACTTGAAACCTATATAATTTTATTAACCAATGTCTCCTCAATAAAGTACAAATTAGTAGTTGATAGATGGTCACGGAGATGGCGAGCAAAGCATAGGGAATGCAGGCAGCAGTAAGGTAATGGCTAGGTGTAGAGTCAGAGGAGAGAAAGAGTAATCAGGGGGATTGTTTCATAACTATATAAATGTCTAACCAATGTACCGTATACTTGAAACTAATAATAAAATAAAATTTAAAAAATAGGAAATATGAATAGTATTAAATAACCACAAAAATATGTTAAAATTTCCTAATTATATGGAAAATACATACTTATATTATGTAATTTCCACCCATCTCTTAGTAATAATTGAAGTGTTAATATCAGGTATTGATGAGGGTGCAGGTTTATAAGTACTCTCATGAACTACTTGGTATGGTAAATATAAATTGGTAAAACCACTCTAGGGGCCAATTAGGTATTATTTATCAAAAATAAAAATTGTGAATGTCAATAGCATTCTAATTCCTTTTTTAAAAATATCTACCCTAGAGAATCCCAAATACACAAGGAAGCATATGCGCAATTATACTTGTAATGATGAAAATCTTGGAACAATTTAAATGACCATCTGTGAAGCATAGCTAAACTATAGTACAGATATAATATAGAATCTCTGTACCAATATAAAAAGATGAGGGAGACCTGTATTTACTTGCATAGATATATCTGCATGCAGTAGTTAGATGATAGAAAGCTAGTTCCAAAATGATACA
>NW_006439187.1:1323591-1330250 GCF_000325575.1 Pteropus alecto
GATAGATAGATATAGATATAGATAGATATCTATATCTATATCTATCAATAGATGATAGATAGATAGATAGATAGATAGATAGATAGATAGATAGATAGATAGATGAATTGGCTCACACACTATAGATAAGGCTGGCAAGTCCAAAATTTATAGGGTGAGCCAGTAGCCCAGAAACTCAGGAAGGATTTCTTTGTTATGGTCTTAAGGGAGAATTCTTTTTTCTCTGGGAAGCTTCAAATTTTGCTTGTAAGGCCTTCAAGTGATCAGAGACCCACCCCCATTATTGAGTGTTATCTCTTTTATTAAAGTCAATTGATTATAAATGTTAATCAGACCTATTTAAAGCTTCACAGAAATACCTAGATTAGTTTTTTAACAAATAACTGAGCACCATAGCCTAGCCAAGTTGACATATAACATTAACAATCACAGAAGGCTATGCATCAAAGTGATTACAGTGGTTACTTTTCAGAAAGATAGCCATATGTAGTTGATCAAAGAACTTTTTCAAGAACATGTTTCTAATTATATATTCAACAAAAATTATACAACAAAACAAATACAAATAGCATGGGCATCTTCCAATGACAAAGATAGAGTGTAGTTAAAACAACAGTTGTTTAAATGCTTTCCAGAAGGACTCAGCCTGGAAGTGCCCAATGTTTCATGTATAGGTTGCAAACAGAGCAGGTTGATACTACTACTACTATTACAAAGATGAATATTAGAAAGCAGCACCTTATACAATTTGGAGGTTATCCAGGAGACAGGTGGTGTTAACTGGTCCCTATTCATCACTATGTTAAAAAAGTGTTTACTCACAGCCACCAGGCTTCCTGTAGGGGGAGGGGGACAGGAGAAGGTGTGACGAGTTGCCTGAACAGCCCTGCCTGAGAGAGTTGTGAGTTCCACGCAGCCGAAAGCAGAGAAGTGGATGGCAGAGAAAAAAGAGTTGATTTTTACTGGGCCCGGTTGTAAAACCGAGGCTGAGTCAGAGCCCCCAACCAAGAGGGACCCTCCCCCCATACCCTCTGAGACTGATCACTGTGGAGCCCCAGGGGAATATGACCAAATGCTACCAAACTGTTGCTAACAATGACAGGGACTGAAACTGAGGGTAGTGAGCGTGATTAAATATCTATAAGAAAATAAAAAGGCATATTTTAGTCTTTATATAAAACAGGAATCCAAGAAGCTTAAACACCACCTACTGAAAACCAAAAGAGAAGTGCCTTCTTTGCAGCTGGGTAAACACAGAACTTTATATAATAAACCTTCTTTCTGGGAAAAAAAGAAAAAAAAAAGCAGAATACACTTCCATTAATGTCCAGGCAGAGAAATAGTCCATCAAACACCATGAACAACCAAGGCGACAAAACATCTTAGAAAGAAAGAGAAAAATCTCCACAAAATAAGCTTACAGACATAGAAATATGCAATTTAAATGAAAGAGAATTCAGGATGGTACATCTGAAAAAACTCAGTGATATCTAAAACAATTCATATCAACAATTTCAGAAAATGAAAAAGCAACTAGATGAGCAGAATGAATTCTTTAGTAAGGAGACTGAAACCCTCAAAAAGAACAAAATAGATCTTCTGGAGATAAAGAACACAGTGCAAGAGTTGAAAAATGAAATAACAAGCTTGAGATATAGAGTCAACCAAATGGAGGAAAGGATCAGTGATATCAACAACAGAAATCTAGAAATAAATCAGAAAGAAGAAGAGAGAAAACAAAGAAATCTAGAAATAAATCAGAAGGAAGAAGAAAGAAACTGAAAAATGAAAAAAATAAAAAAAAATACAAAAGAAATACAAATGAAAGAAATACAAAAACTTGCTTATACCATCAGGAGAGGAAACATAAGAATAATAGGCATGATCTAAGATGATGAAAAGAAGTAGGGACTAGAGAGCATTTTTGGACAAATAGTTGATGAGAATTTCTCAAAACTGAGGAATGAGCTGGAGCTTGGAATTCAAGAAGTCAACAGAATACACAATTACCTCAATGCAAAAGGCACATTGTATTAAAATTATCAAAAACTAACGACAAAAACTGAATTCTCAGGGCAGCCAGGGAGAAGAAAATGGTATGAAGGAGAAATTAAGACCTTTTTAGACATATAAAAATTGAGGGGATTCTCCACTATGAGACCTGCACTACAGAAAATTCTGAAAGGGGTCAGCTCACCTAAAACAAAATAACGACAACAAAAAAATACATAATTAGGAGTGAAGTGACTATGAGGCAAATAGAAGCAGAGGAGTGCAACCCTTACTAAGAACAGGGCATTAAGCTTAAACAATAAGATGAGAATTGCTATAGCAAGATAGTAATAAACGTTCAGCATACATAGAAACAAATTGAGATAACAATGACCGAAAAGGGAAAGATTCAAGAATCCAAATTCGCAAAGGATAAAGGAGATAAGGCGCATACAGAAGAAAATGAACAACTGTATATAAATAACTATCTTTTTCATATTTGTAATGGCAATCATACACCATAGAGTCAGAACTGAAGTATACAACATAAAATAAGAAGAATCAGAGGCAAAAATCATAATTGCCAACTGAAATAAAGGAAACAGAAACACAAGGACAAGGAAGCAATGGAAACATTGAGCTACCAGAAAGCAAAACATAAAATGACTATAGGAAGACCTCATATTTCAATAATCACTCTAAATGTAAATAGACTGAACTCACCAATAAAAAGGCACAGATTTGCAGAACCAATAAAAAACAAAACCCAACAATATGCTGCCTCCAAGAGACATATCTCAACTCCAAAGACAAATATATACCCAAAGTGAAAGTGTGGAAAATGATATTTCAAATACCTAAGAATAAATGTACCAACACATGTGAAGATTCTATATAATGAAAACTATAAGACCCTGTTAAAAGAAATTGAGGAAGACACAAAGAAATGGAAAGATATTTTTTGTTCTTGGATGGGAAGAATCAACTTAGTTAAAAGAACCTTATTACCTAAAGCATTATACAGATTTAATGCAATCCCAATCCAAATCCCATAGGCAATTTTAAAGAAATAAAACAAAGAAAAATCATCAGATTTGTATAGAAGCACAAACAATCCCGCATTGCCAAAGCCATCCTGAGGCAAAGGGAATGAGGCTAGTGGCATCACTCTGCCTGACTTCAAATTAGAGTACAAAGCCACAGTGATCCATATGGCAAGTATTGCCAGAAAAATAAACACACGAACCAGTGGAAAAGAATCAAGAGTCCGGAAATAAATTCATGTTTATATGGGCAAATAATTTTCGACAAAAATAAAAGCCAAAAACATACAGCAGAGAAAGGAAAACCAATAAATGATGCTGGGAAAACTGGAAAGCCATCTGCAAAAGAATGAAACTAGACTGTTGTCTATCACCGCACACCAAAAGTAACCCAAAATGAATTAAGGACCTGAATATAAGAGCTGAAACAATAAAATGTATTGAAGAAAACATAGGATCTAAACTCAAGGACCTTGGAGTTAAAGTGGATTTTATGGATTTGACCTCAAAAAGAAGGGAAGTAAAAGCAAAAATAAATGAATGTAACTACATCAAACTAAAAAGCTTCTGCTCAGCAAAAGAAATCATCAACATGGTAAAGAAGCAACCATCCAAATGGAACAATTTATTTGCAAGTGACACCTCTGATAAAGGACTAATATCCAAAATATACAGAGACCTCATACAACTCAATAACAACAACAACAACAACAAAACAAACAATCCAATCAAAAAATGGGCAGGGGACCTGAACAAACACTTCTCCCTAGAGGACATACAAATGTCCAACAAATATTGAAACAATGCTCAACATCGCTAGGTATTAGGGAAATGCAAATCAAAACCACAATAGGATACCATTTCACACCTATTAGAATGGATATCATCAACAGGACAAGTAATAACAAATGCTGGAGTGGTTATTGGGAAAAAGGGACCCTCATACACTGCTGGCATGACTGCAAATTGGTACAGCCACTAAGGAAAACAGTATGGGAAGAGATGAAATAGTGCCATTTGTGACAACATGGATGGACCTCGATATAATGATGCTAAACAAAATAAGTCAGACAGAAAAAGTTGAAAATCACATGATTTCACTTATATGTGTGATATAAAGCTAAAAGCAACAAATGAACAGGACAAACAAACTCATGGCCATGGACTATAGACTAGTAGTTACCAGGGGGTAGGGAGTGGGGGAGGAGGGGGTAGGCAGATGGTTAAAGAGGGTCAAATATAGTAGGATAAGGGGAGGGTGAAGTGGTTAAAGGGGGTAGCTGAAGGAAACTGGACTTTGGGTGGTAAAAACACAATAGAATATACAGATGTCAAATGATAATGTACACCTGAAAATTATATAATTGTATTAACCAATGTTACCCCAATAAACTTAATTTAATTAAAAAAAGCCTTCTTTGATGTTTTTATTCCGCAGTTGACTCTCCCTTCTCTAAGCTTCTGCAGTGATTTTTGTCTGTACTATTAATGTTGGTTCTTTAACATATACTGCCTTATTTTCTCAGGTAATTTTGCCTGGTTGTATGTCTTGACTCCTCACATTAATAAGAAGTCTATAGTGGCTAGAGATTATGTTTTTTTTTTAATCACATTTATTTTATCCCTTGTCCCCACGTTACCTAGAAAAATATCTTAAATGTCACAGTATTTAATAAATCTCTTCAAATATTTACATACTTGGTTTCAGAAAAGTCGACATAGGATTTTGAGAAAAATGTAAGTGCTATTCATAAAACTATAAGTCTCCAAGTGCCAGATAACAATATAGTACCTCTAAATCTTTCAGCAATGCCCTGAACTTTAGGACTTCCAAAATGCAAATCCATGGATTGATTTCATCAAAATTCTAGGAATATTTTAAAAACAGAAAATCTTAGGTCCTACCCCATAGATTCTGTTCTAATTATGTCTTGTAGTCTTCTATATGCTAGAAACTATGATGAGTCCTATAAATAAAAAGACAAATATGTCAGGACTCTGTCCTCAAAAGATTCAAAGTCCAGCGGGAAAAACAAGCTTATAATACAAAATAGATTATAATACAGCTATAGTATAGTAAAAGTATATCGAGGAACCTTGGAGACTCCAGGAAAATGTTCTCCTCTGATGGTTCCCGAAATAAGTAATGTTTAAAAAGAATAGGAAATAAGAATTAGCCAGATAGGTAATGAGAATAGTCTCATATGCAAGAACATAGAGTTTTAAAAAACATCACATATTCAGGGTAGCACCAAGTAATTGATTATGTATAGACCACAAAGTGTATAATGCAAATATTGAAAGATGAGAATAATGATGTAAGAAAAGGCAAGATGTTAAAGAGTCTTGCATGTTTGACCAAGGAGTGTGTTTTATATTCTTCAGGTAATAGGGAACCATAACTAGGGAAGTAACATGATCACACAAGAACATTCTGATGACTGTGTGAAGAAGGTACTGACATATGATACTGAAGAATTATTTATTAGTCAGGAGATAATTGTAATAGCCTATGGCCTTAATTTGAGCAGCAGCAAGCAATAGGGATGAACATGAGATTAATCCAAAAGATATTTAAGGAATTAAAGTGACAGAACCTGGTAAATAATATGATATTGAAAATTACTGAACTTCCTTCGAATCTTTATAGAAAGAGAGAATTATGATCAATATATTTTTAGCATTAGGTATTTCTTATTGTATACTGACTTTTTTACATTTGGAAATAATATCATTATAGATCTTAGAATAGTGTAGGAAGCAGAAAACTACTAGATTTGGAGTCATAAATCCATCTTTAAAGTTTTGGCACTTCTTACTAAGTATGTAATAATAGGAAGATCACTTAATAGTTTCAATTTAAAAATTCCTCACATATAAAATATTATTACTATCTCTTCTGTCTGCTTCACTGGGTGGCTGTGAGACTTTAATTAGATAAGGTATGAGAAAGGTATTGATGAACTGGAAAACAATTGTGTAATAATTTTATTATTGGTAAAAATTTAATATATAAAAATAATAAGAACCATTGGTTCATGAAAAAATATAGCATTTAATGTGTTTTGTTGTTGTTGTTTGTTTGTTTGTTTGTTTGTTTGTTTTATGGAATCTCAGAGTTGATACCTGTCCTTAAGAGACAATCTTATACTATATGGCTTTTCTCATTGCATTTCTACCTTCCTTGCTCTGAGATTCTAGTTAACTATCAAATATTTATGCATTTAAAAATCTTGAGAAGGTTTGAATGTATAAAGAGTTAACTACCATGCTGAATGAAATAATTCCCAAAGATTTCATATGTCTACTTCCCATACAAGTTTGTCAGTATTTTATATATACAAGAGCAAGTGCAGTATTTCAAGGTCATTTGCTCTCTTCCTGTGTTTGGATTTAAAAAAATAAATGGTTCGGGTCAACATTTCCTCCTTAAACAATACTCATAAGTCTCTTCTCAGGCATATATCTTGAATTCAATCATATGAATACAAAGTTAAAAGGCAAAATAAGTGTTTTTTTCCTTAAACAATCCCTAGATGATCTCTTCAGTTTTATATTAGCTAAGACTTTGATATCGCCATCTATGTTTTCTGGTGTTTTTAAGTTATCAATGACTAATATTTC
>NW_006439187.1:1330314-1333914 GCF_000325575.1 Pteropus alecto
ATTTTTTCAAACATTGCAACCTGTTATAAAACTGCAGTTAAATATACACTCCTGAGAAAATTTTACCCATCTCTCAGCCTTCTGATATGCCTAAAACATCCAACAAGATTAGTTAATGACTTTAACCTGAGTCTAACACTTAGTCTGGATCTACACAAGTAACTTTTTCTGAGATAACAACAACCACTTTGTTTTCATTACACAGCTATTGTGTTGAGTGAATGTAAGAACAAAAATAATCATAAACCTTCTATAAGAAAACAGAGAAAATGCTCCTTGACAGTAATTTGAGCAAGGGTATTTTATATAGGACATCAAAAGCACAAGCAGTGAAAGCAAAAATAAATAAGTGGGACTAAATCAAACTTAAAAGCTTCTGTACAGAAAAAGAAACAATTAACAAAATGAAATGGCAACCTACAGAATGGGAGAAAATATTTGCAAAACATGTATCTGATAAGAGGTTAATATCTAAAATATATCAACAAACTTATATAACTCAATAACAAGAAAACAATCTTATTAAAAAATTGACAGAGAAACCGAATAGACATTTTTTTCCAAAAAAAAAGCATACAAAAGGCCATCAAGTACATGAAAAGAAACTCAACATCATTAATCATCAAAGAAATGCAAATCAAAACCACAATAAAATATCACTTCATGCCTATCAGAATGGCTATTTTCACAAAAAAACAATGGATAGCAAGAATATGTAAGGATGTGGAGAAAAAGGAACACTTGTTCACTCTTTAGAGGAATGTAAGTTGGTACAGCCACTATAGAAAATAGTATGGAAGTTCCTCATAAAATAAAAAATAGAACTAACATATGATCACAGTTCTTGGTAAATATTTGGAGGATATGAAAACAGGATACCAAAGAGATCTCTGCACTCTCGTGTTATTGCAATAGCCAAGATATGAAAGCAATCTAAATGTCCATCAATGAATGAATAAAAAGATGTAATCTATATCGCTATTATTCAGTTATGAGAAAAGAGGAATTCCTCCTATTTGCACTAACATGGATGCAACTTGAGAGCATTATGTTAAGTGATTTAAGTCAGACAAAAAAATTAATACTGTATGATATCACCTATATTTAGAACCAAAAAAACTCTCAAATCATATAAATGGAGAGTAGAATGTTGGTTGCCAGGACCTGGGCAGTGGGGGAAATGGGGAGATTTTGGTCAAAGAATACAAACTTTCATTTATAACATGAATAAGTTCTTAGGATATAATATACAACATGATGATTATAGTTAACAATACTGTATTATATACCTGAAAGTTGCTAATAGAGAAATCTTAAATGTTCTTACCACAAAAAGAAAAATGGTAATTTTGTAAAGTGATGAAGATATTAACTAATGTTACTGTGGTAATCATTTCCCAATATGTATGTGTATCTAATTATCATGCTACATGCCTTAAATTTACACAATATGATATTTTAGTTATATATTAACAAAGCTGGAAAAAAGTAAATAACCATACAGTTTAACATTTAAGGCTATCTACAATCTGGTTCTAACCTACCTTCTCATTTCCATCACTCTTATTTTATTTTATACACCCTATACAACGGTTGATAGTTTTCTTTCTATTCTGTCCTCAGGCCTCATGACTGCCACTCCCATTTTTAGGTGAAACTTTCATATCTCCCAAAATAACAACATGCTCAAATTCCTCTCCCTCCGTAGACCCTCCCAAATACTCTCACCAACTACATCATCACTCTCTTGAATCCTTCTACCACATTTAATACTTCTTATGTCATTGATTTGTTTCTTCTCTATGTTATATTTTCTCATTAAATTATCTGCCATTTTAGGGCAGAGTCTGTCTCATGCATCTCTATTCTGTATCTTCCGCAGTGGTTTCTCAATAAATATTTAATAATTGAATTAATGATATAAGAAATTATATAACTAAGTACCAAAATAAAGATGAACAGTAGAGAAAAAGTACTTCGTAGGGGAGATGTTACATTATATAACTAAGTACCAAAATAAAGATGAACAGTAGAGAAAAAGTACTTCGTAGGGGAGATGTTACATGACATGGACTTCCATTGGGAGAGGTGAGTAAGAGACTAAAATACTACATTCTTACTGGGGGAGAATACTGGTTTCTTAATAATAGATCAAACTTTAAATAGACTTACCAATCACTGATCAACAACAAAACCTTTCATATTGAGGGGAAGTCTGTCAAAACTTAGGGCATGGAATTACAGAGCAGAACACATGCTTTCTGCCTGCAAGCGATCTTCCATGCACAAAGAGAAATAGAGGTTTAGCTATGCATGTCAAGTTAAACCCTCCAAATTTCCAGTCTTCATCTCAGATATTATATGCTTCATTTCTGACTGGTTCTCTTTTGTATTTTACATCTCCATTTTTATGTTTTCTATCTCTATGTTAAAGACCTCACTGAATTCATCTACTCTTCCCCTAAGTTCATTGAGCATCCTTACAACCAGTGTTGTTCTTAAATTTTATTTTTTTATTAGTTTAAAGTATACAGTGCACTGGTTAGACATTTATACAGTTTATAAAATGATCCCCCTGGTTGCTCTTTCTCTCCTCTGGCTCTACACCTAGCCATTACATTAACGCTAAGTGCATTCCCTATGCCATGCTCACCATCCCCGTGACCATCTACCAACTAACAATTTGTACCTCTTTAACCCTTCACCCGTTTCTCTCAGCTCCCCAAACCCCCTCCCCTCTGGCCTTCACCAGATTGTCCTCTATATTTGTGAGACTGTCCTTGATTAGTTTTTTCTTAATATTCCTTAGATTCTGTGTATAAGTTAAATCATATGGTATTTCTCTTCTCTGTCTGACTAATTTCACTCAGCATAATAACCTCTAGGGCCATCCATGTTGTTGCAAATGGTAGGATTTCATTTTTTATGGCTGAGTAATACTTCATTGTATATATGAACTATAACTTCTTTATCCATTCACCTGATGATGGGCATTTAGGTTGCTTCCATATCTTGGCTATTGTAAACGGTGCTGCCAAAAACATAGGGCTGCATAGATGTTTGCGAATTATTGTTTTGGTTTTCTTTGAATAAATACCCAGAAGTGCAATTGCTGGGTCAAAAGGTATAGCCATTTTTAATTTTCTGAGAAATCTCCAGATGGTTTTCTGTAGTGACTATACCAATTTGCAATCCCACCAACAGTGTATGAGGATTCCTTTTTTCTCCACATCTTCACCAATGCTCGTTGATTTTTGATTTATTGATGATAGTGATTCTGACAGGTGTGAGGCAATATTTTATTGTGCTTTTAATTTACATTTCTCTGATGATTAGTGACCTTGAGCATTTTTTCATATATCTATTGGCCATCTGTATTTCCTCCTTGGAGAAATATCTGTTCAGGTCTTCTGCCCATTTTTTTTAATTGGATTGTTTGTTTTGTTGTTGTTGTTGTTGAGTTGTATGAGTTCTTTATATATTTTGAACATTAAACCCTTATCAGATTTATCATAAGTGAATATCTTCTCCCATTCAGTTAGTTGTCTTTTTGTTTTGTTGATGGTTTCCTTTGCTGCAAAAACTTTTTAGTTTGATGTA
>NW_006439187.1:1333980-1364229 GCF_000325575.1 Pteropus alecto
ATTATCAGAGAGATTACTGCCTATGTTTCTTCTAGAAGTTTTATGGTTTTGAGTCTTATATTTAAGTCTTTAATACATTTTAAGTCTATTCTTGTATATGGTGTAAGAAGGTGGTCCAGTTTCTTTTCTTTTTTTTTTTTTTGCATATATCTGTCCAATTTTTCCAACACCATTTATTGAAGAGCCTGTCTTTACTCCATTGTAATTTCTTGCCTCCTTTGTCATATATTAAGCGAGTATGTAGGCATGGATTTATTTCTGTGCTATCTATTTTGTTCTATTGATCCATGGGTCTGTTTTTATGCCAGTACCATGCTGTTTTGATTACTGTAGCCTTGTAGTATAGTTTGATATGAGGTAGTATGATACCGCCAATTTCGTTCTTATTTCTCAAAATTACCATGGCTATTCCAGGTCTTTTAAAGTTCCATATAAATTTTAGGATTATTTATTCTAGCTCTCTGAAAAAATGTCATTGGTGTTTTGATAACAATTGCATTGAATCTCTTTTCCTTTGGGTACTTGTTACGTTTCATGTTGTCCCAGAGGTCTCTTAAACTATCCTCATTTTTAAAATATTTGTTGTTGTTGTTGTTGTTGTTGTTCTGACTGGATATTTTCTGCTGCCTTGTCTTTTAGTTCACTGATTTGATCTTCTGCTTCATCTAATCTACTGTTAAATCCTTCTAGTGTATTCTCCATTTCAGTTATTATAGTCTTCCTTTCTTTCTGGTTCTTTTTTATGGTTTCTATGTTCTTTTTTATGCTTATTATCTCTCTGTTGACATCTCATCAAGCCCATCCATTCTCCCCTAAGTTCATTGAGCATCCTTATACCATTATTTTGAACTCTGTCTCTGGTAGGTCGCTTCCCTCCATTTCATTTAGCTTGTTTTTTGGAGTTTTCTCCTGTTGTTTCATTTGTGGCATGTTTCTTTGTTTTCTCATTTTATTACCCTTCTGTGTTCATTTCTATATGTTAGGAATATTTGTTTTGTCTCTCAGCCTTGGCCAGATGGCCTTATGTGGAAGGTGTTCCATGTAGCCCAGTGACACAGTCTCCTGATCCTTTGTGCTGGGGGCTCTGGACATGATCTTTGTGTGGGTTGTGTATGATTTGTTGTAGCTAAACTATTATTAGTGTTAATACATCAGTGGATAAGATTAATATTCATGCTGAATAATTGTAAGAATTGGCTGCTCCCACTGGTAAAAGTTGCTGTGTGGGGCTGACCCCACTGAGTGGAAGTTGCTGTGTGGGGCTGACCCCACTGAGTGGAAGTACACAAGACTGCTACTTGTTGAGACTACCCTTTGTGTGTACCGCTAATGGGACTAGTCAGGGGTTGCTTTGTTTTGGTCTAGTGCTAGCCTCCACATATATTGGTTTTATGAGTCCTCGATAAGGTCTCCCTAGTAGGCCAAGGTCAGCTGCTGTCTTTGATTGCTCCAGGCTACCTGGTGGGAGCTAGAAAGAGATCCGTAGATGGTTGTTACCTATGCTGGATCTATAGGTAAGTGGAAGAGACAGTGCTGTAGGTGGCAGTCTGGTCATACCCTATACCCTACACCAGCATAGCAGAAAGACCAGTGCTCCTCAAGGCCTGACACTGCCTGTCATTTTTCTATAAGGTCTTGGAACTGGAAGATCCTCTGGGTGATATACGTGTTGAGTGGTGCAGGGATCCCGGAAATCACTGGGATCTATTGAGCAAATTGCCCCCTGCCATTGCAGTATCAGTTTACATACTGGTGCTCTCTCTGTGGCTGTGGCTCTGTGTACAAGTTTCAGACCATAGCAAAGCCAGTTACTGCCTATCGTCGGCCTGCAAACACCTGAGCTCTGTTTAAGAATTACTGAAGCTCATGAGTGAGAGTTTGCAGCCCTCCATCAAAAGCTTCTCTTGGATAGATGGGCTTTGCATGGGCCACACGTATTTAGTGCTGTTGTTTGCTGTAGGATTCTTATCCCAAGGAAAGCACAGGATGGGACTGGGTTGCCTGGGAGCAGCTTTTCCACAGGTAGTTTGTGGATTAGATGGGGTGATATCTCAGTGGGGCACAGGGTCATGAGGCCTATACAGCACCAGATTTTCTGCCAGTCCTGGAACTGCTGGCTCCCACAAAAGTCACATATCACTGTGAAACTTACTGACATCTATGATGGGCCCACAAAACCCCTGATATCTGCCCAAGCAATACTGTATCTTGTGCTGGAAACAGTGATCTTCCTGTCACTGTTTACTCTGAACTTTGCTCACTTCGCTGGCCAAGGTCTGTTGACCGCTCAAAGTGCACCACTCTGGCTAAGGGCCAGGCAGGGGCAGCTGCCTATCAAAGTGGGTACTTTGTGGATTAGATGGGGAAGGATCTCAGGGAGTCAAGGGCTGTCAGGCTAATGAAGTCTCAGTTTTCTGCAATTTCTATGTCTGCACATTCCCACAGTAGTCACAAATCACAGCGAGACAAGCTGCTATATGGGGCGGTCCCACAGACCCCTGGAATCCCCTCGAGAGATATTGCAACTCATACAGGCAGCAGTGGTCTGCCCACCACTGTTTTCCCGAAAGGCTCTCACTGCACTAGCCAAGGCCTGAGCAGAATGTGCAACCCCAGAGAATGACAGGGCAGGGGAGCCTGCCTGCCAATTGGCCACGGGCACTTTGTGGCTTGGGTGAAGGGGGATCTCAGGGAGACTAAGGCCGTCAGGCCAATACAGCCTCAGTTTTCTGCAACTTCTGTGTCTTCACATTCCCGCTGTAGTCGCAAATCACAGTGAGACCAGGTGCCATCTAGGGTGGTCCCACATACACCTGCAATTCCCTTTTGTAATATTGCAGCTTTTGTAAGCATTAGAGTTCTGCCTGCAACTGATTTCCTTGCAATGTCCACACTGTGCTAACCAACATTTGTTTATGTGGACTGGGAAGGACAGGATAGATGGTGGTGGTTGTCTCTCAATGGGCCACCTGGGGCAATTTGTGGGTTGGGTGTAGCGGGTTCTTGAGGAAGACAATGGCCCTCAAGTCAATATAACTTCAATCTAGCTGCAACTTTGGTAACCATCACGAATTCCTACAAGTCACAGATCACAGCAAGACCAGCTGCTGTCTGGCACTGGCACACAGATCCCTGAGATCTGCCCAAGTTCATGTTGGCAGCAGTGATCTGCCTGAAACTGGCTGCTTGCTGAGATTGTTTGTCCTTGGAAAATTGCAGAGCAAGGCAGCCAAACAGCAACAAAAGCCCCAAGCAATCTGCAGGTTGGGTGTGGTGGGCCCTCAGGCCGGAACAGCTTCTGAATTGGCCATGTGGGAGGGATCTGCACAGGTAAAGTGGTGAGGTCTGTAGATTGCCCTGTAGGCCCACCCCTGCTTCCCCGACTAAGGCACAATTGTGGTTGCCTGTCCAGCCCTCATTCTGGCACCAGGTAATGCAGTCATTCCCCATATGAATCTTGTGCAAGCCTCTGTCCCACCACCAGTGCCCTTGGTGATAGTCCACAGTCAATAGAACCTGTGTGTGTGCCCTTTAAAGGGGCATCTACGATTTCAGTCTCCTTCCATCTCATCCAGATGGCCAGAATCCACTCTGATTTTTACAGTCAGAGTTTTTGGGAACTACTCTTCCTTGGGCTGGGACCCTGTGCCGGGGATCCCCCGAATGAGGCCAGGAACCCTGTATCCTTAAGGGGAGCCTCTGCAGTCTCACTCTCCCTCCTGTTGTTCCTCCACCCGCCATGGGTGTGGGTCCAGCCTGATTCTCAACTTTGCCCTTCCTACCGGTTTCAATGTGGCTCCTTTATATTATCAGACGTACATGTTATGATCAGCTGGACTTCACATCAGCTGATTCTCCACATTGACTATTTTATAACTTGATTGTAATTTCAACGCAGACTTGAGAGGAGGTGAATCCTGCTTTTACCTAGTCTACCTTCTTCCTCAGGACCTTATAACTGGTGTTTTGAACTCTGCATTTGTTAGATTGCTTGTCTCCATTTTACTGAATTATTTTTCTGGAGCTTTGTTCCTTTCTTTAATGTGGGACATGCTTTTTGTCTCCCCATTTTGGCTACCTTCCTGAGTTTGTTTCTATGTATTAGGTAGGGCTTCTATATCTCCTGGTCTTAGTAGAGTAGGTGTCCTGTGGGGCCTAGTGGAACAGTCTTCCATGATCACCTGAGCTAGTTGTTCAAAATATTTTTCTTGCCTGGGTTGTTCCTTTCTATTGTAACTGAGCCTGGGTTGCTATTTGCGTGTAAATGAGAGGGATTGACTCTTGGACTGATTGGTTAGAGGGTTTGCCAGCAAAGGGGGGACCCTATGGAACAGGATTCACTTTAGCAGGGCTCTGGTTCCTGCCCAGTCTGCACTTTGGGTGTTTCCTCCTCAGATGCTGTCCTAGGTGGTACTCTGGCTCCTGCTTTGGTTGAATCAGGCCACCTGGTGTTCTGGCCCAAGGGTCTACTAGGAGGAGTCCAGTTGTTGGACAAGTTCAGACACAGCCTGTGCACCTCTGGGGCCACCTAGTAAGGGTCACCAGGAAATCTGCAGATGGCTGCCACCAGTGTTGAGCTTATAGTTGCCTCAAGAAATCAATCCAGGAACTGAGGCCAGCTTCTGCTGGTGTGGGTCTTGGAGATACTCAGTAAGAGCTACAGGGCACAATGAGGCAAGATGCTGCTTCTTTGGGTTTTGTGAGCCTTCGAGAAATTTTAAGAAAGTCCACAGCAAGAGACAAGACAGGCTATTGTATGGAATAAACCACTGGAAGCCGCTTGGGTGGGCCCACAATTTTGGAAAGGCGGAGTCTCAAGGAATTACCTGGATGGAGGGATCTGTGTCATCTAGGTTGATGGAGATTCAGATATGGCAATACCTACATCTGCATGCTGAGAAGGGAGAGGGCTCAACAAAGGAATGATAGATACTGCCAACACTTCCATCTGTGAGAAAGCCACCCCTCCAGCCATCGACCCGAATCTTGACAACTCAGTGTCTTCCCATATGTCCGGGACACTCTTCTAGCAGCTGCCCCATTACTGGGTCTCAGATAGAGTGAGTATGTCAATGAGTCAGTTTGGGAATGAGCACTTTAAGAGGAATGCCTACAACTCCTGCAACCCTTCTTCTCACTCAATCACAATCTCCGCTATGAAGGTAAGACTATTAAGACCAAAGCTGTGACTTTGCCTCTCAGGATAGGATGTTTGCCCCCATGTCTGTATAAAGTGTATGTTTCTCCAGTGCCGGAATATATCCTAGGGGTGGATGTGTTGCAAGGGCTCAATCCACAGGCCTCTGCTGGTGAATTCCATTTGCAAGTCTGGGTAGTGAAGACTTGTGCAGGGACATACTCATCATCTGCCACAGAACCAAGGCTCATTGTTAACGTTAAGCAATATCGCTTGCCTGGTGGACATGATGAAATCAGAGCTACAATTCAGGTATTGGAGAAAGCTCAGATTGTGCGCCCCACTCATAGTTCATATAATGTCCCTGTGTGGCCAGTGAAGAAGCCTGGGGCAAGGGGCTAGAGGTAAACTTAGTGATTGTTCCTTGGGTAACGGCTGACAACAGCACAAATAACAGATATTCCACAGGAGAGATGGATGAAGAAGAAAGTATCATCTTGAGGAGAACCTCTGTGTTGTCACTGTGGCCTCTCATGAGTTCTCCCATATTATGTCATGTTGACACGATAGGATCAATGCTGCAAGGGGAATGGGTTTGGTACAGACAGCCAGACTGCCCCACCTCGGCAGCAAAAATGTTATCTCAAGATAAGATGCTAGCATGCATCTTGCCTGATGGAAAAGACTTACCTGTGTTGGTACCATTGTCTTCCCTTTCTTTCCAATCTTAAGCTGCTTTGTGCAAATACTGTAGTTAAGTGGGCATATACCTATGCCACAATCGCGAATGTCTCACACTGTTGGGTCTGCACAGTTTCCTGTCAGCACCTCTGCAGGACTGCCCTGGTGTCACAGCATGGGATCAGCTGACCCTTTGGGGACCCCAGGTACCCGACTTACCATCATCCATACTCGAGTGAACACACAAAGAACTCAGCATGAAATAGACAAACCCTTACTGGGGTACTCGGTACATGATGGATAGGCATGGCTGACTAGCAAAGCGGTGGAGGTGACTGCTAATGTGCCCCATTGTACTGAAAGAAACACAGGGTCCTGACTGTTAGGGTGGGTGCCATGTCCCCTATGCCAAAATATAACTATTATCTCATCCAACATGCATTGATGGACAGGACAAAAGTATGCCGGCTATGATCTTGCCCCCAGGAAGCCTATGGGTATTTGGGGCTCATGGATGGCCCTACATTCTCTTGAACTGGACAGGCTGCTATACTTGGAGATGCCCATATTTGCCAGCAGCTGTGTGGCAGATGCTCCCACAGTGTCCCACAAATTGAGATGCGAATTATTCATAATATACCTGCATTAAAAGGACCTCATGGTAGTATTACCCTTTAGCCATCTTGCTGCCTGTGGCAGGTGATGTGGTAGCTGAAATGCAAGTGACAGCTTTGGCAGATAATACTGCTTGAGCTTTGAATTATATTCATAAAGCCTTTAGTCTGCTAACTGATGAACTAGATCAATTAGAAAAGTAGTATTGCAAAATTATATGGATTTGGATATCTTAACTGCTGCCCAAGGAGGCACTTGCGCCATTCTCCACACTCAATGTTGTATTTATACCCCAGACCACTGGCACAACATCTCACAAGCCTTGGCGGTTTCTCTCAAGAAATACAGGAAGTCCAGAGGCTCACTGGAGATCCTCTGTAGGAGTGGTGGGGAAGCCTAACATCTACCTGGCTCTGGGTTTTAGCTCTCATAGGAGGTGGAGCCTATCTCCTAATGTCATGCTGTTTCCTGTATTGTTGTTGTCTCCTGTGGGTGCAGAGCTCTGCCTTCCTGCAATGATCACTTGCCAAGCTTATGTAGATGTACAGGAGGAAACTTGAAGGGGTAGAGTGTGAGCAAAAAGAAAGATCCTGCAGTCAGACTCCTTCCTGACACCCTTAGCAGCTAACTTCCTAGTGGAAGTGACTCAGCGCTTCTCCCCTTATGTAAACATGTGCCCAGTACACATGCACAAGCTTCTGGCAGTGTGCCACTATTTACCTGTGTATAAAGGTACCACTGCCCTGTGCTGTTGGCTGTTCCCTTGCTGGAATAAAGAGCTATGTTGCAGTTGCCTACAGCTCCCCTCATTTTCTTCCAGCTGTCTGAGCCTTATACCCCTTACCTCAGAACCTGGATCCTGCGGCATCACAAATGGTTTTGCAAAACTACTGGGCCCACTGTGAGATAGACTTAAACTAAAACTCTGTCAATCATCTGATTTCCATAAGACCTTAGTCTTTCTTGTGAACCACAATGATATTTTGAATCTCCTCAAAGAAGTGTTAGTTCAAACCCAGTGTGCAGTAGTCCCTAAAAGTTTCGATTATTTATTTTCCCAGTGTACAGTTAACCTGGAAAAAGGCCATAGGTCCCTTTGGTGAAGGCTGGGAGAAATATTAGCAATATTATTTTTTTTATTTATCCAATTTTACTTTTTCTTTTTCTTTTTTATTATTATTTATTTTTTTATTATGGTGACATTGGTTAACAAAATCCAGTAAGTTTCAAGTGTACAATTCAACAGTATGGCATATATAAACACATTGCATTGTGTGTTCGCCTCCCATAGTTAGATTTCTTTCTGTCACCACATATTTGACCCCTTTAATCCCACCTATCTCCCCCCACCCCCCTACTCTCTGGTAACCACTAGTCTGTTGTCCATGTCCATGAGTCTCTGTTTGTATGTACTGTTCATTTATTGCTTTTAGGTTTATATCCCAGATATAAGTGATATCATGTGGTTTTCAACTTTTTCTGTCTGGCTTATTTCCCTTAGCACGATTATCTCGAGGACCATCCATGTAGTCACAAATGGCAGTATTTTATCTCTTCTTATGGCTGAGTAATATTCCATTATATATACGTACCACATCTTCTTTATCTAATCACCTATTGTAAAACACTTCGGTAGCAATATTTATTTTCGATAGTGTACTGGGGCCCTTTTCCAAGGGGACTCAGCCACCCTTTTATTCAAGGTGTTCTGGATCTGTAAACTTGTTCAAGTTTGGGAACTGATTGAGAAACCATGCCTCTGTTTTTATAAATTAATTTAGATATTTGCTCACTTGACCTTTAACTTTTCTGTTCATGCATATCAGGTAAGAATTTAGTAGATTTTCTATGTATTTCACTTTTAGGAATATTATGATCACCTAATCAATGCCACATGTCTATATCAGACTATTCTGATTTCTGCTTTGACTCCACTGTCCATAATGTTAACTACGTCCACCTTGCCTTTGGTGGGTGAGTGCTACCACTTGGCCCCTGCCACTCTGTGATCCAATTACTCCCATCACATTTTGTTTTCCCAGTTCTGGGGTTGCAACTCCCACTGTAAGGACTGTGGATGAAAAAAAGGGGAGTTCTATGGAAAGTAACCTCACAGGATGATCTGATCATAAATTCCTAACTGGAAATGTATGGCAGGCAGTCATATTCCAGACATACAACTTTTTTACTAAAAGGCTTGTTTTTGCCTTAAGCAAGCCCTGTCCATTGTTTCTGTGCATCTAGGTTAACACACCTTTGAAATGCCTTCTTTCAGACCCCTCCTTCTAATATCACTCTTTCAAATCTCTCTTTCTAAATTGTGTAAGAAAAAATCCAATCCATATTTTCCTTTATTCCATAGTCATGTAATCTTCCTGACATTACCTTCTTAATCTCAAATGCATGAAATAAACTGCAAACTATTATTCTCCAAAACATTTATCTTAGTCTGTTAAGATCTTGGTATTCACTGTTTGGCTCAAATGATTTTTTGTAAAAATTCTCTACAGGTTTGGATATTCTCATGTTGATAAGACTGTCCTGCAAAAATAGTGATCACATCGCTCTTCTGAAGAGGAATTTTCCACTCAGATGGCTAACCTTGTAATCAGCTCTTTGTTCTGCTTCTTTAAACATGGCTGAAGGGCAGGGTGACCTCAAGATCAACTGAAGACTCACCCTCCCTTTTGCTTGTTTTGTCTAGATAACAGATGTATTGGCTTTGCTTGTTAGCCATATAAAAGTAAATTACCCCTGAGCTCAGGGCCCAGATCTTCAGAGCACTAGCTCTTCTGGGACCATGGGCATAATAAACCTGAGTTCTCCAACTCTCTGAATGGTGGTTGGTTTCTTGCTGGTCTGATTTTTCTGCAACACTTCAAGGATGCCAGTGCTCTTCTCACAAATTTACTTCTTAGAGTATTAGTGAAAAAGTATGTCTTCTAGACCCTCCCACTAGGAATAAATAGGTATTAAATGACAAATCTATTCTAACATTTCATTCTTTCTAAGCCTCTAAATCCCTTTATCTACATTTAACCAAAGCGGGTCTGCCATTTCTAATTCACTCACTGTGGGCCAAATTTGGTTCATATTTCAGCCAACCAACCCAGCTGTTAGATCCCATTCTAACTCCCCAAGCTGCAATATTAAACACAAAATCTCTGATTAGTGAGCCTATATCAATTCAGCATGATTCAACTTTAGTTTCTTTCATCACTATTCCACACCCTTAGTATCCACTTCCACACGTGTTCCCCAGATTCTGTCTGTATAAATGGCAAAACTCTAGTAATTCTTTTGGCGTATAATACACCACTTAATGGATCACACATTGTACAACACCTTTAGAGATCAGCTGGGAATCCAGTCTTGTTATAGGTCTAGAATTAAAGAGATATAGTGGGATTGGGTTTAGAGATGTATCATTGTTTTGATGACAGCAACTTAGAGAGAGGTCATTAGTTTCCTCAAGCAATGCAGTTAATCCCTCAGGGGAGGGTGGGAATACCAAAACCACTGGGGTGACTAGGCTAATTCTAGCAAACAAGACTCAACAGAATTTAGAAGTTCAGTGTTCTCAGCTTTATCAGGGACTTCATACATGCCTCCTGTTGATATAAGAAACATTCAAACATGTAGAGAATTTTTGAGTTTACTTGAGCCAAACTGTCTACAATTGCCGGGAAGCAAAATCTCAATGGATTGAGAAAATGTTCCAGAGAATCAGTTTTGCAGCTCACTTTATACATTAGAATTAAAGGAGGAGATGTAAGGAGAGTTATATGAAATCCATTGGTGGTAGTTTGAGGGGGCAACAGAAAGCAAAGTGAGGAAATTTCTGGGATTGGATAAAAAGACAAAACAGAAACTCATACTTCTTTTACATTGGCTGATACAGGACAGTTAATAATTAACAATTACAGTACATAGAGATAGTATGTAAGAAAAAAGAACAATGAGGGGTTCTGAGGTCTTGTGGCCTATTACTGGAGGTCATGCCTTGAGGGATCTGGAAAATAAGATTACTTTAGCATTTCGTTTTTTATTTTTCTGTTTCCCAGCCTAATGCTGCATCTCACATTTTATTTATTTATTTATTTATTTATTTATTTCTCTATTTGGGTAAGTTCCAATGCCTTGTTTTCCAAATCACAGATTCTTCTGCTTCATCTAGTCTGCTATTGAACACCTCTAATGTATTTTCATTTCAATTATTGTATTCTTCAGCTCTGTAACTTCTGTTTTATACTTTCTTATATTTTCTATCAGGGAAGTGTAGAGGTACAGGGTTTTTAAGCCCTAAATCCCATTCCTCATTCTGTCTTAAACACAAAGGTCTATTTTTATTCTATTTACTAACTGTCAACCCACAGGTCGGTTGTGCAAGCGGGGATGCAGAAGCAGAAAGCTTATTGTTAGAATGTTGTGTTTCCATGGGTGATGACCTATGTCCCCATGGGCAATGACCTATGTTCCCATGGGTGATAGCCAAAGAGTAATTAGGTAGCACAGTTTCAGGTATACAATTCAACAGTAAGGCATATACATATATTGCATTGTGTGTTCACCACCCATTGCTAGATTTCTTTCTGTCACCACATATGTGACCTCTTTTACCCCATCTAACTCCCCCCTCCCCCTTTCCCCATCCCCTAACCCTCTGGTAACCACTAGTCTATTGTTCATGTCCATGAATTGCTGCTTGTTTGTCCTGTTTGTTTGTTGTTTTTAGGTTTATATCCCACATATAAGTGATATCATGTGATTTTCAACGTTTTCTGTCTGGCTTATTTCACTTAGCATCATTATATCGAGGTTTATCCATGTTGTCACAAATGGCAGTATTTCATCTCTTCTTATGGCTGAGTAATATTGCATTGTATATATGTACCACACATTCCTTATCCAATCATCTATCGTAGGACACTTTTGTTGCTTCCATGTCCTGGCCACCATGAATAATGCTGCTATGAACATCAGTGTGCAATGATCTTTTTGGATATGAGTTTTCAAGTCTTTGGGGTAAATACCCAGTAAAGGAATTGCTGGATCATATGGTAGATCAATTCTGTGGTTTTATGCTCTGTTGCTGGTGTTTGTATCCTGAGAGGTTGGAAAACAATTACTCTGGTGTTTCAAAAGAGTGTTATCTTAGATGCAAAAAGACAATAAATAGCTCACCTAAGATCAATATTGAGCTTTATCAAGGAAGCTATAAGCCAAGGACATGACTCTGCCCCATGAGCCACTTTTAGTTAAGAATTTTTATGTTCAGAAGATCCTATGTGGTTACTTTTGGTCTCTGAATTTGTAAAGCCTGCCATGCTGGCTTCTCCTGACCTTGTCAGGTTTAGAATGTTACCCTTTTTTTATACATACTATATATGTGAGTGTCAATTAGTCGACCCTCTATTTCATTACATATCTGTTTGTCTATTCTGATGTCAGTACCACACTGTCTTGAATATCATTTAAAAGTAAGTTTTGCAATCAACTAGTGTATGGTAAAGGTTCAACATTATTCTTCCTTTTCAATATTTTTTGGCTAGTCTACGTCCTTTATGTATCTATATCAATTGTAATATCAAATTATCAATTTCTACAAAAACAAGCCTGCTGGGATTTTGAGTGGAATTAAGTTCAATTTATAGATTAATTTGAGGAGAATGAGCATCTTAATAATAATGAGTCATCCAGTTCATGGCCACAATGTATCCTTCATATATTCACATGTTAGTTTAATTTCTCCCAGCTATGTCTGGTGGATTTTTGTGTAGAAGCTTTCCATATTTAAAAACTATATTTGATATTATCATACTGGTAACTTTATTTAAATGAACACTTAGAGCCTGAATTAAATATTAAGTTTTTCTGTTGAAGGTATGCTCTTTCATCTGTTGGGCTACTAAGTTGATGAGCTGATCACATTTATCTAATCAGTAATTGATCTAGATCAAGTCTGGATTTCAGCAGAGCTTTTCCTCCAGCAGGACTTTGCAATATAAGCACCTTGACACTTTGAGATCGGTCTCTATTTTCTAGCTGAGCTCCCAGTCTCCTGTTCTTATGCTATCTGCCACCACTATTACTGTGGCTATATACTCATTAAAATTTCTGTATGGGAATCAGTGGATGAGTGAGGAGAATTACTTAGGATTTAGTCATGTTGCAAATTCTTATCCAACACAAAAGGCTACACAATGATTAAAAGCTTTTCTAATTTTCCTACCTTAGCAGAATCCTTCCATTTATGCTAGTCTTAATTCTATGTCTTCCATACCAGAACTACCGCCAGTCATAATGGATCTGCTCACCTAGGAATGTATATTATCTCTGTGGAATTTGGGTCCTTTAGATATTTGTGTATCCACGGATTTTTAAGATGTTTAAAATGTTTTGTTTTTGTTTTTCATTTTTAGTTATTTGTTTACTTTAGTTGTTATGACAGATAGGATGGTCTTGTGGTACTTAACTAGAGATATTTAGGCTTTTTATACTTTGAGAAATCTGTATAAAATATTTCTTTGTCCATTGACTGATGTCTTCCCGAATTCTATATGTATACTATACCTCTTGTTATACTTATTTTCTTTTTGTTAGCATTTGCCAGAGAGATTTAAATCAATTCTTTTATTTTTTTTTCTTTTTTTTTTTTTTTTTTTGTCTTTGGCTTAGGCGTGTCTCTTACAGAATGTTTAAAGATAGATTATTTTTTTCCTACTCATTTTACAAATCTTTGTCACATTAACAAATAATTTAACCAATCAATATTTATTATGATTATTTTTGCAATTTTATTTTATTTTTTATTTAAAATGAATAGCTCTATTTTTGTACAGGCTTTCGTTATCAATTTTTTCTTGTTCTCTTTGCTCTACTATTGCAGTTTGGAAGATATATACCTCATTTATATCCTTTGGTGGTTAACAAAGTTTTTCATGATTAATGCTATTGCTACTTTTTTTAAAATTAAATTCATTGGAGTAACATTAGTTAATCACATTCTAGAAGCTTCAAAGAACAATTCTATAATACATCGTCTGCATATTGCATATTATTCTCATCACTCAAAGTTTATTCTCTTTCTGTCACCATATATTTGACTCCTTTTACCTTCTTCAATCATCTTTCCACCCTCTTCCCCTCTGTTAACCACCATTATGTTGTTTGTGTCTATGAGTTTGTTTGTTTTGTTTGGTCATTAACTGCTTTCTCTTTTTTTATAAACTATTTTTCTATTGTTCAATTACAGTTGACATTCAATATTATATTAGTTTCAGGTGAGCAGCATAGTAATTATATATTTATATGTTTTGAAGTGATCTTCCCAATAAGTTTAGTACTCACCCGACATCATTCATAGTTATTATATTATCGACTATATTCCTTATGCTATACTTCACATCCTTGTGACTATTTTGTAACTACCAATTTGTACTTCTTAATCCTTTCACCTTTTCACCCATTTCCCCAACTACCCTCCTATCTGGCAACCATCAGTTTATTCTCTATATCTATGAGTCTGCTTCTGTTTTGTTTATTTTGTTCTTTGAATTTTACATATAAGTGAGATAATATTGTATTTGTCTTTATTTGACTTATTTCATTTAACATCTATGTTGTTGCAAATGGTAAGATTTCATTCTTATTTATGGCTGAGTAATATTCCATTGTATATGTGTACCATTTCTTTATCCAATCCTGTGTTGATGAGCACTTAGGTTGCTTCCATATCTTGGCTATTGTAAATAATGCGACAATAAACTAAGGGGTGCATATAACTTTTTGATTAGTGTTTTGGATTTTTTCAAATAAATATTCACAAAAGGAATTGCTAAATGGTAGCTCTATTCTTAATTTTTTGAGGAACCTCCATACTGTTTTTCATACTGGCTATACCAATTTATATTCCCACTAGTAGTATATGATAGTTCCCTGTTATCCACATCCTTTCCAACACTTATTTCTTGTCTTATTGGTAATAGCTCATCTAATAGGTATGAAGTGGTATCTCATTGTGGTCTTTTAAAAATAATTTTTATTTTTTTAATTACAGTTGGCATACAATATTATATTACTTTCAGGTGTACAACATAGTGATTAGACATTCATATAACTTACAAAGTGATCATACCAATAAATCTAGTACCCATCTGACACTGTACATAGTTATTACAATATTATTGATTATATTCGTTATGCTATACTTTACATACCTGTAAGTATTTTGTAACCACAAATTTGTACTTCTTAATCCCTTCCCCTTTTTTACAGATTGCCCAACCCTCCTCTCATCTGATAACCATCAAAATGTTCTCTGGATCTATGAGTTTGTATCTGTTTTGTCTGTTTATTTTGTTTTTTAGATTCCATATGTAATTGAAACTATACACTATTTATCTTTCTTTGTCTGAGTTACTCCACTCAGGACAATACCCTCTAGGTCCATCCATGTTGTTGCAGATGACAAAATTTCATTTTTTATGGCTGAATAATATTCCATTTTGTATATGTACTACCTCTTCTTTATTCATTTATTCCTTGATTAAAACCCAGGTTGCCTCTTTATCCTAACTGTTCTAAATAATGCTACAGTGAACATATACATTCACATGTTCCTTCAAAGCAGTGTTTTGGGTTTCTTTGGATAAATACTCAGAAGCGGGATTACTGGTACCTTTTTTGTCTCTTGTTATAGCCTTTGTTTTAAAGTCTATTTTGTTTGGTATAAGTATTGCTACCCCAGATTTTTGTTCATTTGTTTCCATTTTCATGCAACAACTTTTTTTTTTTTTTTTTTTATCCCTTACAGTCTGTGTGTCGTTCGATCTGAAATGAGTCTCCTTTAGGCAGCATATGAAAGGGTCTTGTTTTCTTATCCATTCCGCCACCCTATCTTTTGATTGGAGTACCTAATTTATCTGCATTTAAAGTAATTGTTGATAGATATGTAGTTATTGCCATTTTATTATTCATATTTTTCCCTTTTTTCTTCTTTTTCTTAAAGAAGTCCCTCCAACATTTCTTGTAATACTGTCTTGGTGGTGATGACTTCTCAAGCTTTTTCTTGTCTGGGAAGCTCTATCTGTTCTTTGATTCTAAATGATAGCTTTGCTGTATAGAGTACTCTTCGTTATAGGTCCTTGATTTTCATCACTTTGAATATTTTGTGCCAGGCCCTTCTGGCCTGCAAAGTTTCTGTTGAGAATTCAGCTGACAGTCTATTGGGAGCTCCTTGTAGGTAATTAATTGCTTTTTTCTTGCTGCTTTTAAGATTTATTCTTTGTCATTAATCTTTGGCATTTTAATTATGATGTGTCTTGGTATGAGTCTTTTGGGTTTATTTTATTTCAGAATCTCTGTGCTTCCTAGGTTTATGTGTCTATCTATTTCCTTTGCCAGGTTAGGGAAGTTTTTCATTATTATTTTTTTCCAATAGGTTTTCAATTTCTTGTTCTTGCTCTTCTTCTGGTATTCCTGTGATGCGAATGTTGTTACACTTGATGTTGTCCCAGAAGCCCCTGAAACTATCCTCATTTTTCTTGTTGATGATCTGATTGTTTCTGCTACCTTAACTTCTCAATTACTGATTCAATCTTCTGCTTCATTTAATCTACTGTTGATACCTCCTAAGGTATTTCTCATTTCAGTTATTGTGTTCTTCCTTTCTGAATGGTTCTTTTTTTATGTTTTCTGTCTCATTTTATTTTTTGTTTTCTGTTTCTTTGTTTAAGTTCTTATTGAAAGCATTCATTGAGCCCTTATAAGCAGTATTTTGAACTCTGCATCTAGTAGATTGTTTGTCTCCATTTAGTTTAGTTCTTTTTCTGAAGCTTCGTTTTATTCTTTCATTCATGTCATGTTTCTTTGCCTCTGCATTTTGGCTGCCTCCCTGTGTTTCTTACTATGTATTAGGTGGCTAGAGTAGCTAGATTTCCCAGTCTTAGTAGAGTGGCTTTATGTAATAAGTGTCCTGTGGGACTCAGTGGCACAGTCGCTCTAGTCACCTGAGCTGTGGGCTCTGGGTGTATTCCTTGTATGGGTTGTGTGTGCCCTCCTGTTGTAGTTTAATCTTGGTTTCCATTTGCATGTCAATGAGAGGGACTGACCCACAAGCTGATTGGTTGTGAAGACTGGCTAGTGACTACAGTGGAGGAGCTGTTGTGCAGCGGCTGATCCAATGGAGCAGGATTCGCTTTAGCAGGGTTCTGATGCCTTCCCAGTCTGCCCTTTGAATGTGTCATCTTTTGTAATGGCCTAGGGTGATGCTTCAGCTCAGCTTAATTCAGGCCACTGGGTGTTCAGGCTGGTGTCTCCTGGGAGGGACTTCGCATCAAGCCATGTTTAGCCACTCTGCCCAGAGCCACCTGGCATGAGCCACCAAACAATCTGCAGATAGCCGCCACCCATGTTGAGCTTGGATGTGCCTTGAGAGGCCAAGTCATGACCTAGGACTGCTGTTGCTTGTGCTGGTTTTGGAGCTGCTCAACAACAGATACAGTGTATGCTGAAGCCAGATGCTACTTGTTTAGGTTCTGTGAACCTTTGAGAGATTTTAGGAAAGTCCACAGCATGAGCTAAGACAAGCCATTGATATGGAAAATTCACCAGAAGTAGCTTTGGTGGTTCTGCAAAATTGGTGAGAAATGATATCAGGGAATTTCCAGGGCAGGGCAACCAGTTTTAGCCAGGTTGATGGAGACTCAGATATGGTAGCTGCCTTCATTTGCATGCTGAATGTGGGGAGGGCTCAAAAAAAGACCTTCTCCTGTACTTCTGTCTGGGAGAAAGCTGCCCCTCCAGCTCTCATTCTCAAGCCAGACAATTCAGTTCTTTCCCATATATCCCTGGTGCCTTTTGAGATGCTTTCCCAGTGCTAGTGCTTAGAGCAAGTTCACTGGCAGGTAAGTCCATGCACTGGCCCTTTAAGGGGTATGCCTGGGACTATTACAGCCCTCTGTCTAATTTAGCCACAATCTTTGTTTATTTTTACATTTAGATTTTGTGGAGCTTTCTATTATTGGCACTGGAAACCTGGACTGGGAGCTCTAGTGTGGGGCTGGCACCCCTTGCTCTTCTGGTGGGAGTCCTCCACAGTTGAGATATCGCTCCCAGTTTTTAACCTCCACATGAGGCTGTGGGATCAGTCCATTCTATGTTTCCACCCCTCTTATCAGTTTTGAGGTGGCTTCTTATGTATTTCCTTAGTTTTGGGACTTTTGTTCAGCTAGACTTCAGGTGAGTTTCAATGATAGTTTTTATGTAGTTTAGTTGTAATTTGATGTGTTCACAAGAGGAGGCAAGCAGAGTACTTACCTTTTTTGCCATCTTAACTGAAAATCTGCTACTATCTTTTAGTGTACTATTTTTTGCTTTCTCTTCATATTTGAGGGTGAAGGTTGGGATTCAACTATATTGGTAGTTAGAGCATAGTTTTTCACCTCAAATGAGAATTGTCATTCACTCTCCAGTAGCATTTTTTTTTTCTTTGCCTATGATTTAGGCTATTCTTTGTTTGCTCTGATTTTCCCATAAATTCAATGATTATATCTTTCTTCCAGAAATGTCTCAAATTCTCTTGTAAGACATACTTCCACCTATTAAATACTCTTGACAAATGTTATCACACCTTAGATTTAACTATAAATTCACAGTTAATACAGATGACACATGAAAAAATTAATTTTATGTGTCAAACTTGACTGGGCTACAAGATCCCTTGATATTTAGCTAAAAATTATCTTTGAATGTGTCTGTGAGAAAGCTTGCACATAAGATTAACATTTTAATTGGTAGACTGAGTAAAGAACATTGCCCTTTACAATGTGAGTGGGCATCATCCAATCCATTGAAGGCCCAAATAGAATAAAAAAGGGAAGGAAGGAAGGAAGAATTCACTTATCTAGCTGATAGCTTGTGTTGGGACATCTATCTTCTTTTGCACTTGGTTGAGACATACATCATCAACTCCCTAGGTTCTCAGGCCTTCAGACACAGACTGCAACTTTATTATCAGATTTCTGGACCTCCAGTTTACAGACAACAGATTATGGAATTTCTCAGCCTCTATAATAGCATGAGCCAATTTCTTATAATAAATATATATTTTTGTACTGTTTCTCTGAACTCAAAGAACCCTAACTAATACAGATTTTGGTATGAAGAGGTGTTCTAGAGGAAAAGAACTTTAAAAATGAGTGTTATGAATTTTTATTTTTTTGGTTTCTGGAATTGGCCCTCTAATGTGATTAGATTTGAAATTAGATGCTAAAAACTCTACTTCCGGTAATAAAGATACTACTGATAGTTAATAGTGTGAACTAGTAATAGATATATGAAAATATCTGCATTGAGTATTCCTGATCAGTCATTGAATAGAAGTAATACTTGGGGTGACTGTATATAGAATACTTCAAACATTTTTTTTTAATTAATGAGTTTGGTTCATTGCCCCTATTGTCATTAGACAAAGTGGTAAAGAATATAAACTCAGGAATTTGAATTCCCAGCTCAAACACTGCATAAAAAACGTGAAGGCTTCTATGTGTGCCCTGAAGGACACCCTTAATTCCTGAAGCTGCAGGACTGAAATTGATAAAAATCAAATACAGAATCTCATACAGTGAAAGACTGAATTACAAGTTAAACTACCAGTTTCACAGAGTGTTTACTATTAAAATAAGTATATTAATTGAATTTAAAGAACAAAATTAATGAACAAACAAAACAGACACAGACTCATAGATACAAAGAACAAACTAATGATTGCCAGATGGAGAGCTGGGTGAAAAGGGTGAAGAAATTAAGGAGTACAGATAGGTAACTAAAAAATAGTCATGGGGATGTAAAGTACAGCAAATGGAGTATAGTCAGTGGCACAGTCGCTCTAGTCACCTTATTATAATAAGTATGTGTATTGCCAGGTGATTACTAGACTAATCAGGGTAATCACTTAGTAAATTATATAAATGTTTAACTGCTATGCTTGACACCTGAATGTAATATAAAATAATATTGAATGTCAACTGTAATTAAAAAATAAAAATCATTTTTAAAAAGAATATTGATTGAGAAAGAATGAAATCTTATAAGTTGGTATGGGATGTAAATAAAGAACAGGCGACATACTTAACACGACAAGCTCAGGAAAGGCAAACTTGGTGGATCCTACAAACCCAGAGACCTAAACTAACCATATAGGGTGGTCTGAACATAAAAATTCCTAACTAAAAGTGGGTCATGCCAGGTAGTCACATCCTAGGCCTGTAGCTTCCTTGACAAAGCTCAATCTTTACCTTAAGTGAGTTTGTCTATTGTCTTTTTGAATCTAAATAACATACCTTTGAAATGTCAGAGTAATCTTCTTTTTCAGACCCAAAAGGACACAAATTTAGTACCAGAGCAGGAGACTACTGAACCCCTCATTGTTATCTTGTTCTCCACATACCACCTCTGTACTATAAATGTTAATTATTAAACATCCCATACCCGCAAGTATAAAAGAAGTAGACATTTCTCTATTTTGCTTTTTATCCAATCCCAGAGATTTCCCTGCTTTGCATTCTGGCACCTCTTTAATCTACCACCAATGGGTTTTATGTAAGCCTCCTTATTTCCCCTTCTTTAGATTCAAAAAAATTCAAAGATGGAGATTCTGCAAATCTGCCATTTTACAAAGCATTTTCTCATTCTGTTGAGACTTTGCTTCCCAGTAGTTTAGCTCAAGTAAACTCACAAAAATTCTCTATGGGTTTGGATGTTTCCTACATTGACAATAGTAACTTGATTTTTTTGTTTTTTTTTACAAATGAGTCAAAATAACTCAAAGGAGAAAAAAGATGTCTTTTCAACAAAAGGCTTGGAACAATTGGACACTCATATGCAAGAGAAATATAACTTTGGCATAAACTTTACATCTTACAGAAAGCTTTATTCAAATTGGATCATTAACCTGAAAGTAAAACACAAAATTATAAATGTAAAACTTTTAGAAAATACCAAAGGAAAAATCTAGGCGATTGTGGCTTGGGTGATGAGTTGTTAGACACAACATTAAAATCATAATTCCTGAAAAAACATTAATTTGAACTTTATTAAAATTAAAGTTTTGTGTTCTCTAAAAGAAATTGAAACTATTAAGAAAATTAAAAGACAAGGCATAGACTGGGAAAAAAATATTTGCAAGTTACATGCCCCATAAAAGACTCTTCTACAATGTATAAAGAAATCTTAAAACTCAACAATAAGAAACAAAGAAACCAATTAAATGGCAAAACACTTAAACAGATATTTTACTAAAATAGATATACAGGTTGCAAATAAGCATATGAAGAGATGCTTAACATATATCATTAGGTAAGTACAAATTAAAAGTTTTCTTAAATGCATATTACTAAGTGAAAGAAGCAGTCTAAAAGGCTATATGCTATATGATTATATTTATATAACATTCTAGAAACATCAAAACTGTGGAGAAGGAAAAAAATTAATGGTTGCCAGGGATCTGGGGAAAGAGGAATGTTTGACTAAGGAGAAACATGGGAGAATATTTTATGGCAATGAAACTACTTTCTGTGGTACTTAATTCTAGGTACATTATGCTATATATGTATTAAACAAATGGAACTTTACAGCAAAATGAACAATTTTAAATAAATTAATTTTTAAAAATCTTAACTCAGATGTCAGGGATACCCAAGATGTGACAATGCTATCTATCTATACTGCAAATGTAAGACATAACCTCTCTGAAAGGGATTGGGTAAAAGAGGTGCTTACCTAAATAACTGGAAGTGATTGGATTTTGTAAGACTAAAAACAAAAGGAACTGCACAGGAGCAGTTGATAAAGTAGATTCTCATGAATGTACAAGTTAATTCTGAAACTCTGGTACATGTCATTAGAATTGACAAATATGTAAATGAATGGAAGGCAATAGGAAAAAGTTTTCTTACATTAGGAGTGGAAAGTTATAGATAAGCAAGCAATAAAAGCTAGAATGAGCCATGTACTGGATTCGAGTTGGAGATATGAGATAAATATGAACTCATGTTTAACTTAATATAAATGCAGATAAATATATGTAAAATAAATATACACACATACACACATGAATATGTATATATGTATGCATGCATACATATGTATGTATACCGAGGTAGGGAACCTACAAGATGATTCTGGAGCATCTTGTAGAGCTAAAAAGTAAGAAAAAGGTAAAAAAAAAAAAGTACTATAATGATAGGGTATTTTAAAGAGACAAAGGAGTCAACTGAAAAAGCTCTTAATAGCCAAAGATGGAACAATCTGGAAAAGAGGCTTTTGTTATACTATGCTTTGCACATAATCACTTCTAATCTGTCTCTGTATTTTAATTTTGATGTTTTTTGTTATGCATTTTTTATTTTTGATTACTGAAATTTATCAATATTTTACTTAACAGTTTTGGTGTTTAAACATGTTTAAATTTCTTGTCTATCATAAGGTTATAAATACACCCTCAGTATTTGATTGTAATGCTTTTGTGGCTTTATTTATTGAGTTTAAATCATTTGGAACTTTTTTAATGATGTGAGGTAGGAATTGTGTGAGTTCCCAAAAGGCAATGAGGACCTTGGCGTAATTGAGGAAATTAAAGAAACCCTATTTGGCTCAAACATTGTAAAGTGAAGAGGAAAATGTTGAGAGAGTAAATTAGAGCAGTAGATAGGAGCCAAATCATGAGACTGTTTGCATGTTATATATACACCGGAAATTATATGTTGCTATATGCCTTCCTGCACCTGAAATTATGTGGGATAAAAGGACACATAGATCAGGGAAAATAGGAGAAAAGCAAATATATAGGCCATTTTGTCTACAGACAAGCTTCTTCAGATATAATCTATACAATAATTGAAGTGAAATGGAGGTAAAGTCAGGAATAGTTTTGTAAGCTCCACAGGTGATTCTGATATAGTCATAATAGAGAACCTCTGATTTAGTGTCTTCTCCAACTTAAATTTGCTTCTCTCATGAGTATTCCCATGCATTCTTAAAGTGTTTACCAGATGCCAACACAGCACATGTGGGGGCAGGGTGTTAGACACAATCTGCTGAGTGGCAGGGTCATTTTTCTGTCTTAGGAGTACTCAGTTGTTTAAGAAGAGAAAAATGAATGCCAATAAAAGATACCTAAAGGCTATAGGTTCTTTTTAAATCACAAGAAATATCCTTCAAGAGGTATAAACGCAGTCATATAATTATTATATAAAGTAATTTCATATTTGTTCAAACAATAGTTGAAAAACAACATGTAGGGTTTGCAACTTAGAAAATCATTGGAAAAAAAAAAAACACAAAACCTTCTTTCAGTTAGCAACAGTTTCCAGATGATCTAAATTTGTTTTATGTATAATAGAAAACATAATTTTCATACTGTTATTTGTTTTCTTAATTATAGAACATTTGATCAGAGTTAAATTTGTCTGGTTGGAGCTACAGATAAGACATGTCTAGAGAAACACATCTGGTGAGAAAGCAAACCTCTTTCACAACAGAGGACCTCAACCACAGACTTGTATTTCATGAGCCTATGGCCTTCATGCTAAATCCTGAACTTTTTTCCCCTTTACTTAATTTCACTTGTACCTTGGTGACTATTGTACAAAATGATCTATACACTTGAACTTTTTCATTTAATTGCCATGGAAATTTGGTAATTTCATCCTAAAGGAGGTTTGAGGAAAATTCAGGAAGAGCTCCAATTACTACAAACTGGAAAAAATTAATCTTGATTAAAGCACTTCCCCCATGAAAATAGGACCTTCTGAACTTTGTAAAAGCTGATTATGGGAGGCTGTTCTTTGGGGAATGCATAACTGTACTTATTTTAGGATATTCCAGGAATATAGAAGTGAAATAATAGAGGCATTAAAAAAAAAAAAAAACAACTTTAAAGGTATAATTTAGCAAAATGTTTGCAGTGACTTACTTCAGTTCCTCTTTAAAATTAAGTGCCAAAATATGCAAACTACTTTCCAAAACCATGATGGCTATAAGGAATGCCTGTCAGCTGTCATCACCAATAAAGATTTCCATGTGAAAAAAAAAATGAACCTGGAAGATCACAGGAGATTTATTGTTCACTTAAAAAAGGCATTATAATTTAGCAAAATGTTTGCAGTGACTTACTTCAGTTCCTCTTTAAAATTAAGTGCCAAAATATGCAAACTACTTTCCAAAACCATGATGGCTATAAGGAATGCCTGTCAGCTGTCATCACCAATAAAGATTTCCATGTGAAAAAAAAAATGAACCTGGAAGATCACAGGAGATTTATTGTTCACTTAAAAAAGGCATGGCATATATTAATCATTAGGAATCTGGTGGGTTTCTTTGCTCTACTTAATAATTTCAGATGTAAGAACTAAGAGAAATTTGCAAATATTGGATTACCTGCATTTTTTATTATTTTCATGACTAATCATCTGTACTACGTAAATCAGAAAGGTAGCTTCAAATGTTAATCCAGTATTATAAATTTATTGCTTTTCATGTGAAACAAACAAAAAATAATAATCTATTGCAGTTCTCAATGTTGAAATGACCTGAATTCATTTCATTTGATTGGGAATGTCTCCTCTTTTTTTTATAGGGCAATGAAAATACAGGAAATAAACATTTTAAATGTCTGGAATTATTTTAAACAATTCTGCCATGGTTCAAACCTGTATTTGTATTGCATTCTCTAATTTCAGCATCTGGCAAGAGTGGCAGGAAAATTTTTTATTTCAATACCAATTATATCATTTTCCACCATGTTCTTTACAGAAAATTGGAAGCTCTATGCTACCCTCATCAATTTTAATTAATAAATGTAAATATTAACTTCTTACATTGCCAACATTTGATATACAGAATATGGACATTAATATTGTTTCAATAAATTATAGTTGTTATTAACTCTAGAACTTAAATAGGTTGAAAGCATTCTTGTATGAATCCATTCTTAGTGGGCAATACAGTATCAGGAGTGTCAGTACAACCCAAGGTGTTCCTTCACATTGCTGGTTGCTATGGTTGATTTCAAAAAGATTTTGAAAGTTACTTTGGAACATGTGACTAACAGTGTATACAATGTTACCAGAAATAACTGAGAAATTAACTATTTGAACCAAGCATTATCTTATTGAAAAGAGAATTTAAGAAGACTCGAGAAATGTTTTTCTTATACAATTTGGTGTAAGAAAACCCATGTCTCTCAAAGACAATAAAAAGAAAACTGAGGGGAGAAAAAATGGTGCAGATGATAGAGGCTTTATTCATCCCTCCTATGACCAAACAAAATTGTGACAGAAACACTGAGAAAACAGCAAGCAAAGTCACCTGGAATCTAGATGAACAGAAGCACAACTAGGGAGAGAAATAATTAATCAACTTGCAACAGGGGAAAGTAGGAGGGAGCAAAGACATGAGGCTCTTTGGACTGGAGTAGCTCAGTGGGACAGAGGCTATGGCAAAAGCAGCCAGCAGATGCCTCTTAAAGGAACCATATCTACACAGAACTTCCATGGTGATGGACCTACTCCCTCTGAGCACCAGAGACGGCTCGGCTGCACAGGGGTCACCAGGGACTTACAGAGGGACACTGAGTTGTCAGAGTGAAGGCTACAGGCAAGGCTCTCTCCCAGACAGAAGTGCTGGTGGTATACTTTGTTCCTCTGTTGAGGCCTACCCGCTCCCAGTGGGTGGATGAAGCACTGCCATAGCTGAGACATCATCAAACTGAATAACAGAGGTCACTCAGCCCAGAGGATTCCGTGAAACACTGCCTCCCCTAACTCGCAGCCCCATCCAAGCCACATCCAGGTGTGTCCTCAGTGAGTCCGGTGCTCCTTGCTGAGCAGATTCGAGACTCACACTGGTGGCAGCTGACCTTGATTTCTGGAGTGGCCTCTGGAGGCAACTATAAACACAACATCTGTGGATTGCTTGCTGAATCTTAACAGGTGGCCCCAGAGGGGCACAGACTGGGGCTCTACTGGGCCTGCATCTGAACCCCTCTCAAGCCTATGCCACTGGACACCTGCTACACAAAGCCATCTAATAAGATCAGAAGACTGAGGAGCTTTGCTTAGTACATAGAAACAGACATAGAAAAGCAGCCAGAATGGGAAGACAAAGAAGCAGAAATCATATGAGAAAACAACAGAGATCGAGAAATAGTGGAGTCAAGCAATCTAACAGATGCAGAGTTCAAAACACTGATTATTAAGATGCTCAATTAACTTAGGGGAACTGTAGAAGAATTCAGTGAGGACTTTAACAAAGAGAAGAGAAACCATAAAAATAGAAATGGAAATTATAAAAGAGAACCAGTCAGAAATGAAGAACACATAGCTGAGATGAGAAGTATATTAAATGAAATGAATAAAGGAATACACAGAGTGAATAAAGAAGAGGATCAAATGACCTATATAGAGGATAGGAAACCCAAGGATACTCAATCAGAATGGCAAGAAAAAAGAAGCCAAGACTATAATAATAATTTAAGGAGCCTAGGGGACACAATTAAATGTAAAAATATTCATGTCATAGGGGTACCAGAAGGAAAACAAGAAATTGAAGAGCTATTTGAAGAAATAATGATGTAAAACTTCCCAAACCTGGAGAAAGAAATAGACATACAATCCTAAGAAGCTCAGAGAATCTCAAGAAAGAGGAACCCAGAGAAGCCCACACCAAGACACATCATAACTAAAATGCCAAAGGTTAAATACAAAGAATCTTAAAAGGAGCAAGAGAAAAGCAGATAGTTACCTACAAGAAAACACCCATAAGAGTGGCAACTGATTTCTCAAAAGAAACTATGCAAGACAGAAGGGCTTGGCACAAAATATTCAACGTTGTAAAAACCCAGGATCTACAACCAAGAATACTTTATCCAGTAAAGTTACCATTTAGATTCGAAGGACAGATAAAGAGCTTCCCAGACAAAAATAAGCTAAAGTAATTTATCAACATCAAGCCAATATACGGAAATGTTTGAGGGACTTCTTTAAGAAGAAAAAACATGTATAAATGGAATAAAAAAAAAAAACAGGAATAAAAAAATGGTAATAACTACATTCCTATCAACAAGTACCTCAAATGGAAAAGAATTAAGTGTTCCAACTAAAAGATAGAGTGGTTGAATGAATAAGAAAACAAGACCCCTACATATGCTGCCTTCAAGAGACTCATTTCAGATTAAAAGACAGACGCAGACTAAAAGGAAGGGAATGGAAAAAGATATTGCCTTGATGGACCTAGAGGATATTGCACTGAATGAAATAAGTAAAATAGAGAAAGACAAATATAGCATGATTTCACATAGATGTGGAATCTAAAGAACAACATAAACAACAAGAACAAAAATGGAAATAAACTCATAAATACAGAGAATATTTTGAGGGATACTAGATGGGAGAGGATTTGGGGGACAGCAAAAAAAGTGCAAAGGGATTAAGAAGTACAAATGGAGAGTTACAAAATAGACATGGAGATATAAAATGTAGTATAAGGAAAAGAGCTAATAATGTTGTAATAAATATGTAAGGGGGAAGAGAGTTACTAGATTTAGTGAGGTGATCACTCTCACTAAACGAGTTATATAGATCTCCAATCACTTTGCTGTACAACTGAAACTAACATATTATTGCATGCCAACTATCATGAAAAAAACTTCATTGAATTGTTTAATGCGAGTACAAGCAAGTAATTGTATATTACTTTTCAGTAAAGCCAGGGTGGGGGGTAGAATGGAGTTAGATTCATAGAAGTTTCGATTTGGAAGAGACTCTAGAAGTAGATTCCACCTTTCTATTTTTTTTTATGACATCTCTAACAGATGATTATAGCTCTACTTAAACATTACCCCAGTAAAGAGCTCATTTTCTAAAGCAATCCATTTGATTGGATGGTATCTTTATTTAGGAGTTTCTCATGTACTGAACTAAATTTGTTTCCCAGTAACTTCCACCCAGTTGATCATAATGTTTAGACTTAGAAGATTCTCTTTCCTCTTCTACATGAGTTCTTTAAATGTTTGAAGACAATTATTTTGGCCCTAAACATCCATTTTTCTGCAGTCTATATGCCCTAAGTTCATTTAAACTTTCTTCATATGACTTTAATTCCAGACCACTTATGATCCTGATCATCCCCGGATACGTATTCATTTCTCAATGCCTCTTTTAAAATATGGCTTAAAAAGCTGAATATTTGTCTCAGAATTTGAACAGTATGGTACAGATTTTTCAGTCAATAAATTTAATGTCAAAATGAGTTGCCAATTTATTATTTCATTCTATTTCATATGACTAATTATTATGTGACATTGTTTCTGCCACTCTCATGCAATAATGTTGAGTAAAAAGAAAAAAAAGAACACAAGTAATTCAAACATCTGTGTTTACAGAGAAAACAGTTGAAGTCAAAGGAGATACCAGAAAAGATACAATTTCTGATCTTCTCATTTCACTGGAGTGAGAGTATATACAGAAAACAATTCAGAGAAGGTCAAATTCAAGATAGAATTTCTGAGAACCACAGATCCATAAGTAAGTTTACATTAAAAAACTTGTTTCTAGAGTTTGGAGAAACAGGACAGAGTGAGAGACATCTACAGATCTCTCCCCTTAAAACATCAATAAGCCAAACATCTAAAACTCAACAAAAAACACCCAAACTGCACGCCAGCATGTCTGAGCGCAGACTCTGCGCATAAGCGCTACCATAGATTATAAACCCAAGAGTTGGGCAGTGGACAGAGGAAAAAAAAAAAAAAAAAAGAAGCTGCTTCTCATAGCCCAAGCTCACTGGAGAAGGAGAGGGAGGTAAGAACATGTGGCAAGTTCCCTGAACAGCCCTGCCTGGAAGAGCTGTGGGCTTCATGTGGCTTGTGGCAGGGCCCAGTCATCAGGGCAGAGGGCAGAGAAGTGAGGATGACAAGAAACAGCAGTTGATTTCTGCCAGCTGCGGTTGCACAATGGAGGCTAAGCCACAGTTCCCATACCCCAGAAAAGAGGGCCACTCTTCCCATATCCTCTGAGACCATGCACAACGAAGCCCCAGATAAATCTGGATAAACAATACCAAAACTGTCTCTGACACTGACAGAGACTGAGACTGAGGGTAGCAAGCATGATTAAACATCCATAACGAAAAAAAAAAAGCCAGTATTAAGAGTTTATATAAAGCAGGAATCCAAGAGGTTTAGATGACACCTACTGGAAACCAAAAGAAAAACTCTTTCTTTGCAACAGGCTAAAGAGAGACCTTTATATAATAAATTTTCTCTCTGGAAAAAAAAAAAAAAAGAGCAGAATATACTTCCATTAATGCCCATGCAGAGAAATAGTCTATTAAACACTATGAACACCAAGGTGACAAAGCATATCAGAAAGAAAGAGAAAAATCTACAGAAAATAAGCTTACAGACACAGAAATAAATGACCTAAACGATAGAGAATTCAGGATGATAATTCTGAAAAAAAAAAAACTCAGTGAGATCCAGAACGAGTCATATCAAAAATTTCAGGAACTATAAAAACTAGATGAGCAGAATGAGTTCTTTAGGAAGGAGATTGATATCCTCAAAAAGAATGGAATAGATCTTCTGGAGATTAAAAAAAAATCACTGCAAGGGTTGAAAAATGAAATAGCAAGTTTGGGAAATAGAGTCAGCCAAATGGAGGAAAGGATCAATGATACCGAAGACAGAAATCTAGAAACAAATCAGAAGGAAAAAGAGAGAAATTGGAAAATGAAATATAGTGAAAGAGAAATACAAGAACTAGCTGATAACATCAGAAGAGGAAACATAAGAATAATGGGCAATCTTGAAAGGGAGGAAAATGAGCAAGGACTAGAAAGCATTTTCAGACAAAATCTTGATGAGAATTTCCCAAATCTAAGATATAAAATGGAGTTTGGAATTCAAGAAGTCAACAGAACTCCCAATTATGTCAACCGAAAAAGAACTTCACCAAGAAAACATTGTATTAAAATGATCAAAAATCAATGAAAAGACAGAATTCTCAGGGAAGCCAGGGAAAAGAAGACGTTACCTATAAAGGAAAACACATTAGAGTATCATCGGATTTCTCAGCGCAACTTTACAAGCCAGAAAGGAGTGGAATCAAATATTCAAGTATGGAGTGGAATATTCAAGTATTAAGTGAAAGGAACTACTAGCCAAGAATAATGTATCCAGCTAAGCTCTCCTATAGATATGA
The DNA here is from genome assembly GCF_000325575.1 of Pteropus alecto. NCBI lineage: Eukaryota > Metazoa > Chordata > Mammalia > Chiroptera > Pteropodidae > Pteropus > Pteropus alecto. The sequence continues at coordinate 1,363,675 of NW_006439187.1, forward strand.
AGGAGAAATAAAGACCTTTCCTTTCCTACAAAAATTGAGGGAATACTCCTCTACGAAGCCTGCACTACAGGAAATACTGAAAGGGTCAGCTCACCTAAAACAAAAGGACAAAAAAAAAAAAAAAAATAGTAGGATTAAGGTGACTATCAGGCAAACAGAAGCAGAGGAGTGCAATCCTTACAAAGAACAGGGCGTTATAAGCTTAAATAATAGGAAGAGAATAGCTATAACAAGATAGTAATGAACGTTCAGCAGACATAGAAACAAATTGAGATAACAATGACTGAAAAAGGGAGGATTCAAAGATCCAAATTCACAGAGGGGAATGGAGATAAGGCACACACAGAAAAAAATGGATGACTGTGTATACATAACTATCTTTTTCATATTTGTAATGGTAACCACACATCATAGAGTCAGAACTGAAGTATATAACTTAAAACAAGAAGAACCAGAGGGAAAACCCACAAAAGCCAACCAAAATAAAGAAAACAGAAACACAAGGACAAGGAAGCAATGGAAACACCGAGCTACTAGAAAGCAAAAGATAAAAAG
>NW_006439187.1:1365434-1366893 GCF_000325575.1 Pteropus alecto
ACAGGAGATGTATTACCTACTCTCCTCAAACTCTTCCAAAAAAAATCAAAGAGGAAGCAATACTTCTCAATTCATTTTATGAGGCCAATATTACTCTGATACCAAAACCTGGTAAAGATAACACACAAAAAAGAAAACTACACATCAGTATCTCCCATGAACACAGATGCAAAAATCCTAAATAAGATACTAGCGAACCGAATACAGCAACATATTAAAAAGATTATACACCACGATCAAGTGGGATTCATCCCAGGGGCACATGGATGGTTCAACATATGCAAATAGATTAATGTGATACATCACATAAACAAATTAAAAAATAAGAATCGTATGATCGTATTAATAGGTGCTGAAAAAGCCTTCAACAAAATAAAGCATCCATTTATGATCAAAACATTTCACAAAATCAGTATTGAAGGAAAGTACCTTAACATAATAAAAGTCATATATAACAAACCCTCAGCCAACATTATACTTAATGGTGAAAAACTAAAAACCTTCCTTCTAAGATCAGGGACAACACAAGGCTGTCCACTATTGCCACTGCTATTCAATATAATATTGGAGGTCCTAGCGTGTGCCAACCTAAAATATATCATACTGGGAGACTGAAGATGATAACTAATAGTGACACACTATATTAAGCCAAGTCTACACAGGTGTAATGGAATCAGATATCATAAAATACTACTGTTCTAATTCACTAAGGAGAACAGGAATAAAGCATTTAAACCATTATTACTTTTTGGATAAGGTGGTAAACAGAGGTGTAAACATAGCTTTTGGCAAATTGAAATAACAAATTATTAAACTGTGCTTAATTACAGCTCAGTCTCTTGAGTCTGTTTAAAACGGTGATCCTGGATGGCTGTTGTGTTAAAGTCCATTTAAAACACATTTGTTTCTCAAGGCAGGGATAGCCCTGGGGCTTTTTCTATTTTGCCATGGTTATGAGAATCAGCAACCTAGTATTAAAATTTTTGTCAATACACTTTTATTCAATATAACATTAGAGGTCCCAGCAAGTGCAATCAGGCAAGAGAAAGATATAAAAGGCATCCAAATAGGAAACGAAGAAGTCAAACTCTCACTATTTGCAGATAACATGATTCTCTACATAAAAACCCCTAAAGACTCCACAAGAACAGTACTAGAAACAATAAGCAAATAAAGTAAAGTCTCTGGGTAAAAAATCAACGTTCAAAAATTCATAGCATTCCTATACTCTAATAATGAAGTGTCAGAAAAGGAATTGGGAAAAATAATTCCTTTTGCAATTGCAAAAATAAGAACATAATACCTAGGAATAAATCCAACGAAGCATGTGAAGGACCTATATAATTAAAACTATATACCCCTATTAAAAGAGATCAAAGAAGATACAAAGAAATGGAAAAATATTCCATGTTATTGGGTTGGAAGAATCAACATAGTTAAAATGATATTATCTATAGCA
>NW_006439187.1:1368030-1381900 GCF_000325575.1 Pteropus alecto
TTAAAATACTCTGGCTAACTGAAGCGTCCTACAATAGATGACTGGCTAAAGAAGCTGTGGTACATATATACAATGGAATATTACTCATCCATAAGAAGAGATGAAATACTGCCATTTGCAATAACATGGATGGATCTTGAAATAATCATACCAAGCGAAATAAGACAGACAGAAACAGTTGAAAATCACATGATATCACTTAAATGTGAGATATAAACTTAACAGCAACAAATGAACAAGACAAACAGAGACACATGTTCATGGACAATGGATTAGTGGTTATCAGAGAGGAGGGGGGAGGGGAAAAATAAATAAAATGTTAATAAAATTTAAAAAATAAATTAATTTAAAAAATGTTGGCAATATAATCTCAAGATCCATCCATGTCATCGCAAATGGCAGTATTTCATCTTTTCTTGTGGCCGAGTATACTCCATCGTATTTAATGAAAAATAAATATAAACCGAAAAAAGGTAGCTTGTAAAAATTAAACAATTTTAGAGACCATGGGAACTATTTGAGGCAGTGGTGATACTTTGCTATAAGTATATTTTTGTCACACCAATTAATTTATTTCCATTAGCATATCTCTTTTATGGAAGTTGGATGGACGTTATCCAGTGAAAATAGATTGGTCATATTAGTTTGCAGGAGATATACATCTAGTGTTTTAAAATACATGGCACCTGTTTAAAGTCTCAGTTAGACTCTATGTGGAATTCCTTGAATACTGGCTCCTATTTATAAAACATATTAATATTTTATGAGGATATTTTATCAGCATGCTGCAAAATGCATCATATAGACATTTTAAAAAGTAAAGATATGTATTTTAATTGGACTTGACTGTATTTGCTAATTTAAAATAAAAGTTAATTATTACTTATAAATGTAACTTATCAAAAAGATTTCTCATCATCTACCTTGTCTTTTTATAACTATTCAACAATTTTCATCAATGAATTAATTTTCATAAATATAGCTTATATGTTACAACCTCATCAAAGAGTAGACAACTTATCTGAAATAATAAATAAATAAAGAATTTGGAGTCAGGCAGTGTGATACTTCTGGCCTTGTTCTTTTCTCTCAGGATTGCTTTGGCTATTCAGGATATTTTGTGATTTCATACAAATCTGATGATTATGGGATTGGCAGAAAAACAGGAATACAGAACAGTGAAACAGAATTGATAGTCCAGAAATAATCCCCCATATATATGGGCAAATAGTTTTTGACAAAGAAACCAAAAAAACATGCAATAGAGAAAGAAAAGTCTTTTCAAATAATGATGCTGAGAAAATTGGAAAGCCATATGCGAAAGCATGAAACTAGACTGCTGTCTGTCACCATACACAAAAATTAACTCAAAATGGATCAAAGACTTAAAACAAGTTGCATAGAAGAAAACATAGGTACCAAACTCATGGACCTTAGATTTAGAGAGGATTTTCTAAATTTGATCTTAAAGGTAAGAAAAGTAAAAGCAAAAATAAATGAATGAAACTATATCAAACTAAAAAGCTCTACACAGCAAAAGAAAACCATCAACAAGATAAAGAGGCAACCAACTGGATGAGAGAATATATTTTCAAACAATGCCTTCAATAAGAGGCTAATACAGAGAACGCATACAACTCAACAACAGAAAAACAATTCAATTAAAAAATGGACAGAGGACCTGAATAGACGCTCCTCCCAAGAAGACATGCAAATGGCCAACAGACATATGAAAAGATGCTCAATTTCACTAGCTATTAGGAAAATGCAAATCAAAACCACAATGAGCTATCACCTCAAATCTGTTAGAATTTGAGGTGATAATCATCATACAAATTCAACAGGACAAACAATAACAAGTGTTGGACAGGTTGTGGGGAAAAAGGAACCTTTATATACTGCTGGCAGGAATGTAAATCAGTACAGCCACTATGGAAAACTGGAGGTTCCTCCAAAAATTAAGAATAGAATTACCATATGACCCAGTAATTCCTCTTTTGGGTATCTACCCCCCAAATTTGAAAACATTTATCTATAAATATAGGTGCAGCCCAATGTTCATTACAACATTATTCACAGTGGCCAAGACATGGAAACGACCTAAGTGTCTTTCGATAGATGATTGGATAAAGAAGATGTGGCACATATAAACAATGTAGTATTACTCAACCATAAGGAAAGATGAAATACTGCCATTCATGACAATATGGATGGATCTTGAGATTACCATGCTAAGTGAAATAAGTCAGATAGAAAAAGTTGAGAATCATATGATTTTACTCATATGTGGGTTATAAAACTGAAGGCAACAAATGAACAAGACAAACATACAGAGACTCGTGGACATGGACAACAGTTTAGTGGTTACCAGAGGGAAGTGGGGGAGGTAGAAAGGGTAAAGGGGGTCAAATATATGATGATGGAAGGAAATTTAATTTTGGGTGGTGAACATACAATACAATATACGTATGACATATTATTGAATTGTATGTTTAAAACCTATAAAGTTTTATTTACCAATATCATCCCAATAAATTTAATATAAATAAATAAAATAAAAATAAATCAAATTAAAAAGGACAGATGAGCTTAAATAATAATGACATTATGACAGAAGCAATATTATGTATTCATTATTAAAGAACTACCATTTGCCATTTGGCTGAAATTCAGTCATCTATAAAAACTGAGGCTATTGCACTAGATTATATAATATCTAAAGTCATAGTTGTAGTTTGTTATAATAGTAAAAATAAGTAGATAAATTAAGTCTGAAACAAAATTATATTTTTCTTCTTAGTTGTATTTAATAAATCAACCCTTATCTTGTTCCTTCCTTTATGGTATAAATAATTCATTTATATAATAAGAAAGTAGTTTTCCCTGCCCATAAATAGACTATTCACTTTGATCCAGGAGAGAATAAAATTTAATATTTATTCTTAACAGAGCTACTACTCCTTTAGCTGCCTCTAAAGGCTTTCATAAGTAATTACCATCCATGAGCCAGACAGCAATAACAGTCCTTTGTATTTCCACATGATTTCAACTTTTCAAAGGACATTTATTTACCTATATGTTATTTTCACAACAATCGATTTTCTGAAGAAGGACTAATAATATCTCTATTTGGTAGATGTGTGAATTGAAGCATAAAGACGTTTAATGACTTTGCTCCAGTTACATAGTTAATAAGACAAACAAGTCTAGAACCCAGGTCTGTTCATTTTCATCTCTTTGTTCTTTTCACTACATCATTACCAAGCATTGAACATTGATAATGCTGCTACTGATAATGATTACTAAATCAGTCAGGATAAGTTATGGTATACTACCCAACAACAACTCTTAAATCTCAGCGGCTTAAAACAATACACATTTATTTTTCACTTATGCTACACATTTAACACGGATCAGCAGGAGGTTCTACATCTTTAGTTCATTCAGTGTCCAGACTGGCAGAGGCTCTACCATCTTTTAACTATACTATCTAGAAGGCATGGTCTCCATAGTCAGCAGAGCAGAAGAAATGAGTAATTCACATACATCAGTCTAAGTTTTGATCCAGAAGTGACACACATTACTTTCACTTACAGCCTATGGACCAGAACTTGTCATATAACACAGTCTTACCTACCTGCAAAGTGATTGGGAAATGTAGAGAAGCACATGGATGTTTGATGAGCAGTAAATGTCTCTGCCATGATAGTTAACATTTATTGAGCTCTTAATAGGTGTCAGGTACTGTGCTGAGCATGTTGTGTTCTGTTTTCTTATCCATTCAGCTACTCTATCTTTTGGTTGGAGTACTTAATTCTTTTCCATTCAAGGTACTCGTTGATAGTGATGTAGTTATTACCATTTTTTATTCATATTTTTGTACATATTTTTTTCTTCTTAAAGAAGGCCCTCCCACATTTCCTGTAATACTGAATAGGTGTTGATAAATTCCCTTTGCTTATTTTTGTCTGGGATGCTCTTTATCTGTCCTTTGACTCTAAATGGTAGCTTTGCTGGATAAAGTATTCTTGGTTACAGATCTTGAGTTTTCATCACTTTGAATATTTTGTGCCAAGCCCTTTTGTCCTGCATAGTTTCTTTTGAGAAATCAGCTGCCAGTCTTATAGGTGCAACCTTGTAGGTAACTATCTGCTTTTCTCTTGCTGCTTTTGAGATTCTCTCTTTGTATTTAATCTTTGGTATTATAATTATGATGTGTCTTGATGTGGACTACGACTTTCCTTGCTGTTTGCTCCGTGTTTCTGTTACAAAATTGATTTGGTCACAAGAGGGATGAACAAAGCATCTGCCATCTATGTCATTTTTTTTCCATCTCCTCTAGTACTATCTATTTTATAGAAGGACCTAGAAGCCAGCCAATAAGGGTATTTAATTGTTCGAGCCTGCTTACTCTTGATCCAATACATACCAGTCATCCCTCTTATTAGGCCTTTGACATATATAAAACAATGTCAGTTATATGCTTTGTATCTTCTTTGTAAGAAGGGTCCAATGGTACTCTTAATAATTCAGAGTATGCCTGTGGTAAGACATTCCCTTTTGTAGCTATTTACAACTAATGTCATAAAACTATACATGAAATTAAAGAGAAGTCAGTTCAGATATATAAACAGATGATGTATTATCAAATTGTATACCTGAAACCTATGTAATTTTATTAACCAATGTCACCCCAATAAATTTAATAAAAAAGAATGATAATTATTCCTAAAAGTATTAAAGGTTTTTAGATAACTGTGTTACTCCAATCACAAATATTCAGAAATTCAGTTATTTCCAAAAATTCCAGATAATTTTTGTGAATTGAAACTTAAAACACTCGTGAAACTCTGGGTAATGTGGAAAATATTGGTTTAATAGATATATTTTACTAAATAGTATCTGACTAGTGTCTCAGAGACTCATTTAATTTGGGGACTGAAAGCCATCTTCCTCATTTTGCCAATGTGGTAATAGAAGTCTAAGAAAAATTTTTTTATTCACATTCAGGCAAATAGTTAGAAACATACAAATGTAAGAACCACGGCCTCCTTGGACTCTCAGTCTAGGCTAATTTAAAATAATACCCATATTTTTAAAATCTTGCTTCTGGAAAGTTAAAATTAAACTCTCTTAAAACACTATAAATGTTTGCATTGGGAGAGGTAACACATTTCTATTAACACATTTATAATTTATAGTCTAGAATAATTGTATTGAATATTTTTCATTGATTACTAGGAAATAGCTAAAAATCTACTCAAAACAGGTATAGAAAAACAACAGATATGGAAACATAGCTAGAACATATGCATCATTAATTATTAACATCTTTACTGGGGTGGTACAGCGATTTTTAAATATATCTTTGTACCATGTTACTTATACAATGAGTATGGATTGCTTTTATAATTAAAATAGAAAAAGTCATAAAATTTTAAAACACAATAGTAGCTTATATTTGTTTAAAATCACTTACCTGGTGATGTCAATATACTTTTCTGACTTGCAAAGACAAAATGAGTAATTTCATGCCAAGCCAAAAAAAGAGGCTTTGTGTTTAAGGTGTGTCACTTTTATAACAGAGCAGTAACATATCTGAATTATTGTTTTAGTTGTGTGAATTTGGATATGCAAGAAGTAATCATGCAATTTTTTTCATTTGCCAAATAGGGAGAAAAATACCTTCCCTGTAAATATCACAAGTTTGTTGTGTAGATTACATAATTCAACGTATGTGAAAGCTCTTGGAACAATAAACATTGATTTATGAATTCAAGGTATGATTTTGTATATTAACATACATAAACTAATATCCCTTTCATATGCATCAGTATACTTATATCAACATTTGCCTTGCTTTATAGTTTGCTGTTTTCTTCACTTCATAGAAGGCAGACAAAGGCCAAGAAATTAGATTACTTGTGCTGAGTTCTAATGAATGCCAAATTTTAAGAGCTGTTATTCATTGGGTGCCTTCTATGTGCCTATGTGCTAGGTACTTTACATATATGTTATTGCTCCATCTTTAGTTTAACTATGCAAGATAGACTTCATATATATCATCAGAGAGTTTAAGTAAATTCCTCCAGGTCACACAGCTGGAAAGTAGCAGAGCCAGAATTCATATCCAGGTTGTCAGTCTCCAGAGCTCTTTCCTTTATTTTGTGTTATCTTTCAGAGATCATAGTCACCTGCTGGGGCAATGTTCACCTTCTTTTGGCATGCATATGCATTTCCCAGATATTGAAGTTGTACAGGATAGCATTTTTTAACTCATTTGTTTTCTCTAACAAAATAAATGGTTCTCTTGTAACATTTGTTCTGTTAGATGTTAGAAGAACAGAACTTGCCCTTTTTGTAAGACCAAAATGTTTCTGATTGTATTTATCATAGTCTAGAAATTTGGGGCCTTTTTGAATTTGAAGTGTTTACAAAGATAGCTTTTTCCCCTGGATTTGATTATTTCATTGACAGCAGTCGATATCCTCACACATAGGAATGTATTTCCTTATAGGCACATAAGTAATTCATTTATAAAATCGAGTTAGCTGACTAAGGAGATTGTGTGTTTTGATTGTGTAGCAGTCTTGAAACTGACTTACAAATGATAAAAGCCAGATGGAAAGTGGAAACAGTCCATTTCATGACTCTTTAAATGTTTAAATTTGTTAACCCTTGCATTTCACATGTTTTGAAGTTCATTGATAGGGTAGATACAGTTTGTTGGTGAGCTTTTAGTGTACAAAATGGACAGTAAGCACTGATAACAATCTCTCCCGGGGGAAGAGTTTGGGCTTTAGAAGAGTTTCAAGGACAATATTAATGATTCATCATTAAACTCTTGTTTATTGATCCTTATTTTATTTTTTGTTTGTTTATTTTTTTCATCAAAATATTCTTAATGTGTATATTAGATTTGCTATTCCCACTTATGTGGGCAAGAGCTGATTCTTAGTATCTTCAAAGTGTTTAACTACATAAACACATATTCATATGTTATTGGTTCAAATGCAACACATAAACATATTTCTTAATAAAACATTTGTCATTTTCTTAAAATAATTATTTAAATGTCAGTTAATTTCATATGCAGTTTTATGGATTATAACAATCCCTGCAGCAACATTCTGAGGTAAGTACTATTATTACTAACACTTTAATTTTAGACTGAACGAACTGAAGCTTGCACAACATTTCCATGATCACAAAACTAAAAAGCAGTGAAATGAGGATTTGAACTCAGTCTAATTTCAGAGTCTATACTATTAACTACTACCCTATATTGTTTCTTTAGTTATTAAGAAACCAATCTAGCATGATGATTTGATAAGTGCCATACTAAGAAAACAGGCTCTTCCTCTTTTTATTCTTAATAATGTCACCACTATTGCCTCACTCTCCCTACCACAAAACAATAAAGCCATCTCACGTTTCCCTCTCACTCACTCCTCCTGCGTAATCACTTGTAAATACCCACAATTCTACCTCTTTAATGACTAATTCCATTATCTCTGCTACCATACAAATTCAAGCTTTAATCTCCTATCACCCCTACACTATTGCTGCTTGTCGCTGTGTTCAATTATCTTCCAGACCAAACTATGCTACACACCACTACCGGAGATATCTTCTTACTGTACAGTTGTAATTATGACACTAATCTTAAAAATAAATAAATAAATAAATAATTATGACACTGTTCTTAAACATTTCCACTACTTGCACAATTAAGTCCAAACTACTCACCTTGACATTTAGGATGTTCAATAATCTGGTTTCAGTGTTCCTTTGCATGCTTATTTCTTAACTTTCATACATATGTCCTATGTTCCAAGCTAAAGAAACTACTCCCAATTTTCTAAGCACAGCCTTTTTTTTTTGTCTTCATGCCTTTGTTAAATACTGTTCTATCTACAATTCCTTTACTTGTTTTTTTCTTCCTATTGATATTCTACTCAACTTTTACAAACACATCTCAAATTACACTTCATTTATGATTTTGTTCCTAGTCTTCGCATACACAGTTTGTATTTACCTCCCTCACTTGGACACTCACCAAGTTGTTTTGTACCTTCCCTTGGATCTCTTCATATTATGAGGAGATACAGTTACTTCTGCCCTTGTTTTAACGTTTTAAATGGTAAAATTCTTAAGGTCAGGAGATTTGCCTTTCTCATCTGTGTATTCTACACAGACTGAATCAAATTCCTTGGACTTAGTAGGTACTTAATATTTATTGAAATGCATAAAAATAGCCCCTAATATCTCTTGGGAGTTTATCATCTCTACACCAAATGGATGTTGATGTTATGTTCTAAACCAGAGCAAAGTAGAATAATCTAAGGTTAAAATGCAAGTATTTCTGAGCATAGACTTTGGGGAAGGGGAAATGGTGTCCCAGTATAGTATAAGTCAAATAATAAATAATACTTCTGTTTCTATAGGGCTTCTGGGAAATTGTCTGACACTCTGCCCAAATGGGATGAGTTCAAGTATGAAGCCCAGAGTAATTACATGAGTCTATCAGCTAAGCAATGACCCTGTATTTTATCAAACTTGTAATAAGTATGAGTGAAGTAGATCTGGGTTCAACAAAGCTTATAGCTGGCATATATCTGGCATATGATATATCGCACATCCAGGAAAGCCTATATCTTCTCATCCAAAGTGTAATGGAATCTGATATTAACTTGAGAACTAACTGAAGAATTGGGAAAATGATTTTGGAAGAGCACTGATATGACAATCTATAGACTTGTAAACTAAAGCTGGTTTATTACCAACTACTTTTTTGAGCCTCAGTGTCTTTATCTTCTTATGTAATGAAGGGGCTAGACTGAAAGTGGTTCTTTTCTACATTAATTTTTCATGAGTCAAATTATATGTATTAATGCCTATTGAAAAAATGACATATAGATGTGAATTATTTCTGCTAGAGGTATTAAAATGTTTGTAATAATAGGAGTTAACACTTACTATGTTCCAGGCATTTTTCAAATGTTTTACATAAAATATCTCACTTAATAATCAGTAAAGCCCTACAAAATTATTATTAATACAATCATTCCTATTTTACAGATGGGGGAACTGAAGTATAGACAGACTATGTAACTTTCCAGAGGCACCGGACTTATAGATATTAAGTTTGGCAAAACTGGAATTTGACCTATGAAATTTAACTTCAGTCTGCCATCTCAACTACCACCTTATATTGTTCCTCCTGCTATTCTTCCACTCTTTCTATATATTGTGGACCCTACTAAGAAGGGCTCCTGGTGGCTAACTGGGCTCAAACTTGAAGCAGAATTTAGCAGCCATTTCTAAACAGAGACCTCTCATGCAAACCACACTTTACGGAGAAGCTTGCACTAAGCTGCCTGCCTCCCACACTGAACTGCCGACCTGCACTGTGTTCCTGCCATCTGAGTCAACCCTTATAAAGGAATTCTTGGAATCCTATATCAACCAATAGGACTAAGGCTTTACTTATCCAATCAGAACTGTGCAGCTATATTCTTATCGGCACCTTCACCAAGAAATCAGAGTGGCTCCATTTTGACCAATCAGGACAGTGCCTTTTAGATCAATCAAACTGCAAGGATTTGGAGTCCTCATCTGCATGAGGATAAACCAATCACAGATTAGGGATGTGGACTTTTGTCTGTATAAATCTGCTTCCTTCGAGCTGGGAGAGCACACTTTCTTTTTTCATCAAAGGCTGAGTTTCTGGGGCTGGGGCTGCACAATAAAACACCAAAGATGTCTCACTAGACCAGACCAGAGCAGACTGGACCAGGGCAGGTGGAACAGACCAGAGCAGTGCAGAGCTATCTAGCTGGAGAGGTGCCTGGGGCCAGAGCTGCCTTGCACCCATGCCATGTCATAAATGAGCTGTTTCATAGTCATGCTTTTCTTACAGCCATGCTGTATCACAATTGAGCTGTTTACACCAGATAACGTTTTTTTTTCTTCACTGAACCCCAAATTGGGTATTCTTGTTGATATTGACTTAATACCAATGACCATCAGTTGGCAATATTCTAGACACTCAAATCATCTCTCCGTTGCTCAATCAAGTGCCTTATCAACTCAGAGTCTCTGAACATGATGTTTGCTCTTCCTGAAAAAGGTTTTCTCCTAGATTTCTGACCATATAACTTTACTTATTATTTAGGTCTCGGCATAAATGTAACTTTTATTGAGAAGGGTTTCCTAGGTATCTCTCTTGTGTACTGTCAAAGGACACTTGTATTTGATTTTTCCCTAGCACACCTCACAGTTATAATATGAAGTATTATAATTATACTGTTCATGTATGGATATAGTTATTTTCATTTCTCTCCTTCTAAAATGTAAGCTTCATGAGGACAGGAACTTTGATTTGTTCACAGTATCCACTACATACAATGGTGCCAGGCATAAGGTAGTGCTCACAACACTTGTCAATAAACACATAAATAAATGCTTGTAGGCATTACATATGTGATTAGAAAGAAACATTGATATTTTTCATTTGAAGACAATTATTTTTTATTATTATTTTATCTTATAAAATTTGTTGAGGTGACATTGGTTAATAAAATTATATAGGCTGAAAGTATACAATTCAACAGTACATCATATGTATAAATAATTCTTGTAGTAATAATTACCTGAGTTCACAGGCAAGCATAGCACATGTAGAAAGAAAGAGCAAATGGAAAGGTACTGGCCAGACACCATAACTAAAAATATCCCCCACATCTCTTACAATGGGTTCAACATTTATCCAGAGAAAATTCATTCCATTTTGTCTTGAAGGCTTTTTAGCCTCCAGAGACCTTGTGACTGCTTACTGAGAATGGGTGTTTTTCTTTTTTTTTTAAATTTATTTAAGTATAGTTGGTATACAATTTATATTAGTTATATTATTTTCAGATGTACAATAGAGTGATTCAACATTTTTATAACTTACAATTGCAAAATTTACAATTCCTCCTTCTGACGTATGTCAGAGGAGGGGAAAGGAAGGAGGTGAGAGAAGATCAAAAATAAAAAATGATCATTCCAAAGACAAAAGGATCATCCTATGACAAATCATAAAAATGGCTGTTTTTTATCCTCCCTTGTTAGAGTAACCTTTACACATACCCATAGAGCAGTTGTTGAGAAAAAAGCAAACAGCGTGATTGTTTCTACCATGTCACCACCAAAATAGTAGTTTCAAGGTCGTAATACTATCAGCTTGGATTCAATTTTATAATTGATATGGAGTGAATATTTATAATTATTTACAACCAGCTTAAGGTAGACAATTTATTTTCATATTTATAATCATTTGTGAGTATAGCAAACTTCCTGTTATATTTTCAACAAGTCCAAATTTTACTAAATGCCACAATATGGTTACAAGCGGAAGAGTGCTGGAGCTAACCTCTAAAGAAGTTCTTCTGATGGTAAGTTACTAAAAACAATGACTAAAATACATAATTAAATTACTGATAACTGGTCAACTATTTAATAATATTGGAAAAAGTAGACACTGAATTCTGGTAAATTTTTGCAAATGACCTAAGGCAGAGTTTCATAGAATAATCCTATCTTTCATTTCTACCTGAAACCTGATACCAGATGTCAATTTTTTTAAAAAATTAAATAGCTAGATAGCATTTATTGAGTGTTATAATTCATAAAGTGCTTTGATATATATTGACTAATTTAATTTAAATTAAAATACCGTATATTGCCAGGAGAAGCAAGAATGTGCAGTGTATATTTTTACTCACTGATCTCCTTAACACCAACTGTTTAGGGAACGTTATATTTGCAAAGTCCACTATTTAAAAGAAAAACATGGACGTAATTTTTAAAATTATACACACATCTTACTAATATCACTAAATAAATCAGGTAATTTCATAGATATGTGAGGAGGGCAGATATCTTTATTTACTCTGTGAGATTGTTGAGGCAAATGTAAATTCAAGCAAAATAAGTCATTTAAAAAGGCACTGAAACACAAATCAAATTATGTGGCTTTACAAGGAAATAAGAAAGGCTTTGCAAGCAATAGATATAGTTAAAGTAAAGGTCATTTTGCATACAGACTTTCTTGGGTATATATCAAGATTTTCAGTTATATTTCTAAAATAAATAATAATAATTTTGTTGATCCTGGAATATAAATATAAAATATTTTAACATACGCATTTAGCTATTCCACTTCCTTACCAAACTACCTCAACTACCATAATATAGTGGCGAAAACTGAAAACATTTAAAATGGTCTCTAAGAAGAGAAAAGATGGGCACAAAACTTACATTTTTTCCACACTCAAAAAAGTGTGAAATAACACTTAAGCAGAAGGATATTTACTTTATTTGTGTAAAAATAAAGTGATTTAATAAGCTTACTGGTCTAATTTTTACTATTAAAAATTTGTACAAGCTAAATTATATCAGGTAGCAATTTAGAAACAAAAGAACAAAAAAATAAGCTGGAAGAAGAAGAATGACTACTTATAAAGCAATGTAGGAATATTTAATGAGAAGTCAAATTAGCCCTACACATTTAGATAGGCCATATATATACACACACATACATACCTGTACACACTTCTAAAAGTATATACAGTCAGAGATTGTATATGTGTTTATTCTTTTATTTTTTTAGTGAAATAAACTATTACATACATTAGAATATAAGTAATAAATCTTGAGAATATAGGGACAGAAATAAGAGCTTGGTTAATTTAGGGAGAGAAGAATGACTTTATACAGAGGAGCCATGAATAAGCAGGAAAATAGGAGAGAAAATATTCTAAGTCTATAAGGTGATGAACATTGGAACCAGTTTTTACCCAGTCCTCTGGGCTCTGGTTTGAGCCCTGTAGTAGCTTGTCATATTATTCAAAAAGCCAATGTCAATAAAAGGGCCTACATAATCAATATTACTGTTTTCCGATCTCAATTCCTACAACTACTTCCTCTTTCTCACACTTCTCCATTCACATCAGTCTCTTTGCTTTTCCTAGACCATGCCAGACACACTACTACCTCTAGACCTTTTTAGTTGACTAAGTTACTTCTATCTGAAACACTTATCCACAGGTAACCTTAAGGCTTGCTCCTTCATCTCCTTCATATGTCACCTTTTCCTTGAGGTCTTCCCAGACTACTCTATTTGAGTTACAATCTCCCTTTATTCCAAGTGTAACTATATACTTTTTCTGTTTTATTTTTCTTCAGAGTACTAATGACTACTTAATATACTAAATATTTTACTTATTAATATTATTTATTAATACGTATCTCTCATCAGAATGTATGCTCCATGAGAATTGGTATTTTTCTTTTTTTACTGCTGACATCCCAGCACCTAGCACTGTACTTGATACATGTAGATGTTAGTTACATATTTTTGAATGAATAACCACTAAAAGAACTTTCTCTGATTCTCTAATAATTAATATAGTGCTGTGTTTATGGGGGAACTACAGCAATGCAAAAATTATAGAATCCAGAAATATAGTCAAATATAAATTTGTATTTAGTATTTGGTAAAGATGGCAAATAAAATCCATGAGAGAAAGTTTCAATTAGACAATGATCTTGAGACAATAGTCTTGCTTAGAGATTCCCAACATATTTCAAGTAATGGCATACATTAAATTATATTTATATGACACAACAGAGTGAATGCATAAATGAGGCTGCTCATGATTGGTGTTAAATGATCCAGGAGGTTTGGCAGCCCAAACCATTCAATCTCTCTTTGCCACCCCCAAGTCTGATGAGCTCATGCCTATGACTAACTCAGGGTATAATAGTTGAGAATTTCTGAACTAATTATTTTTAGGAAAAACACCTAGATTTCTATATTCCTAAT
>NW_006439187.1:1381962-1383246 GCF_000325575.1 Pteropus alecto
AATTACAAGAAAAAAAGAAGGCTTTTCTGAGCATTATGGTATATCCAGAAGCTGAAAGGATTAAATTGGTTAAACAACATAAATCTTATAAATTCAATGGAAAAATCCAAACATAAATAAACTTAAATGTTGTGGAAAATATTTGTGTTACATTATTTTGCAAAGAGTTATTTCAAATAAATAAGAAATGTAAAAAAATTAGACACACCAATGGAGAGGAATTTCATAGAATAAATGAAGAAAATGACAGGAAAAAGTGAAAAAATGCTGTTTGACATATAATTATAAAAAATACATTTTAGGACAGCTAAGTAATGATAATATTCAATGTTTGTGAGGTTGTGAGGAAATGAGCTGGCTGAGTCTCCCAAGCTATGTATAATATTTCTTCTTATTCATTACGCACCCACTATGTTTACCAAACTTCTGTTCTTTTAAAATGATCTTTGGGAAATATGGTCATTTTAACTATGTTGGTTCTTACAATCCAAGAACATGGAACACTTTTCCATTTCTTTAGATCTTCGATTTCTTTTAATAGGGTGTTGTAGTTTTCATTATGTAAGTCCTTCACATGTTTTGTTAAATTTATGCCTAGGTATTTTATTATTTTTGTTGCAATTGCAAAAGGAATTACTTTTTCTACTTCTTTTTCTGACTTCATTATTAGAGTATAGGAATGCTATGTATTTTTGAATATTCATTTTGTAGCCAGAGACTACTGTATTTGCTTATTGTTTCTAGTAGTGTTCTTGTGGAGTCTTTAGGGTTTTCCATATAGGGTTTTCCGTTTCATCAGCAAATTGTGATGGTTTGAATTCTTCATTTCTTATTTGGATACCTTTTATATATTTCTCTTGCCTGATTGCATTCTCTAGGACCTCCAATGTTAAACTGAATAACAGTGGTGATAATGGACAGCCTTGCCTTGTTCCTGATCTTAGAGGGACGGTTTTTAGTTGGCTGAGGGCTTATCATATATGGTCTATATTATGTTAAGGTACTTTCCTTCTATACAGATTTTGTAAAGTGTTTTGATCATAAATGGATGCTATATCTTGTCAAAGGCTTTTTCTGCATCCGTTGATATGATCATATGATTCTTATTTTTAAATTTCTTTATATGGTGTATCACATTAACAAATTTGCATGTGTTGAACCATCCCTGTGTCCCTGGGATGAAGCACACTTGATCGTGGTGTATAAACTTTTTGACATGTTGCTCTATTTGGTTTGCTAGTATCTTATTTAGGAATTTTGTATCTGTGTTCATGAGAGAGCTCG
>NW_006439187.1:1385912-1388845 GCF_000325575.1 Pteropus alecto
ATTCCCAGTTGTGAATTTGGATCTTTGAATCCTCCCCTTTTCAGTCATTGTTGTCTCAATTTGTCCCTATGTATGCTGAACATTCATGACTATCTTGCTATAGCAATTCTCTCCTTATTGTTTAAGTTATAATGCACTGGTCTTAGTAAGGGTTGCACTCGTCTGCTTCTATCAGTCTTCTAGTCACCTTATTTGTAATTAGGTATTTTTTTTTGTCAATTTGTTTTAGGTGAGCTGACCCCTTTCAGGATCAAGTAATGCCTATATTAACCACAGTGATAGACATAACAACAGAAAATCTTGAACACTTCTTATATGCAAGGAGGTGTGATATATATTTTATAGGTATTATCCAATTTAATTCTTTAAAAAACTGTGAAAGAGAATATCATAATTATCTAAATTTTCCCGATGGAGAGATGAAGTGAAGAGATGTCAAGAAACTTGTTCAAGATCATACAAGTTGTAAATCACCAAATAACATTAGCTATCAGATTAAACACTATTTCTCACATAGTAAATGCTCATAAATAACTTGAGGAAGGCATGAATGAAACAGGTTTCCAATCACTTAACCTTCTAAAATCCTCAGATAAAATAGCCTAATTGTGATGCAAAACACTTGATTGGTTCAGTGAACTTGGTTTAAAAATGTCAAACAATTTTTTAAATCAGTTTCACTTGTTCAATGCTAAAGACAAAAATAGATTGACTGAATTTTTCATCTTTTAGCTATTTGTGACTAAAATTTTGAATTATAACTTAATGTAAGATTTAAATAAACAATTGTAAATATTTAAAAAAACAATAAGGGAATGAATAAATACTCCTATTCTGACCAATGAGTCAGGGAGTAGAACTTGAATTCACACCAGGGAAGCCCCCACAAGCTTTGCTAATATTTATTTAATATATCTACTACAATGTGTACCTTTTACGGGTGCAAATAAATCCTTAACAATCATTACTTAGGAGTGATTATACAACATCTGTACACTTTTCTTCTTTCTACATTTTTCTTCTATTTTTGGAATATACTTAAATGGCATGTGTTACTTTTACAATTATAGACCAAAGTTTAAATTTTTCAAAGATAAAAAAAATGTCAGGCCATTTTTCAAATGAGAAAGTGTTAAATCATGTTCAGAAACATTGTACAACCAGCTTCAAAATGTGAGCTAACAAAGCCTAGTTTATTTTCATTAAAAAAATGAAATGTAATTTTCTTCAAAATATTATATTCATCCAGCAGTAGTTTAATGCCATAAACACTTTCCAAATAAATGATAAGTCAGTATGTTCTCTGCTTCTTGATTTACTCCATATTGAAAGTGCTTCCTTGTAGAGGAATCAGAAACTGATCACATTTGCATTTTAAAAAAGATTATTGTGGCTGCTATGTTGAGGATAGAAGTAGCAGAAGAGGAAATGCAGGGAGACCATTCAATAAGATCTTGCACAATACCTCATACATGTAAGCCTTCCAAAAATAACACCAATCATCATTATTAATTATGAGCCCTAATTATATAATCTTACTCTTGCTCCCTGCACTAAATCTAGACATTTTTACATTTGCTTTAAGTTCTCTACCAATTACTTGCAGCCTAGTCTTCATTCATCACAATTATACTGTTTGATGATTTCATTTCTCTGTTTCAGAAACTCTGCTTCATTATTGTGACCTTTCTAGTCCCAGAATACAACTAATACCTTTCTACTCCAAAGCACAGTTCATGTCCATCTAAATGCCCTTCCTCGATGGAAACTGAATAGACCTTCTGGAGATAAAGAACACACTGCAAGAGTTAAAAAATAAAATAGCAAGCTTGGGAAATAGAATCAACTAAATGGAGGAAAGGATCAGTGATATCGAAGACAGAAATCTAGAAATAAATCAGAAGAAAGAAGAGAGAAACCGAAACATGAAAAATAGTGAAAGAGAAATTCAAGAGTTAGCTGATACCATCAAGAGAGGAAAAATAAAAATAATGGACATTATCAAAGGCAAGGAAAAGGAGTAGGGACTAGAAAGCATTTTCAGACAAATCTAAGGAATAAGCTGGAGCTTGGAATTCAAGAAGTCAATAGAACACCTAATTATCTCAAATCAAAAAGGACTTCACGAAGACACATTATATTAAAATTATCAAAAATCAAAAAGAGTAATATATAAAGGAAAACCCATTAGATTATCCTTGGACTTCTCAGCGCAAACCTTGCAAGTCAGAATGAAATGGAATCAAATATTTAAACTATTAAGTGAAGTGAACTACCAGCCTAGAATAATCTATCTAGCTAAGCTCTCCTTTAGATATGGAGGAGAAATTAAGACCTTTCCAGACATATAAAAATTGAGAAAATTCTCCACTGTGAGACCTGAACTACAGGAAATACTGAAAGAGGTCACCTCACCTAAAACAAAATGACAAAAAAAAATGTAATTAGGAGGTAGGTGACTATCAGGCAAATGGAAGATGAAAAGTGCATCTCTTACTAAGAATAGGGCATTACAAGTTTAAATAATAAGAGAACTGCTATAGCAAGATAGTAATGAACGTTCAGCATACATAGGGACAGATAACAATGATTGAAAAGGGGAGGATTCAAAGATCCAAATTCTCAAAGGGGAATGGAGATAAGGAACACACAGAAGAAAATGGACGACTGTATATATATAACAATCCCTTACATATTAGTAATGGTAACCACACACCAAAGATTCAGAACTGAAGTATATCATATAAAACAAGAAGAACAAGAGGCAAAACCCACAAAAGCCAACCAAAATAAAGAGAACGGAAACATAAGGACAAGGAAGCAATGGAAACACCAAGATAACAGAAAGCAAAAGATAAAATGGCTATAAGAAGACCTCATATTTCAATAATCACCCTAAATGTAAATGGACTGAACTCATCAATAAAAAGCCA
>NW_006439187.1:1390342-1421310 GCF_000325575.1 Pteropus alecto
AAGCAAGTGGGTTTCATCCCAGAGGCACAGGGATGGTTCAACATATGCAAATCAAGTAATGTGATACACCACATACACAAATTAAAAAATAGGAATCATATGATCATATCAACAGATGCAGAAAAAGCCTTCGACAAGATACAGCATCCATTTATGATCAAAACACTTAACAAAATGGGTATAGAAGGAAAGTACCTTAACATAATAAAGGCCATATATGACAAACCCTCAGCCAACATTATACTTAATGGTGAAAAACTAAAAACCGTCCCTCTAAGATCAGGAACAAGGCAAGGCTGTCCACTATCTCCATTGTTATTTAGTATAACATTTGAGGTCCTAGCAAGTGCAATCAAGCAAGAGAAAGATATAAAATGCATCCAAATAAGAAATGAAGTCAAACTGTCACTATTGCAGATGACATGATTCTCTATATAGAAAACCCACAAGAACACTACTAGAAACAATAAGCAAATACAGTAAAGTTTCTGGATACAAAATCAATGTTCAAAAATCCATAGCATTCCTATACTCTAATAATGAAGCCTCAGAAAAAAGAAGTGGAAAAAATAATTCCTTTTGCAATTGCAACAAAAAGAATAAAACACCTAGGAATAAATTTAACGAAACATGTGAAGGACCTATATAATGAGAACTATAAGACCCTATTAAAAGAAATCGAAGAAGTTACAAAGAAATGGAAAGATATTCCTGCTTTGAATTGGAAGAATCAACATAGTTAAAATGACCTTATTACCTAAAGCATTGTACAGATATAATGCAATCCCCATCAAAATTACATCAGCATTTTTTAAAGAAATGGAACAAAACACCATCAGATGTGTATTGCAGCACAAAAGACCCCAAACTGCCAAAGCCATCATTAGAAAAAAGAATGAGGCTAAAGGAATCACTCTGCCTGTCTTCAAATTATACTACAAAGTGACAGTAATGGTACTTGCAGAAAGAAAAAGACACATGGATCAGTGGAACAAAATCTAGAGTCCAGAAGTAAACCCATATTTATAGGGGCAAATAATTTTCAACAAATAGCCAAAATCATACAATGGATAAAGGAAAGCCTCTTCGATAAATGGTGCTGGGAAAACTGAAATGCCACCTGCAAAAGAATGAAACTAGACTGTTGTCTAGCACACTAAAATGAATTCAAAATGGATTAAGGACCTGGATATAAGACTCGAAACAATAAAATGAATAGAAGAAAACATAGGACCTAAACTCAAGGACATGGCCTTAAAGAGGATACTTAATTTGACCTCAAACACAAGGAAAGTAAAAGCTAAAATAAATGAATGTAACTACATCAAACTAAAAAGCTTCTGCTCAGCAAAAGAAACCATCAACAAGGTAAAGAGACAACCATCTGAATGGGAAAATATATTTGCAAGCAATGTCTCCAATGAGGGCCTAATATCCAAAATATGCAAAGAACTCATACGACTCAATAACAAGAAAAAAAGAATGATCCAATAAAAAAATGGGCAGAGGACCTGAACATACACTTCTCCCTAGAGGACATACAAATATATGAAAAGATGCTCAACATTGATAGCTATTAGGGAAATGCAAATCAAAACCATAATGTTATACCATCTCACACATGTTAGAATAGTTATAATCAACAGGACAAGTAATAATAAATGTTGGAGGGGATGCGTAGAAAAAGGAACCCTCATACACTGTTGGTGAGGCTGCAAATTGGTACAAACACTATGGAAAATAGTACGGAGGTTCCTCAAAAAACTAAGAATTTATCTACCATATGATCCAGAAATCCCTCTACTGGTTATTTACCCCTAAGACTTGAAAACTCATCACCAAAAATATATTTGCACACCAATGTTCATAGCAGCATCATTCACAGTGGCCAGGACATGGAAGCAACTGAAGTGTCCTACGATAGATGATTGGCTAAAGAAGCGGTAGTACATATATACAATGGAATGTTACTCGGCCATAAGAAGAGATGAAATACTGCTATTTGTGACAACATAGATGGTACTTAAAATAATCATACTAAGCGAAAAAAGCCAAACAGAAAAGTTGAAAACCATATGATATCACTTATACGTTGGATATAAATCTTAAAGCAACAAATGATTAGGACAAACAAACAGAGATTCATGGGCATGAACAACTGTCTAATGGTTACCGGCAGGTGGTGGGGATAGACAGGGGACAAAAAATTAAATTTTTTCTTCAATTAAAAATAAATAAATAAAAATAAAAATAAAGGCCCTTCCTCATTATTTGCTAAAAATTACCTTCCTCCCTTCTCAAATTCTGATAAATTCTTGCCAGCCCACTCCACCTAGCCTGATAGTTCCCCCATCCTATCATCTTTCTGGCACTAACATCTCTGTAAGTGTATGGTTTGTACTGCAATGTGTTTTTTCATGTTATTTATCTCTCTTTTGAACTCCTAGAAATCAAGGACTTGAAGTGACTGGCATTTAGAAAATAAAAATGAAGAAGAATAGCTTATCTTTCCAAGAAGCTTATCATTGAAAGAAAGGAAAAAGGAAAGAAAGAAAGAAAGAAAGAAAGAAAGAAAGAAAGAAAGAAAGAAAGAAAGAAAGAGAAAAAGAAAGAAAGAAAGAAAGAAAGAAAGAAAGAAAGAAAGAAAGAAAGAAAGAAAGAAAGAAAAAGAAAGAAAGAAAGAAAGAAAGAAAGAAAGATAGAAAGAAGTAGAAAGAAAGGGGAAAGCAATGCAGTTTCGTCCTTTGGATCCTGATGCACCGACATCATACGTACCCCTAGGCTTTTCAATTTTAGAAACCAATAAATTCTCTTTTTTACTTGAACTAGTTTAATTGGGTTCTGTCATATGTTGCTACTACAAAAAGAGAAAATAATAACAGTGAGAGGACAGAGATGACATCCATCACAAGGTAAGCTCGCCCTCCTTTCCTTATGATAGAAATGGGGCTTTATTACTATTCAGTATAATTAAGCTAAGAAAAAAAGAAAGAAAGAAAGAAAGAAAGAAAGAAAGAAAGAAAGAGAAAGAATAGTTGGAAATAGTCAATGTAGTTGCTTAGGATGGAGAAAAGGAGAAAATGGAAATAAAAACTACTAGAAAAGAAAAAGGAAAAAATGTGACATGCCAGAAAAATAATAGCTAATAATAATAGGAACTAAATATATATTTAGCAGTTACCTTGTACTAGTTACTATTCTAAGAACTTCACATATATTATCTCATTTAATTCTAACAACACTTCTATGAAGAATGGTTCTTGTACCTACTTTGTAATGTTGAATGATGAATTATCTCACAGTCCACTGGGCTCTAAAAACCAAGAAAATTTTCTTGGGCAGATTATTATTGAGCCTTGTTGACCTTGTGGTGAGGAGGGGAGAAGGCCACTAGAAAAGCTAAGTAAAGACAAATGGCTTCAGAAGATAAAGTTGGCTCCCAGAGAGAAAGATCAGGTCATGAAAATAGAGAAGTTGCAGGTGAGAAGGAAGTGGAATTTAGAAAGGAGAGTTTACAAAATATTTTAAGTAAATCTTGCATATCCCTTTTTTATCTCCTTAAGAAATTTTCATTAAGATCTACATTGTCCTTTAGAATTTTTTTTTTTTTTTTGCGTCAGGTTTTCTTTTGTCTCCAATAATGTCTGGCCATGATGAGAGTTAGATAGTCCAGAGGTAAGGTCTCCCAGAACTTTGGAGGGGTGTGAAGTATAGGAATTAACTTTAGACAGAGATCTACCTCTTTCTCTGGATCTGGAGGGTAAGATGAGGGGAAAAGGATGGGAAGGATTTTCTCTACATCACAGTGAAGGGAGATTTTGAAAGAACAGTTTAATGGAATGATGTCAAGGCCATGTGCTGAAAATGAAAGCAGAGACTTGGCAGGCAGATGCCTTAGAATCCTCAAAGTGATCTTGAAGGATGAGGCTTAGGGAAACCAAGGACTGGAGACTGCATTGAGGCCACAATGAAGATGAAGAGTCTGAATTTCCATCGAACTAAATCCACACTGTTCTGCTTCCTCTTAACACTCTGCTCATTGACTCCTCCATTAACCCAGGAAACAGACTTTACCTCTTTATTTTCAAATTGCTGGTGGCAGAAAAAAAAATGAGAAAAGCTTTGCTCAAGAAAGAGCTATTATAACAAAACAATTGTAATTAGTGTGATAGTGCAGAGAGAGAAACTCCCTTTCTTCTACAGAATCCAGGGCCTTATTTGCATTTGAAAAAACAATCTTTAGAGCAATATATTAGATTATAAGGTATTTTCGAGGAAAATATTTCAGAAGAACCATAGCAATTTCTTGCAGGTGCGTACACAGACACAGATGCACAATTTTAATTTTCCAATTGAAAATACATACATACCTTCTCAATTAAATAGCATTCAGAAAGTAAAGTAAACTGATCACTAAATGTTCCTAAATTTAAAGAGGAAAAGACTTGTGGACGTTTAAAGAGAAAAGGACTGGAAGTTTTGAGAAACACATTAAGGAAAGGTATGTGGCAAGGTTAAGAGAATTATAGAATTAATGTTATTTTAAAATAATTACATTAAAATCTTTCTAAGAGATTTAGTCCATTTTATTGACTTAGATAATTTAAAAGTAATTCTTTTTTTCAGGAACTGCAACAAAGAATTACTTTTAAATTACTTAGGTAATTTAAAAGTAATTCTTTTTTTCAGGAACTGGATGGCTGCAACAGGATGCACATGAGGATTCCCTTCTGGTGCTAGAATTGCAATAAGTACGTTCAGTTCATGGATGGGGTATGTAAAATCTCCCATTCTAAAGGAATTTCATATAGCTACCATGCACCTAAAATCATCTCCAAATGACTCTCTAGTTTTCATGTTCCTCTTCTAAGTCTTCTTACTCTTGTCTAAACATCTTCACATGTTAGGCTACTTACTTTCATTCTCCCTTACCCTTACCTTAAAAAAATAGTTCATAGTTTTCTCTTTTGGTTCAATAATCACAAAAAATAAAACAGTTTAGGACTGCAAAGAAAAAAGTGACCATGTGTGAATTATTTGATGGTTCAATAAATACACTTGAGCTGCCTACAGCTAATGGAAAACACTGCAGACAGTACTCTTACTAGTTTAGAATCAGAAGCACCCCAAAGACAAAGTAAACAAAGTCAATCATTTCAGGAGGACACAGATTACACTGAGAAATCAAATAACTTTGCTTTATGTTCTTTTTCATGAACATTTAATCTTGTAGATATAAAGGGGCAGAATAAGTACTTTTTTTATTTCTATCCCTAAAATTCTGTTTCTGTTCTAGAGAGGATATTGAATCCTTGGAATTTTTATGGTTTTATTTTATTAAGTTTTTCAACCATGACTTTATGGGATTGTGATTGAAAGATCAAAAAATACTTCATAAAGGATGATTCAACTAAAAAAGTAAATTCTCTATTACAATAAATTACCACCATATGGCATGGATACTATGGCCAAGGTCAATAAGCTCTAATGATAAGCCTATGGCAAAGAAATAATTTATCTAAAATGATAATATAAGCATTCTTTTGATTCATTTTTAACATAAATTACAGCTAGTTCATTTTAAAATAAATAAACCTCAACATTACCATATTACTAAATAATAAGTCCTTTTAAAAATGAATACTTCACTTAAAATTTTAAGTGTACAATACCATATCATTAAGTATAGGCACGATGTTGTATAGCGGCAGATCTCCAAAACTTATTTATATTATATAATTGAAACTTATATCTGTTGAACAGCAACCTCCCATTTCTTCTTCTCCACGGCCCCTGGCAATCATGATTATACTCTCTGTTTCTGTGACTATGACTTCATATTTTAGATTTCTCATGTAAGTGAAATCATGCAGTATTTGTCTTTCTGTGACTGGTTTATCTCACTAGAATAATGTCCTCCAGGTTTAGACATGTCATACCATATGGCAGAATTTCCTTTTTTTAAAAGATGGAATTCATTATTTCTTTTTAAAATTAGATTTATAGGGGTGACATTGGTTAATAAAATTATATAGGTTTCAAGTGTACAATTCAATAATACATCATATGTATATTGCATCATGTGTTCACCACCCAAAATCAAATCTCCTTCCATAAACATATATTCGAACCTCTTTACTTTCCCCCTGTCTCTCTGGTAACCACTAAACTATTGTGTGTGCCTATGAGTTTTTGTTTGTTTCTCTTGTTCATTTGTTGCGTTTAGTTTTATATACAATTTATAAAAAAGATAATTATAAATTAAAGGAATAATAATAAACTATTTGTTACCCATTAGATCAGCACAAAGTTAAAAGGGCAGCATCACTCATAGCTAATGAGACTAAGTCAACATCAGACTTTGTTCATTTGAATATGAGTTGCAAACTGGGAAAAATAATTTGGAAAGGTGTATTAAAATTTAAAATATGCATAATGTTTAACTGCAATACTACTTTTGGGACTCTGTCCTACTGTAATAAAAACATTTGTATCTAAGAAAAAATAAAAACTTCATAACAAACATTTTCAACAGATTTGTAGAGAGAATTCTTATACTATAAAATTCACATTCTTAAAGTACACAATTCAATGTTTTTTGGTATATTCATGCAGTTATGTGACCATCAACACTGTTAAATTTTAGAACATATTTATCACTCCAAAAAGAAATTTCATGTCTACAAGCAGTTATTGTCCATTCCCCTAGAAACTCCCGCCATCCCTGGGCAAGGAATAATCTACTTTCTATCTCTATGTTTGCCTATTCTAGAGATTTCATATAGATAGAATTACACAATATGTGGTCTTTTGTGACCATTTTTTTTCACTAAGAATGTTTTCAAAAGTTTCATTCATGTTGCAACATGTATCATTACATCATTAATTTTATTGTAGAAAAGTATTTCATTGTATGGATAACCCATAATTTGTTTATTCATTTTTCAACTGATGAACATCTGGTGTTTCCACTCCACTTTTTAGTTATTGAAAGTAGTGCTACTATGAACACTCTTATACAAGATTTTTTTGTGTGCATAAGTTTCATTTATTTTCTATATGTACCTAAGCATGGAATTTCTGAGTAATATAATAATTCTATGTTTAACAGTTGGAGGAACTTTCTGTTTTCCAAAGAGTCTTTACCATTTATCATTTCCACTAACACCATATTATGGTTTCAATTTCTCTACATCCGTGCCAACACTTGTTATTGACCAGCTTTTGGTTTAAAGCTATTTTAGTGAGTGATAAGTGGTATCTGCAGCTAGTTTTAAATTGCATTATTCTGATGACCAATAATGTTGAGCACCTTTCATGTACATATGTTCTTTGGAGCTGTGTATATTCACATTATTTGCCCATTTTTAAGTTTAATTTTATTTTTATTGCTGATTTAATAATATATTACTAAATAATAAATGGAACTATTCTTTCCATAACTGTATTCAAGACCCTTATCAGATATACAATATGAAAATAATCTCTACCATTCTGTAGGTTGTTTTGTTTCTCTCTTGATGTCCTTTAAAGCATAAGAGTTTTTAACTTGGATAAAGTCCAATTTATCCACTTTTATAAATTACTTGTACTTTTGTTGTCATATCAAGTTAAAATCATGTTAAAATTCAAGATGTCAAAAATTTACTCCTATGTTTTTTCTAAGAGTTTTAAAATTTTGGATTTGCATTTAAGTCTACACTATATTTTGAGTTAATTTTTTTATATAGTGAAATTTAAGGGTCCAACTTCATTCTTTTGCATGTAGATATCTAACAGTTTGAGCACCATTTGTTGAAAAGACTATTTTTCTCAAATGAGTAGTTGAAGAACCCCTGTCAAAAATAAATTTACAATAAATGTAAGCGTTTATTTTGGAACTCTCAATTCTATTCCATCTACTTATGACTATCTTGATGCCAGTGCCACATCTCTTGATTACCATAACTTTGTAAAAAGTTTAAAACCAGGAAGTTTTCCAAATGTGTTCTTCTTTTAAAAGATTATTATTTTTAATTAAATTTATTGGGGTAACATTGGTTAATAAAATAATATAGGTTTCAATAATACGTCATCTGTAGATTGCATTGTGTGTTCACCACCAAAATTAAATTTTCATCCTTCACCATATATTTGAATCTCTTTGCCCTTCTTTACTTCTCCTAACTACAAGAACTATCTGACACCATCAGAAAAACAATAATATAAGAATGATGGGCATGCGAGTAAAAGAAGAGAACAGAGAGACTATTCAAACAATTAGTTGACAAGAATTTCCCAAACCTATGGAAAGAACTAGATCCTCAAATCCAAGAAGCAAACAGAACACATAATGATCTCAACCCAAAAAGGATATCTCCGACACATTATATTGATTGTCAAAAATTAATTACAAAAAAAATTATTAAGGAAGCCAGGAAAAACAAGATGGTAACTTATAAAGAAAAATTCAGAAGATGGCAGACTAGGTAAAAGCAGGGTTCATTTTCTCCCAGGTCCGCATTGAAATTGCAACCAAATTATAAAATAATCAACATGGAGAATCACCTGAAGTCTACTTGATTGTTACACTTATGTCTGATAATATAAAGGAGCTGCATCAAAGCCAGTAGGAGGGGCAAGGGCACGGATTGTGCTGGACCCGCACACGCAGGTGGTAGAGGATCACCTGGAAGGAGAGTGAGGCTGCAGAGGCTCTCCTAAAGGAGAAGGAGGTCCTGGTCTCATTTGGTGGCTCTCCATCCCAGGGAAGAGGAGATTCCGATAACTCCGACTGAAAACCAGAGGGAATTCCAGCCATATGGGTGAGACGGAAGGAGACTGAAACCCTAAATGCCCCTTTGAAGGACCATACATAAGCTTTCTGACTTGCGGAAACACCCAGGACACCAGCAGTGGGTCAGAGGCTCCTGAGGGATTCATACTGAGAAAGTCTGCATTACCTTTGTGCCTTAGTCTGAACCCCCTACCCAACAATCTATAGACCACAACAGCTTGACTGTGCAGACCACTCCCACAGGGCTATTAGGAAGCTCTAGCATGAGAAGATTAGCCTGCCCCATCCAATCTGCAGATTGCACCAGGATTTTGTTGCTGGATGGCTGCTTTGCCATGCGTCCATTTAGGGCCAAACTTTCTAAGCTGGTGGCCAGCGCTATAAGCACACATTTCTGAGATAGGGTCAGGCAGAAAACTGCTGCCAACATGAACTCGGGAGGATCTCGGGGATCAGGGGGCCAGTCCCAGATAGCAGCTGGTCTTCCTGTGATCTGGGACTTCTGCAGGAACATGCAAACTGTTACCAAACTTGCAGGAAGACTACGACTGTATTGATCTGACTGCCATTGTCTCCCTGAGACCCTGTTCCAACTAATCCACAAAGTGCTTCAGGTGGCTCATTGACAGTGAACTACAACAGCTTTGCCCCTGCCCCCGAGATCTCCCAATCCACACAGGCAAAAACTTTGGCTAGCAGAGGGCAGGCACTACACGGAAATTAGTGGCAGGCAGACCTCTGCAGCCTGCAAGAGTTGAAATATTGTGTCCAAAGAGTGCAGGGATCTGTGGGACCACCCGAGATGGTAGTTGGTCTCACTGTGCTCTGTGACTACAGAGGGAACACCCAGACACAGAAGTTGCATCAAAACTGAGGCTGTATTGGCATGATGGCCCTTGTCTCCTGGAGATCTCGCTTCACCCAAGCCCATTGACAGGCATCCTTACATGCCTTGCTTGGCTCTAGGGTTATTCAGTCAGTGCAGGCAATAGACCTTGGCTAGTGCAGTGAGCGCATTTCAGATAAAACCGCTGTGGGCAGACCACTGCTGCCTGTACGAACTACAATATCTCTTGGGGGGATCACAGGTGTCTGTATTGGCCTGATGCCCCTTGACTCCCTGACCTCCTGCCCCACCCAATATACAAAGTGCCCACCATACGTTGATAGGTAGCTGCCCCTGCCCTGGGATGGGACATTGAGGCCCAAGGTGGAGAGCAGCTGACCTTACAATGATTGGAAGCTTGTACAGGGAGCCACAGAGATATCGCTGACATGTAAACTGTCACTTCAGTGGCAGGGAGAAATTTATTCAATAGACCCAGGAGACTCCCAGGGTCCCAACACCGCCCAACACGCATATCATCCAGAGGCTCTTCCAGTTTCAGAGATGTACAGGCAACTGACATAAGTGTCAGGCCTTGAGGAGCACTCGTCTCTCTGCTATCCCCCAACTGCCCTAGGTCAGGGATGAGAGATAATAGATTGCTGCCTACAGCGTTGTCTCTTCCACTTACCTATAGATCCAGCATAGGCAACAACCATCTGCAAATTGCTTTTTAGTTCTCACTGGGTATCCGTGAGCAATCAAAAGCAGCAGCTGACCTTGGCCTACTGAGGAGCCCCTCCCAGGGGCCACAAAAACAACACATCCAGAGGCTGGCACCAGTCCACAACAGAGTAACTCATGACTAGCCTCATTAGAAGTACACACAAAGGTGGTTTCCACAAGTACACAGCCTGCTAGGTCAAATCCCACTCATTTAGGTCAGTCCCCACACAGCAACTCTTACCCTGTGGGTGCAGCCAGTTCCCACAATTAGTCAACCTGAGTGTTAATCCCATACACTGATATATTAACAACAATAATGGTTTGGCAACAATAGGAGATCACGCACAACCCACACAAAGATCATGTCCAGAGCCCCGGCATAGGGGATCAGGGAGAGTTTGCCACTGAGCCACACAGGACACCTTCTACATTAGGCCATCAGGCCAAGGCTGAGAGACAAAACAAATATTTCTGTAACATAGAAACAAACACAGAGAGGTTAATAAAATGAGAAAATAAAGAAATGTGTCATGAATGAAATAACAGTAGAAAATTCCAGAAAATAAGCTAAATGAAATGGAGGCAAACAATCCACCAGAGATACAGTTCAAAATATTGGTTATAAGGATGCTCAATGAACTTATGTGGAGAATGGATGAGCACAAGGAGAACCTCAACAGAGAGAAAGTGAGCATAAAAAAGGACATAGAAACCATAAAAAAGAACCAGACAGAAATGAAGAATACAATAAATGAAATGAAGAATACACTAGAAGGATTCAACAGTAGATTGGGTGAAGCAGAAGATCGAATCAGTGAAATAGAAGACAAGGTAGCAGATAGCACCCAATCAGAAAGTCAAAAAAAAAAAAAGAATTAAAAAAAGAGGATAGTTTAAGAGACTTTTGGGACAACATGAAGCAAAACAATGTCTAGATCATAGGAGTACCTGAAGGAGAAAAGAGAGAGCAAAGGACTGAGAATCTATTTGGAGAAATAATGACAGAAAACTTCTCTAACCTGGAAAAGAAATTAGACATACAAGTTCAGGAAGCACAAAGAGTCCCAAACAAGAGGAATTCAAACAGACTCATACCAAGACATATCATAATTAAAATATTAAATGTCAAAGACAAAGAGAGAATCTTAAAAGCAGCAGGAGAAAGACAGCCAGTTACTGACAAGGTTATTCCCATAAGAATATCTGCTGATTTTTCAACAGAAACTTTGCTGGCCATAAGGAGCTATCAAGAAATATTCAAAATATAAAAATCTACAACCAAGAATACTCTGGCAAGGCTTTCAATTAAAATGGATGGTGAGATAAAGAGCTTCTTAGAGAAGAACCTGAAGGAGCCCATCACTAATAAGCCAGTATTACAATAAATGTTAAAGAAACTTCCACTAAAAAAATAAAATAAAAAATAAAGAAGGGGGAAAAAAAGAAAACCAAATATCAATAATAAAATGGCAGTAACTATGTACCTATCAATAATCACTTTAAATGTAAATGGATTAAATCCTCCATTCAAAAGACATATGGTAGCTGAATGAATAAGAAAAGAAGACCCATAGATATGCTGTCTTCAAGAGACCCACTTTAGATCATATGACACAAAGACTAAAAGTAAAGGGATGGAAAAAGATATTTCGCACAAATGATGTGAAAAAAAAAAAAGCTGGGTAGCATGACTTCTAACAGACAAAATAGACTTTAAAACAAAAACAATAATAAGAGACAAAGAAGGGCATTACATAATGATAAAGACATCAATA
The DNA here is from genome assembly GCF_000325575.1 of Pteropus alecto. NCBI lineage: Eukaryota > Metazoa > Chordata > Mammalia > Chiroptera > Pteropodidae > Pteropus > Pteropus alecto. The sequence goes on from NW_006439187.1 coordinate 1,402,446, forward strand.
AATCAGGAGGACATAACTCTAGTAAACATATATGCATTCAATATAAGAGAACCTACATACATAAAGCAATTATTGATTGACATAAAATGAGAGATCAACGGTAATATACTCATAGTAGGAGACTTTAACACCCCATTGATACCAATGGACAGATCTTCCAGATAAAAAATCATCAAGGAAACAATGGGCCTAAAAGACACACTAGATGGATTTAATAGATATTTTCAGAGCTTTTTACCCCAAAGCAGCAAAATATACATTCTTCTCAAGTGCACATGGATCATTTTCCTGGATAGACCACATGTTAGGACACAAAACAAGTCTCAATAAATTTAAGAAGATTGAAATCACATCAACTGTCTTCTTTGATCACAATAGTATGAAACTAGAAATCAACTACAAGAAAAAAATCAGAAAATACACAAATACTTGGAGGTAAATAACATGCTACTATACAAAGAATGGGATATTAATGAGGTCAAGGAAGAAATCAAAGACACCTAGAAACAAATGAAAATGAAAACACATAAAATCTATGGGACTCAGCCAAAGCATTTCTAAGAGAGAAATTCATAGCAATACAGACCACCTCAAGAAACGAGAAAAAGTTCAAATAAACACTCTAACCTTATACTTAAAAGAACTAGGAAAAGCACAGCAAACAAAGCCCAAAGTGAATAGAAGGAAGGAAATAATAAAGATTAGAGTGGAAATAAATGAAGTAAAATCTAGAAAAACAATACAAAGATTAATGAAACTAAGAACTGGTTCTTTGAAAGGATAAACAAAATTGGCAGACCCTTAGCCAAACTCATCCAGGAAAAAAGAGAAGACTTAAATAAATAAAATCAGAAATGAACATGAGGAAATAATTATGGACTCCACAGAAATACAAAGGATCATAAGAAAATACTATGAGCAATTATATGGCAACAAATTGGAAAATCTGGAAGAAACATACAATGTCCCAAGACTGAGTCAAGAAGAAACAGAAAATCTGAACTGACCGATTACCACCAATGAAATACAATCAGTAATCAAAGACCTTCCAAAAAACAAAAGTCTTGGGCCTGAAGACTTCATAAACAAATTTTACCAAACATTCAAAGAAGAATTAACACCTATTCTTCTCAAACTATTCCAAAAAATTCAAGAAGAGGGAAGGCTCCCTAACTCCTTTTATGAGGCCACCATTATCCTGATTCCAAAATCAGATAAAGACATTAAAAACAGAAAACTATAGGCCAATACTTTTTTATGAACAGTGATGCAAAATCCTCAACAAAATATTAGCAAATTGAGTTTAGCAATACATTAAAAATATACATCATGATCAAGTTGGATTTATTCCTAGGATGATACAGTATCTGAGAATCAATTAATGGGATACATCACATTAACAAATCAAAAGATGAAAAATATATGATCATATAAATAGATGTAGAAAAGGCATTTGACAAAATCCAGCTTCCACTTATGATAAAAATTCTCAGCAAAGTGGGAATAGGGGGAACTTACCTCAACATAATAAAGGCCACATATGACAAACCTACAGCTAACATCGTAGTCAATGGGGAAAGGTGAAAAGCGTTTTACTTTAGATCAGGAACAAGGCAAGGATGCCCACTTTCACCACTCTTCTTCTACATTGTATTAAAAGTATTAGCCACAGCAATAAGACAAGAAAAAGAAATAAAAGGCATACGAATTGGAAAAGAAGAAGTAAAAGTCTCATTATTTGCCTATGACATCATATTATATAGAGAGAACCCTAAAGATTCCACCAAAAAAAAAAAAAAACCTGTCATAACTGATCAATGAATTCAGTAACATAGCAAGTTACAAAATAAATATTCAAAAATCGGTGGCATTTTTATATACCATTGATGAACTTTCAGAAAGAGAGATTAAGAAATCAATCCCATTTACAACTGCATTGAAAACTATGAAATACCTTGGAATCAAATTAACCTAGGCGGTAAAAGACCTGTTCTAAGAAAATTATAAGTCATTAAAAAAGAAATTGAAAAAGATACAAATAAATGGAAGCATATGCCATGCTCATAGGTAGGAAGAATCAACATCGTTAGAATGGCCATACTATCTAAAACAATCTGTAGATTCAATGCAATCCCAATAAAAATACCAATGGCATTTTTCAGAGAGCAGAACAAATAATCCTAAAATTTATATGGAACCGTAAAAGACCCTGAATAGCCACAGTAATCTTGAGAAAGAAGAACAAAGTTGGAGGTATCACACAACCTGATATCAAACTATACTACAAGCCTACAGTAATCAAAACAGCATGATAGTAGCTTAAAAACAGATACATTAATCAATGGAACAAAATAGAGAGCCCAGAAATAAATCCACACCTATTCGCTCACTTAACATGTGACAAAGTAGGCAAGAATATACAATGGAGTAAAGACAATCTCTTCAATAAATGGTGTTTGGAACATTGGACAAATGTATACAAAAATAAGAACCTGGACCACCTTCTTACACCATATAAAAGAACACACTCAAAATGGATTAAAGATTTAATGAAAGACCTGAAACCATAAAACTTCTAGAAGAAAATATAGGTAGTAAACTCTCTTATATTACTAACAGTGATTTCTTTTCAGATATATCTCCTTGGGCAAGGGAAACAAAAGAAAAAAAAAATAAATAAATGGGACTACATCAAACTAAAAAGTTTTTGTACAGCAAAGGAAACCGTGAACAAAACAAAAGGAAAACCAACTAATTGAAAGAAAATATTTGCTAATGATACCTCTGGAAAGGAGATTAATATCCAAAATACATAAAGAACTTATACAACTCGACAACAACAACAACAAAAAACAAACAATCCAATTAAAAAATGGGCAGAAGACCTGAACAGTTACTTCTCCAAAGAGGAAATATAGATGGCCAATAGACATATGAAAAAATACTCAGGGTCATTAATCATCAGAAATGCAAATTAAAACCACAATGACATATCACCTAACACCTGTCAGAATGGCTATCATCAATAAATCAAAGAATAACAAGTGTTGGCAAGGATGTGGAGAAAAGGGAAACCTCATACACTGTTGGTGGGATTGCTAATTAGTACAGCCACTGTAGAAAGTAGTATGAAGGTTTTTCAAAAAATTAAAAGTGTATCTATCTTTTGACCTAGCAATTGAACTTCTGGGTATTTATTCAAGAAAAATCAAAACAATAATTTATAAAGATCTATGCTTCCTTGTGTTCATGGCAGCACAGTTTACAATAGCCATGATGCAGAATCAACCTAAATGCACATCTACAGACACAGACGATTGAATAAAGAAGATATGATTTATATATACAATGGAATATTACTCCTCCATTAAAATAAAATGAAACCTTACCATTTGCAACAACAGGGATGGCCCTAGAGGTTATTATGTTGAGTGAAATAAGTGAGACAGAGATAAATACCATGTGATTTCACTTATATGCGGAATCTAAGGAAGAAAAAGAATAAACTAATCAAAATAGCCTATCAAATATAGTGGATAATTTGGTGATGGATAGAGGGGAGGGGGGTTTGGGGGCTGAGAGAATGGGGTGAAGAGTTAAAGAAGTATAAATTAGTAATTGATAGATGGTCACGGGAATGGGGAGCATGACATAGGGAATGGAGTTAGCATTAATATATTAGCTAGGTGGAAAACAAGAGGAGAGTAGGAGTAATTAGGGGATCATTTTATAAACTATATATATATGTATAACTAATGTACTGTATACTTGAAAATAATTAAAATAAATAAAAATTAAAAAAAAAAGAAAAATCCATTAGAGTATAATGAAACTTTTCAACAGAAACTTTACAAGCTAGGTGAGAGTGGAATCAGATATTCAAACTATTGAAAGAGACAAATTCCCAACCAAGAATAATATATCCAGCAAAGTTCTCCATTACATATGAAGAAGAAATAAAGACCTTTCAGACATAAAGAAGCTGAGAGAATTTACCACCACTAAACCTGTTACAGAAAATACCGTAAAGGGTCATTTTATCAAAAAAAAAAAAAAAAAAGGAGAAAAACCATAAAACTATAAATAATATGACTAACAGACAGAAACAGAAAACTGCAACACTTATTAAGAACAAGGTGTCATAAACTTAAATATTACGTAAGATTAAAAGTAAAAAAATAAAATAAAAGAGAGGAAGAAAACAGATGTTGCAACCTAGAAATTAACTCACAGCGTAACGAGGGATAATTTGAGACAACAAAAAACAGAAGAGAAGAGAGAGTGAAGGTCTGAATTTGCAAAGGGGAATGGAGGTAAGACACAAGCAAATAAAAAAATAACTATATATGAAACTTGATTTTACATAAAAACTTAATGATAACCACGCACACACACAAAATCTATAACTGAGAAACATGACATAAAACAAGAATGAATAGAGGGAAAAATCATAGAAAACTACCAAATTAAAATAACAGACAGAAATACAAGAACAAAGAAACAATGGAGACATCGAGCTACCAGAGAACAAAAGATAAAATGGCTGTAGGAAAACCTCATATTTCAATAATCACCCTAAATGTAAATGAACTGAACTCTTCAATAAAAAGTCATAGAGTAGCAGATTGGATCAAGAAACAAAACCCAACCACATGTGGCCCTCAAGAGACACATTCAGCTCCAAGGATAAATACAGACTCAAAGTTCAAAGGTGAAAAACAATACTTTAAGCAAATAGCATCCAGAGAAAAGTTAGTGTAGCTATTCTTATATCTGACAACAGACTTCAAGACAAAAAAAAATCGTAACAAGAGACAAAGATAGACCCTTCATAAAGAAAAAGGGATGATACATCAAGAAGACATAATACTTATCTATACATATATATATACATATCTATATCTATATCTATCTATATCTATATAGATAGATAGATAGATAGATAGACAGATAGATAGATAGATAGATATAGATAGATAGATATAGATATAGATAGATATAGATAGATATAGATATAGATATAGATATAGATATAGATATATACTCCCTATCAGGGAACACCAGAATATATAAAACAACTACTAACAGAACTAAAGGAAGAAACTGACGAAAACACAAGTATAGTAGGGGACCTATATACCCCAGTATCAGCTATAGATAGATCATCCAAACAGAAAATCAATAAGAAAATATCAACCCTAAATGATACATTAAACCAACTGGACATTATTGACATTTACAGAGCCTTTCATCCCAAAACACCATTTTATACATCCTTCTCTAGTGCACATGGAACATTCTCAAGAATAGACCATATGATGGAATACAAAACCAGCATCAACAAATTTAAGAAGATTGAAATCATATCATTATTATTCTCTGATCACAATGCTTTAAAACTGGAAAGCAACTGCAAAAAAAAAAAAAGCAGGAAAACCCACAAATACGTGAAGATTAAACAACACACTACTAAAGAATGACTGAGTTATAGGAAAAATTAAAAAAATGAGATCAAGTGAGACATAGGCACAAGTGAAAATGAAAATACAACATATTAAATTTTTTCGGATACAGTAAAAGTGGTAGTAAAAGGAAAGTTCATATTTTTACAGCCCTATCTCAAAAAACAAGAGAAATCCAAAATAAACAATCTAACATTACGTCTTTAAAAAACTAGAAAAGGAAGAACAAATGAATCTCAAAATCAGCAGAGGAAGTCAATAATCAAAATTAGAGCAGAATTACATTAAATTGAGAACAAAAGGACAATAGAAAAAATTAATACAACACTGCTGAATCTTTGAAAAAATCAATAAAATTGGCAAACCCCTAGCTAGCCTCACTAAGAGAAAAAGAGAAAAACCACAAACAAAATCAGAAATGAAAAAGTTATGACAGATACTACAGAAATTCAAAGGATCATACAAGAATACTATGAAAGATTATATGTCACTAAATTTAATAACCTAGAAGAAATCGATATGTTCTTAGAAATATACAATCTTTCTTGACTGAATTATGAAGAACCAGAAAATCCAAATAGTCTGATCAACAGTAAGGAAGTTGAAACAATCACCAAAAACCTCCTAAAAGGTAAAAGTCCAGAACCAGATGGCTTTAACAGTGTATGCTACCAAACATTCAAAGATGACTTAATACCTATTTTTCTCAAACTCTTCCAAAAAATTGAAGAAGAAGCATTACTTCCTAACTCTTTTCATGAGGCCGACATCCTGATACCAAAACCTGATAAAGATAACACAAAAAAGGAAAACTATAGACCAATATCTCTGATTAATACAGATGCAAAAATCCTAAACAAAATACGAGTAAATCAAACTTAGAGGGAGAGTTATTATTAAAATATTTTTATAGATGTAAAAACTGAGGTTCAGAAAAGGTAAATAACTTGTTAGCAAAGCCACAGCTTGGCTTTGACCACAGCTGTTTTAACTTCAGCACGTTTGTTATCAAATAGAATAATATACTTCTCAATGTTATGGTGAGAACAATTGGATAATTCTAACCCTGTATAAGATACAACTCAATAACAAATTGGTAGATGATAGATGGTCATGGGGATGGAGAGCATGGCATAGGGAACACAGCGTTAATGTAATGGCTAGGTGGAGAGCCAGAAGAGAGAAAGAACAGTTAGGAGGATTGTTGTATAAACTATATAAATGTCTAACCAATGTACTGTAAACTTGAAACTAATAATAAAATTAAATTAAAAGAGATACAGTCCAATAATTCTTATGTTCAATTAGCATTAAGTTGAATGAGTAACAGAGACTTAAAAAATAATGGCTTAAGTATATTAGAGGTTTATTTTTCTTTTATATAAAAGTGTGACTATAGCCAGTCCAAGGCTGATATGGCAGCTTCGACTCACAAAGTCTTTTTTTTTAATTTTCTTCCTTCCTTCCTTCCTTCCTTCCTTCCTTCCTTCCTTCCTTCCTTCCTTCCTTCCTTCCTTCCTTCCTTCCTTCCTTTCTTCTTCTTCTTCTTCTTTCTTTCTTTCTTTCTTTCTTTTCTTTCTTTCTTTCTTTCTTTCTTTCTCTTTCCTTTCTTTCTTATTTTTTTCAATTGCAGTTGGCATTCAATATTATTTTGTATTAATTCCAGGTGTACAGCATAGTGATTAGACATTTATATAATGTCTGCAGTGATTCCCCCAGTTTGACTCATGAAGTTTTTAAGTTCCCAGGATTCTAATACTTCACTGTGTAAGGCTTCCATCCACAAACCATCATGTCTGCATTAAAGCCAGAAAGAAGGTTAAAGTGACAAAGAAATAAAGGAAATTTGTGTGTCAGAGAAAGCTGCCACCCAGAATTTTCACTTATAATCATTTTTGCCAGATCTTTGTCACATGACTACATCCACCTGCAAGAAAGATTAGGAAATATAGTATTTATTCTAGAAATTCAGAAGAGAGGAAGTTGTAATAAAATTAAGTGGGAGACTCAATAGTGGGGATAAGTAGTAGTCTTTGTCACAATCAGATAATGTGAAAATAGGTGATAGTAATATAAAAATGAATAAAATGTATATGTATTTTATATAACAACATCAAATATCTAACAAAAATAGATTAATAAAAAACCACCCCCACTCCCAAACTTAACTCCAATACATAACAGAAAATTTGATTTGACACAGAAAATAAAGCTCTACTGTATTAGTATAGAACTGTTTAATACTGCAATCATACTATCCTTTTGCAATATATTTTACTGACTCTTAGATTATTCAAAAACCTGTATAAATTTCACTCCATCCATGAAGTTGCCTTCTGTCTCCCATACCTCCATTGCCTCAAGCATTGAACACTCAAATGTAATGAATACTCTAATATAGTCTTTTACCTTATCTACACAAGTTCTTTTATAGATATTCCTGGCTAGGGTAGGGAAAATCTGAGATAACAGTAGAGATTTCCAGAGCAATAAACGGTCAAAATGGATTATTATTTGAGTTAATACCAAAGATTCTGACCATGACTAAGGTGCAGCAAAGGTGTGCCTTTCCAGAAACACAGTAAAGAGTGGCTTTCACTATTTTTCTACCAAGGTACTTTTCTAAATAGGCCAAAATTACAGGAGAAATTGGGATTCTCAAAATAACACAATGATTTATCACCATACAAAATATAATTAAACAAAAACCCATATACATTGTCTCACTGTGTTCTGTGTTAGACTCCAGAGCAGCTTTCTGAATTCAACCAAAGAAGTAGCTACAGATTTGATCCAGGTGTTCTGTGTCTTGATAGATGCAAAATTAAAGTATAAGCCAAATGGGTAATGGGAAAAACTGGGCATGAGGTTTTATATAGAGTCCAGAAGGCATTGTTTTGAGTAAGCATCCAGGTCAGTAATGGGCCCTCGAATTAGTAGGTACCAAGTAAGAAGAGGAGCAGAAATCATAAGTCCACAGAGTAAAGGTGAGCTGGGAATGAGATATGGTGACTACATATAAATAGAAAGGGCAAGAGCTCAGGTTTTTGTGAATTCTGTTTAATGGCTTACTTGATGATTCGATGGCTCTTATTGGGAAGTTTCTTTCACCATTGGGCATAGACACTAGAGAGCAGATAAATGCACAATGATTATAAGTCATAGCCATACTCAGATTAGACTAGGATAATAATGTTTTATTAGATAGAAATTAATGCAATATTCAAGGTAAGTTTACTTTGACACTGCAGTCATCAGTTCTGATTGTGTGTGATGTTAATTGTGTCAATTAATTTCTGGAACATCTATGCTTTGTAATGGTTGAGATGTAGCAGGAATAATCCACCTCATGCTCAAAAATATAACTTTTACTGATGCCTGACATTCTAGGTTCTGGTTTTAAAATACATGTTTATGAGAGGAAAGAAATTGGTTCCTAACTGAGAGAAAATGAGTTTCTATGGCTGGTTTATATTGAAAAACCAGATTAATAGGTCTTTGGGGGAAAGAGACTCTGAAAAGAAGTGGGCAAAGGATGTAAAAAAGAAAGCAGAAATGCCAAAGATAAATTTCATCTCCTTTACAATTTTGATGGCTGGTCTTAGGCATCACTACAATCAAAGCAGCTGCTTTAAAGCCATTGCTAGAGAAAGAGGTTAGTGATTATTTTCTTATCAGCATATGGATGCAGTGCTCTAAGAGAAAGAATGCCACCTTTTAAAAAATTTTTATACCAATTCCACAGGTTTTTGTCAGTTCCCTTATTTAAAGTCACATTTATTTTACTACATGCAGAGTATAAATTACAACTTTGAACTTGTCTATATGGTACAAAGTGAGCTGAAGATTTAACAATTATATAGATTTATTGATAAATGAAGATAATTAACGTAGATAACTTAGATAAATTACATAAAAAAGATTATTTAGTCAAATCAAAATAACTGTAAAATTGCCCAGTATCCACTTTATTTTGCATTGTGTTGATTCATCTTAACTTGTCATGGCTAATTTGCCATGGTAATTTCAATAGACAGTGAAATCCTCAAATAATGCTCTGAAACTATGAAAACTGTGTACTAAAGCTATATCAGAACAATATCTAAACATCTAGGTTAAGAGGGAAAAATTCATCCAACTAATTTTGTTTAGTGCTACATTATTTTTTATTAAATTTGTTAGGGTGACACTGGTTAATAAAATTACATAGGTTTCAAGTGTACAATTCAATAACATATTATATGTATATTGCATTGACTGTTCACCATCCAAAGTTAAATATTTGGGAATTAGTATGTATTTGGGTTTTTCACATAAACATAGTGAAGATTGTATACTTTTATAATGGAAAAAGCAGCATTTTTTGTAATAGAAAAAGCATTGGACTCAAAGAAAAAAGATATAGCTTTTGCCCCAGCACTGATAGGCAAATTTAATGACTTCTGACAAGCTCTTTAATCTCTTTGAGTCTTCATTTCTTTGAATTTGCCTGCCTATTTACATCATTTACATCATAGGGATGTTGTAGTTATTAAATACGGCTATAGATACAAATCATTTAGAAACATCGAATGTGAGGTTTAAATGCAAGGGTTTCTCATATTTACTTTGAGAACTATGTCAATACAACCTGTTACATGAGAAAAGTGCACAGATAAATACACTAAGTTGTAAGTTTTGCATGGGCAAACATAAGTTAAAAACTGTAAAAGTAGATTTTATATCTAAAGTGATTCAACTGTGATAAAATTTTTTATTAAAGTATAGTTGGCATATAACATTGCATATAATACTATTTTAGCTTTGGGTGTATTCAACATTTATATATCTTATGATGTGATCACCACACTAAGTCTAGCGACCATTTCTTATCATGGAAAGTTATCACACGATTATTGACTATATTCCCCTTTACCTTTGTATTTTGAAAACATGGTAAGTTTCAAACTTCCTTTACTAGTTTTACTCCTTTGAGCTAAGTGCACCTTAATTACAGTTTACTAATAATCAATGGCTCAATAGTAGATTGGTCGATTCCATCCATTTATATATTAATGGCTATAATAACCACATATAGTTCAGTTATTTCTGTCACTATAATAATCAAGGCAGAGATGCCTAATCTTAAAGCACAGCTTAAATAATGTCACTTCTCTGTTCATAATATTTTAATAAACTTTTGCAATTAAAAGATAATTTCCAAATAGCCTAGGATGGAATCAAAGGCCAAAACTACCTTTCCAATGTAATTTCTCCATTTTCCTTTATTGCATAGACTATATTCTAATTTGATTAGATTACTTCCATTTCTACAAAATTTGTATTATTTTTGCTTCTATGACTTTACTCATGTTGCTTACTTCAAATGGAATGATCTTTTACTCTAGCTTTGTTTCTCAAACATAGGAATCATCCAAGGTTCTGCTCAAATATTACCTCTTCCAAAAACTCTTCCACGACCCTATCTAAACGTAGTCTTTATTTTCAGAACTCATATAACATTTAATACCTTTATTTTAGCACCCTGCATACTCTTCTTTATAGCACAGATATGTTTTTATAAAAGCCTAATTTTTCCACTCAGTTCCTTCAAGAATGTGATTGTAACTTCTTTGTCATTATAACTGTAACAATGTATTGCATATAATAGATGTTTACTAAATATTTATTGTATGTCCAAGTATTTTTTTAGTAATCAACTAAAAAAAATAATCTAGAAATTGGTAAACTAGTCACAAAAGCATTGGGTTCTATCTAGCAACATAAACATGGAATAAGTATTAATATTCTCATTAAGGAGACAGAAACTATAGAACACAGAAATTAGTTGACTGGCAACATTAAGAGATTTACAAATAATTTTAACATAATCAAAACATTATGCAGATTAATAATCATATTTAAGCTTTCTTATATCTGCCTCTTTCAAATATATAATAAGTTAAGATTCACTATGATTGAAGAGGAAAGAATTTTTTGCCAGGTAGAAAATTATATGAAAGTTGTTGTCAAGGTACATAATGCACAAATGCATGAGAAATTTCTCTAAATTGTGACTAAGTAAAACAGACTTGTTTTGTATCCTGATATTACCATTTTCCAGCTATTTAACCTTAGTCTAGTTTGGTAGCTACTAAATTTAAATTTTCTTATTGATAAAATGAGGAGACTGGTAGTAACTCATATTATTGTAGTAGGAGCAAACTAAAACCACTACGATTTTTTTCACTAGGAACAGAGAGTAAGAAATTTTGTAATTCAGTAAATTAGATTATGTACAATTCTTTGCATATAAACACATGTATTTCAACGCGGCTCTGTAAAGTAGATAATTGGGAAATACCTGCATTCTTACAGCTATTGTTCAATGTCGAGGTTTTAATAAACCAAGGCTGATCATTTTGTATCATAGTGTATGACATTTCCCTCTCAACTTTTCATGTTGGCAAATAATCTGAATATTGTTTTCTTTTTAATGATGAAGATAATATGACAAAAATTTTAAATAGATGACCACACACTTAAAATATGTTTATTTATTTATATGGTTTGCTGGCCATTTTAGTTTGGCATCTGGTATAAAAATAATACTATAGGAGATACCTGGAAATGTTGATGCTTATGAATATTACAAAAGAAATATATTTGAAAAATCAGTCTATTTATACAACAGGTCTATATGCTTTTGTTTAGGTTTAACTGCAAAACTGCAACTCTTCTGATAATCTGTCACCTATAAATCAAAATTATGATATTAAGTATTAACCATGACGCTAAAGTTTAATTATATCTTTTCTTTCTTAAATTTAACTGGTCATTGTGGAATTTTAAGCATGTACCCTGTACAAACTATTTTAGAGTTTTTGGAGTCTGAGTGATAGGAATGATTTAGCAAAGGTGTGGCTCCACTGCAAAGCAGGAAGAAGCATTGTTAAAATTACAACTATGTAGTGCCTCTTTGTATTTGTAGGCTTCACATTGAGTGTTTTAGTATATGTTATTAATTCCATCACCTGTGCCAATAAATAAATAAATTTCATCTCATACATTCAACTGTTTGAGCATAGAGTACTGCACACCATATGGATCTCATTTGAAAGTCCTCCAAATTATGGATATCCATGTGCGACTGATAAAAGTCAGTTTATTTGGTGGTAGAAGAATGGAAGGCTGCTCTCAAATCAAGTCCAAGGAGATCGCCCTATAGGCTATCTAAGCACTAAACTCAAGGGAAATTACTTCATCACCACTTGCTCCAGAACAGAGTAATGAATATTGTAATGTAGCCAATGTTCAACTATGTTGACTTTACAGTACTGGAATTAATCTCCATGTGCATTGCAGCTCAGTGAAGTCATTCCTAGGCTATAATGGTTTTGAGGCTGACTTCAAATTTTCAGGCTCAGATGCTGAACCACATAATCCTGAGAATTAATGATGTTACCAAAATGCTTTAACCTCATGATGATAACACCTGGTACGTGGTATAAGACTGTCAGATTTAGGTTAAGATAATACTCCTATAACCTAAATATATTTTCAGTGACAATTTGCAAGATTGTCTATCAGTATGCATTCTCTGTGCAGAAGAGTGCCAGTCATTAGCTGCTTCAGAATTGGGCTAATCTGTGTGGTTATTTTAAACTTAAGGTTACATATCGCTGAAGGCAGAATTGTATATTATCCGACATACTAAATCTCAAAAATTTCTTATTTGAATTATACTTTGGTTGATTCAATTGAATTGCAACTGCAAGATGAATTGAGATTTATAATATTAATAGTAATGCCACTAGTGACTTGCAAGACCTGGATGTTTTACCATGATGTCACCTATTTTCTTGCTTCTATCCATTTCTATCCCACACTTTCAATGTATTCTCAAAGCAGGAGCTAGAGTAAACTTGTTGAAATTGGCAGAGCATGTTACATCACTTCCATGCTCAAAACCCTTCAATAGTGTCACATTTTACTTCAAGTAAAAGCCAAAGGCCTTAGAATGACCTACAGTCTTTACATGACCTTTCATTCCTTAACCCATTTGCCCTCTGACCTTATCTCCAATCCTCTCTCTCTGGTTCACTCTGCTTTAGCCATACAAACCTCTTTCCTATTCTTAGAATATGCCAAGGCATATCTTGACTCACAGTCATTGCTCTTTCTATTCTCCCTGCCTGGAATACTTTTCTTTAAGATATTGACATGCCTTACTATCTCATCTATTTCTGATCTTTATTTAAAATTCACCTTCTCAATGAGAACCTTTCTGAACACTCTAATTGCATGTTTATTTCTACCCCAACACTGCCTATCCCATTACTTTTTTATTTTATTATTCTCAGAGCTCTTAACACCTTCTAACATATTATAAAATCTTCATATTTATATCATTATTGTTTGTTGTTTATATACTCCCACTAAAATGAAACTCTACAATGGTAAGGATTTTTGTCTTTGCGATTGATTACTATATACTCAACCCTTTAACTTGGTCTGACACAGAGTAGGCACCTAATACATATATTTAAAAGAAGTAATAATAGACCCAAATCAGCATTCAGTCACCCTGGAATGAATCAAGATTCTCGCATTGATGCATAATGAAAGGCGATACAACTTTTTATTATCATTCCGTGAGAATCTTTTCAATTAATTAGAACTCAAAATACAAAACCTTAAACCAGTTATTTTCAAAATAGGGTTGAGGGACCATGCATTTGGAAATTTCCGTGGTATTTGTAAAAATAAAATACAAGTTTCTTGGACCTAAAACTATTTATTAGAAATCTGTAGCAGGAGATCTCCCAAAATAGCATGTTTAACAAGAATGCTATATGATTTCTTATATATACTAAAGTTTGAGAATAATTTTTCTAAACTAGAAATGAGCTACTATTGCATGTGTCTTTATTTTTGTCATCCTTAAATAACTGTTTTCCCATTTTAAAAACACCGTTTCCCATAATAACTATAAAGCTTAAAAAAAAAAAACTTAACCAGTACATACATCAAGCAATAAACAATTTGAAGTAATATTCAGGATGAAAATACAGTCTTCAAAATTTTACCTCCAAAACTTATGATATCCTTAAAATTTTTCTTTCAAAGACAAAGATGCTATTACATGCATTCTCATGTCCTAGATTTGAAAAAAGGAAAACCAAAATTACTTTTTGCCATAATCTTCAATAAACTATGCTTTAATTTTAATACCCAATTAATCAAAGTTAAGTCAAAGTTTAAATGTAACTATTTTTTCTCTGTGTGCAAGTTTACTAACAGCACCCAAATGAAAACATGAATAAAAATAATTTGACTCCCAAAATAGCTAGATTGTAATACATATATTTTATTAAAGAACTCATATAAAATTTTATAACAGATTTTTATGAAGCTCTACCCTTAACATAAAAGTAAAAATAATTTCCATTTTTCATTTTTACCTAAAGATATTTTTTATAATCATTCTCTCATCTTCTTTAAATCATGTCATATAATTTAAACATACGTGTTTAAATAATTTTTATAAAAATATTTGAGAGATTGGAGTCAACCAAATTAAGAAAGAAATATTGCTAAATATTCTGATGGAGATACAATTTGATTTTTAATAATTAGCAATCAATTTTAGAAAATATAACCTCACAAAGCCTTCTGTTTTTCCTTAGGGACTCAATAAACGCAAAGCCTATTTAAGTGTTTGTAGAAAATTTGATTTAATGAAATGAGAAAGGATAAACTTCTTTTACTTTTTCTTTTCAAAATGTTGTTTGAATTCGTTAGAAACAGATATTTAGGCTCAAGAGCAATAACAAAATTAATATGAATATTACACATGAATAATTATGACTATATATTACAACTAAATAAATCATAGCATATTTACTTTTTAATATTTTTTTTATTTTTTAATTACTGTTGACATACAATATATTCCTTTCATGTGTACAACACAGTGATTAGACATTTATGTAACATATGCAGTGATCATCCTGATATACCTAATACTCATCTGACACCATACATAGTTACCACAATATTATTTACTATATTTCCTATGCTGTATTTTACATCTCCATGACTATTTTGTAACTACCAATTTGAAATTTTTAATCTCTTCACTTTTTTCGCCCATCTCTCCAACCACCTTCCCATCTGGCAACCATAAAAACATTCTCTGTATCTATGAGTTCGTTTCTGTTTTGTATGTTCATTTGATTGTTTTTAAGATTCCACATATAAGTGAAATTATATGGAATGTTTTTCTCTGTCTGACTTATTTGTTTTACTTAGTATAATAGTTTCTAGGTCCATCTATATTGGCTGAGTAACATTTCATTGTATATATGTACCATTTCTTCTTTATTCATTCATTTATGAGTAGACACTAAGGGTGTTCACATGTCTTGGCTATTGTAAATAATGATGTAACGAACATATGAATATATAGATCTTTCCAAATTAGTGTTATGAGTTTCTTCAGATAAATACTCAGAAGTGAAATTTCTGGATCCTTCTTTGTCTCTTGATACAGCTTTTCTTTTAAAATCTATTTTGTCTGGTATAAGTATTGCTACCCCAGGTTTGTTTTTTCTTTTCCATGAAATTCCTTTTTCCATCTCTTTACTTTCAGTCTGTGTGCATCTTTTGATCTGAAGTGAATATCTTATAGGAAGCAAATGTAAGAATTTTGTTTCCTTATCCAATC
Source organism: Pteropus alecto (assembly GCF_000325575.1). NCBI lineage: Eukaryota > Metazoa > Chordata > Mammalia > Chiroptera > Pteropodidae > Pteropus > Pteropus alecto. The sequence continues at coordinate 1,418,616 of NW_006439187.1, forward strand.
AGCCCCCCAATCCTTTGATTGAAACATTTACCAATTTACATTTAAAGTAATTGGTGATAGATATGTAATTATTTCTATTTCATTATTCAAACTTTTTTTATATTTTTTGTTCTTAAAGAAATCTCTTTAAATTTTTTAAAAAATATTTGCTGTCTATTTTTTTTAATTAAATTTAGTAGGGTAACATTAGTTAATAAAGTTTGTTGTACTTCTGGTTTGGTGATAAAAAATTACTTTAGATTTTTCTTATCTGGGAAGTGCTTTATCTGTCCTTTGATTCTTAATGATAGCTTTGCCAGGTAGAGTAATCTTGGTTGTAGGTCCTTGCTTTTTATCACTTTATTTCCCTCCAATTCCTTCTGGCCTGCAAAATTTCTACTGAGAAAACAGCTGACAGTCTTATGGGAGATGCCTTGTAGATAATGGCAATTTTCTTGCTAATTTTAAGATTCTCTCTTTTGTTTTAACCTTTGAAATTTTTTATTATGCTGCACTTTGTTGTGGGCCTCACTGGGTTCATCCTATTTGTGACACTCTGCACTTCCTGGGGTTGTGTGTCTATTTTCTTCACAAGGTTAAAAAAGTTTTCTATCATTATTTCTTTTTTTTTTTTTTGGTCTTTTTTATGCTTTTAAAAAAAATTATTATGGTTACATTGGTTAACAAAATCCAATAAGTTTCAGGTGTAAAATTCAACAGTAAGTTATATATAAATTGCATCTTGTGTTCACCGTCCATAGTTAGATTTCATTCTGTCACCACATATTTGACCCCTTTTACCCTATCTATCTCCACCCTCCCTTTCTGCCCCCATCCTTGGGTAATGACTAGTCTATTGTCCATGTCCATGAGTCTCTGTTTGTTTGTCCTGTTTTTTGTTGCTTTTAGGTCTCTATTCCACATAGAAGTGAAATCATGCGATTTTCAACTTTTTCAGTCTGGCTTATTTCACTTAGCATGATTATCTTGAGGTTCATCCACATTGTCACAAATGGCAGTATTTCATCTCTTCTTATGGCTGAGTAATATTTTATTGTATATATGTGCCACAGTTTCTTTATCCAATCATCATTGTAGGACACTTCAGTTGCTTACATGTCCTAGCCACTGTGAATAGTGCTGCTATGAACATTGTTATGCAAATATCTTATCGGGTATGACTTTTCAAGCCTTTGGAGTAAATACCCAGTAGACAGATTGCTGGATAATATAGTAGATCAATTCTCAGTTTTTGAGGAACCTCTATACTGTTTTCCACAGTAGCTGTATCAATTTGCAATCCCATTAGTGGTGTATGAGGGTTCCATTTTCCCTGCCTTCTCCCCAAAACTTGTTAATACTTGTCTTGTTGATAATAGCTATACTAATAGGTGTGAGATGATATCTCCTTATGCTTTTGAATTGCATTTCCCTAATAATTAGCAATGTTTGTTATCCTTTCAGATATGTATTGGCCATTTTAATGTCTTCTTAAAGAAGAGTCTGTTCAGGTCCTCTGCCCATTTTTTAATTGGATTGTTTTTGTTGTTATTGAGTTGTGTGAGGTCTTTGTATATTTTGGATATTAGGCCCTTATAGAAGGTGTTGCTTGCAAATATATTTTTTCCACTCGAATGGTTGTCTCTTTACCTTGTTGACGATTTCCTTTGCTGTGAAGTTTTGTAGTTTGATGTAGTCCCACTCATTTATTTCTGCTTTCACTTCCCTTGCCTTTGAAGTCAAATTCAAAAACTCCTCTTTATGTCCAAGGTCCATGATTTTAGTTCCTATGTTTTCTTCTATCAACTTTATTGTTTCAGGTCTCATGTTCATGTCCTTAATTCATTTTGAGTTAATTCTAGTGTGTGGTGAATGACAACAGTCTAATTTCACACTTTAGCAGGTGCCTTTCCAATTTTCCAAGCACCATTTATTGAAGAGACTTTCTTTTCACCACTGTAAGATTTTTGCTTTTTTGTCAAACATTATTTACCCATATAAACATGGGTTTACATCTGGGTGTTTGATTTTGTTCCAATGGTCTGTGTGTCTATATTACTGCCAATACTATGCCATTTTGATTATTGTCATTTTGTAGTATAATTTGAAGTCAGTCAGAGTGATGCCTCCAGCCTTGTTCTTTTTTCTCAGGATAGCTTTGGTGATTCAAGGCCTTTTATGCTTCCATATGAATCTGATTATTTTTTGTTCTATTTCTTTAAAAAGTGCCAGTGAGATTTTAATAGGGATTGCATTAAATCTGTATAATGTTTTAGGTAATAAGGTCATTTTAACTATGCTGATTCTTCCAATCCAAGAACACAGAATATCTTTCCATTTCTTCATATCTTCTTCGAGTTCATTTAATAGAGTCTTATAGTTTTCATTATAAAGGTCCTTCACCAGTTTCATCGAATTTATCTCTACATATTTTATTCTTTTTGTTTCAATTGCAAAAGGAATTATTTTTTCCACTTCTTTTTCTGACACTTCGTTGTTAGAGTAGAGGAACACTATGGATTTTTGAATGTTGATTTTATATCCAGAGACTTTACTGTATTTGCTTGATTCTAGTAGTGTTCTTGTGAAGTCTTTAGGGTTTTCGATATAGAGAATCATGTCATCTGCAAAAAAAAAAAAAAAAAAGTTGGACTTCTTCATTTCCTATTCAGATGTCTTTTTTATCTTTCTCTTGCCTAATTGCACTCTCACGCCC